>NC_056728.1:734485595-734700595 GCF_019279795.1 Protopterus annectens
TACACAAGATGCTGCATGCCTAGCTAAAGCATTCGAAGTATCACATTTCTTAATAGCTGAAATATGTTCATAGATACGCTTACTAAGGGTCCTAATAGTTTTTCCTACGTAAAGCTGTTCACATGTATCACATATTCCAATATACACACATTTTGTGTCTCACAAGTGTAGTGACCCTTGCAGCTAATAGTCTTGTGTAAATGTTTCAAAAAGGTGATGTTATTCCCAGAAATATATCTGCATTGTCTACAATGGTTACATGGAAATGTACCATAGTTGGAACCTTCATAACTAGCAACAGTCTTAGCCTCTAACAAACTTTTAATACTGACGACTTTTTTGTAGGGGAATAATGGACATTTTCCTACAATAGAACATAAGTCATTATTACCCAAAATGACTTTCCAGTTGTTCTTAATATTTTTGATTTTTGACATTTCATTCACAATAGGTATAGAAAAAGCTAATTTATAGTCTCGAACTGACTTGAAATCATAAGTGCCTAAAGCTCTAGTGTGAACAAATGCCTGAGACAAAATAGGACGCGCCTTGTCTTTCCTTAAAATCAACACCTCATTGAAAATGTCTTCTAACACATTAATGTTATAACCCCTTTCAACAAAAAATTTATTTAATTTTGAAGCCTCAGTTAAAAAATGTTCATCCCTACTAGTTAGTCTGCTCAACCTAATATATTGTCCTTTGACAACCCCACGCTTCATGAATTCAGGATGCAAACTATCATAGTGTAAATATTGATTCACAAAGGTGGACTTCCTAAATATGTCACTTACAAAACTGAATCCATCACTACTGAAACTTAGATGAATGTCGAGAAAGTCAATTTCCTCTCCAAAGTGTCCTATCGTGAACTTTAAAAAGTTAGTAGAACTGTTCAAATAATTCACCAAATCCATAAATGACTCCAAGTCACCTTTCCACAAAAAAATCAAATCATCTATGTATCTTTTGTAGAATATAATATTTTTGGCTGATGTGTGTGAATATAGAAATTTAATCTCCCACATTGCCATGACTAAGTTAGCGAAACTTGGAGCAACCCTAGATCCCATTGCTATTCCAGAAATTTGTTGGAAATAGGAATTTTCAAACTTAAAAAAATTATTTTCCAAAACAATATTCATTAAAGTACAAATGGTATTTGTCAGATTGTTACTAATGTCTGTTTGATTGCTTAAAAATTCCCTCAAATATTCAACACCAATACACTGATCAATACTTGTGTACAGAGCCATCACATCTAGGGACGCAAAATGAACTTTATGGCCATCTAATTGTAACTGACTTAACAGTTCTAACAAGTGCCATGAATCTCTTAAATAAGATCTAGTGTTTTGAACGATAGGATTTAAATGTTTGTCCAACCAAATGGATATACATTCAGTTTTGGAATAACCTGCTGAAACTATAGGCCGAAATGGTATATTGTCACCTCCTTTGTGCAGTTTAGGTATTCCAAACATTGTTGCCAACTTTGGAAATTCTACAACCAAAAAATCATAACTTTCTCTATCAATTTCACCTTGCATGAATAAATCAAATAAGGAAATATCCACCTGCTGGAAACTTTTAGTGATAGATTCTTTGGTGACCAACTTATAACTGGTCGGATCATTTAACATGGTTCTCATACTGTTACTATAATCTTTATATTTCATGATGACAATTGTACCGCCCTTATCAGCCTTCATAACACGCCACTCCTTTTGCTTGGCCACGAAATCTAGAGCTATTAATTCAGACTCAGTCAGATTAGAATTGAAATTTGATTTTTGTCTGTCAAGCTTCCTAAGGTCATGTTCACAAAGCTTGCCAAATACTTCTAAAGTTGAATTCAATAAAGGGTTATAGGTACTTCTCTTCATGAAATTATTTGTGTGATTGACAACCTTAGTTATACCATCATAAATGAACTTAAGATTTAGCTTGCGAAGGTATAACTTTAAATCAACTATAAGTCTAATTATCATTGTTATTAGAAACACTAGAAACAACATTTGGATCATTGTCAATAGTAATTGAATTGTCATTGTTATACTGTTCCACAAAATTATATGAAGACGAAGACATGACCTTTCCGCCATTACCCTTTTTACTTTTTAAGGGATATGCCGAGTTGTTGCTGTAAGCAAACATGTCTCTCTTCATTTTTGCAAAGTAAGTCAATCGAGACAGGCAAAGTTAAGACATCTTTTGCACAAGTTGTTTCTGCCCTTAATGTCTCTACTTGTACTAACTCTGTAAATAAACAAGGCCCTTTTTTGACCGACAAAGTCGGGAATGTGAAAACGCCAAAGTGGTCTGGGAGGGTACAAACGAGAAACAAGGGAAAAGGCAAGAATCAGAAAAAGAACTAAAATTCAACATTTTGAATTTAACTGGGGAAGTATTATCTTCTGAGTTATATTCTGTTCTTGACAAGGGTTTCTCGTTTGTTCCTTCTAACAAAGTTAACATCAGTAGACTTATAGTTGATTTAAAGTTATACCTTCGCAAGCTAAATCTTAAGTTCATTTATGATGGTATAACTAAGGTTGTCAATCACACAGATAATTTCATGAAGAGAAGTACCTATAACCCTTTATTGAATTCAACTTTAGCAGTATTTGGCAAGCTTTGTGAACATGAATTTAGGAAGCTTGATAGACAAACATCAAATTTCAATTCTAATCTGACTGAGTCTGAGTTAATAGCTCTAGATTTCGTGGCCAAGCAAAAGGAGTGGCGTGTTATGAAGGCTGATAAGGGTGGTACAATTGTCATCATGAAATATAAAGATTATAGTAACAGTATGAGAACCATGTTAAATGATCCGACCAGTTATAAGTTGGTCACCAAAGAATCTATCACAAAAAGTTTCCAGCAGGTGGATATTTCCTTATTTGATTTATTCATGCAAGGTGAAATTGATAGAGAAAGTTATGATTTTTTGGTTGTAGAATTTCCAAAGTTGGCAACAATGTTTGGAATACCTAAACTGCACAAAGGAGGTGACAATATACCATTTTGGCCTATAGTTTCAGCAGGTTATTCCAAAACTGAATGTATATCCATTTGGTTGGACAAACATTTAAATCCTATCGTTCAAAACACTAGATCTTATTTAAGAGATTCATGGCACTTGTTAGAACTGTTAAGTCAGTTACAATTAGATGGCCATAAAGTTCATTTTGCTTCCCTAGATGTGATGGCTCTGTACACAAGTATTGATCAGTGTATTGGTGTTGAATATTTGAGGGAATTTCTAAGCAATCAAACAGACATTAGTAACAATCTGACAAATACCATTTGTACTTTAATGAATATTGTTTTGGAAAATAATTTTTTTAAGTTTGAAAATTCCTATTTCCAACAAATTTCTGGAATAGCAATGGGATCTAGGGTTGCTCCAAGTTTCGCTAACTTAGTCATGGCAATGTGGGAGATTAAATTTCTATATTCACACACATCAGCCAAAAATATTATATTCTACAAAAGATACATAGATGATTTGATTTTTTTGTGGAAAGGTGACTTGGAGTCATTTATGGATTTGGTGAATTATCTGAACAGTTCTACTAACATTTTAAAGTTCACGATAGGACACTTTGGAGAGGAAATTGACTTTCTCGACATTCATCTAAGTTTCAGTAGTGATGGATTCAGTTTTGTAAGTGACATATTTAGGAAGTCCACCTTTGTGAATCAATATTTACACTACGATAGTTTGCATCCTGAATTCATGAAGCGTGGGGTTGTCAAAGGACAATATATTAGGTTGAGCAGACTAACTAGTAGGGATGAACATTTTTTAACTGAGGCTTCAAAATTAAATCAATTTTTTGTTGAAAGGGGTTATAACATTAACGTGTTAGAAGACATTTTCAATGAGGTGTTGATTTTAAGGAAAGACAAGGCACGTCCTATTTTGTCTCAGACATTTGTTCACACTAGAGCTTTAGGCACCTATGATTTCAAGTCAGTTCGAGACTATAAATTAGCTTTTTCTATATCTATTGCGAATGAAATGTCAAAAATCAAAAATATCATTAAGAACAACTGGAAAGTCATTTTGGGTAATAATGACTTATGTTCTATTGTAGGAAAATGTCCATTATTCACCTACAAAAAAGTTGTCAGTATTAAAAGTTTGTTAGAGGCTAAGACTGTTGCTAGTTATGAAGGTTCCAACTATGGTACATTTCCATGTAACCATTGTAGACAATGCAGATATATTTCTGGGAATAACATCACCTTTTTGAAACATTTACACAAGACTATTAGCTGCAAGGGTCACTACACTTGTAAGATACAAAATGTGGTGTATATTGGAATATGTGATACATGTGAACAGTTTTACGTAGGAAAAACTATTAGGACCCTTAGTAAGCGTATCTATGAACATATTTCAGCTATTAAGAAATGTGATACTTCGAATGCTTTTGCTAGGCATGCAGCATCTTGTGTAGACTTCAAAAAGTTTAGATTTTCTGTTTTAGAAAAAGTAAATGATAAACAGATTTCTGGAAATTTCAAAATTAATTTGGAGTGTAAAGAAGCTTTGTGGCAAATTTTGCTCAAAGCTGATGAGTCCCCTGGTTTAAACGATGTGATTAACATCAAATGTTTCTTACAAGCGCAAAGATCTTGATAGAGACCTAGTGTCATAGTTGTCACTATGGTCATCATTTTAGTTATCATTGTTTGTTGTTTTTTGTACATAAGTTTTACATTCATTTTCAATTGACATTAACATGTATTTTTTTACTACTTTTTAAAAAAAACACTAGCAGTAATTAAGAGATTAGGTTCATAGGTTCATAGGTTCGTACTAAGCTAACTGCCCTTGTGAGCCATTTTTTTATTAGCTTATTTATCTCCCTGAGACTCCTCTCCACTCCACTTTTGTGTTGTCAGGCAAACACGTTAACCATCAGGCCACCCTCCCTCCCTATTCATTGGATGGTTAAGTCACATGGTTGTTTTGAGACCCTTTTTTTAAACAGCTTTCAGACGTTGTTTGATATTCTGATGAAGTTCAAAGTGGATTAAATTTGAACGAAACGCATTAATCTATATTTTGACTCTTGTGGTTTGTCTTTTCAGTCATTCTCTGACTTATTTGTTATCCAGTTTTCGTGTAGTGCGTCTTTTCAAATATATATATATATATATATATATATGTGTGTGTATATAAGTTACATTTGTACATAAAAAATATACATTTGCTATGCTGGGAGCAGCTTACACCCGCTCAGGCGCACTCGCATATGCTTACTGTGAGTTACATATGTTTACTGCCACTTCTTTGTGCTTATGTGTGCCTTATTCATTATGACAGTACCACTTTGATTGAAGGAATCCAGTTAATGGCCCCATGCAAAACACACGTTCACCTTTACATGTTTAAATGTTGGCTTTACAGCACAGAGACATTCATTCCACAAGAAAATGATATGTGCTATAGTCGTACTTGAACTGGGAATGCTTTTTTGTTAGGTGGATGCTCTAACCACTATACTATTGGTGTTCTTCTTCATTTATATGTATACCCATGGTTCATTGCTACCCTAACATATGCCTCAACGCTTCACTTACACAGTAGGCATCCATTTTCCTGCTGGGAAAACCACAGTACTACACATGCGACATTCCCTATTCCCTACTGCTCTGGACCCATGCTGCATGTTTACTCACTCCAAGGATATTCAGAACTCCAATGCTTATAGGCCTGGCACATACGTGTGTTTGATTGTCAGAGTGTTCATGTGGTCATCCGGGTTTAGGTTTGTCCGACTGGAGAATGGATATTATTCTGGCCATCACATATAATTAGCAGCCCTTACATGGCTTGGACCCAGAAACAGACACACATTAGTCACTGGTTTAACCACTACACCATCCTTGGTACATTCCGCATGGATGGCTGTTAGGATATATGACTTCACTATAGGTATTCAATAGTACTGACAACAAATGTGACAGTTGGTTGGTGTACATATGTGTATGGACCTCTCAACCACTCAGGGACTAATTTCAACAGTGACAGGGACAAGGCAAGGACAAATCAGGGATAATCACGGACACTTTTACAATATTAGTACTATTAACTTGAAACGTGTTGGCAGATTCAGAGCATATGTATTAATACTTATTTTCTGAAGTTAAAAGCATCTATTACTCTTAATTATTGTCATTATTCATTCAAGTGTCATTCTACACCTTTCCTCCGAAGGTCACTGGTTTGAGGATAGATTAAGTGGCTGGCCAGTTATTGTGCGAATGCTCTGACCATTGGTAGGGTTGCCACATTTTCATATGTCCAGGATGGGATATATTCGGGACACACCAGGTTTTTCAGGCCAACACATACCCACGGTCAGTACAGGGTTTAGAACTTTAATTATTTTCCTAGATGAGAGCTTATTCCTGTAGCAGTTTAGTTGCTTATTCTGTTTCTTGTAAGATTTATGTATTTTACATACAGAAATAACTGTCTTAGGCAACTGTTATTTGAAATATGGTACATAGTTATTTCCTACAATCACAAGACATTTACCATTGTATCATTCTTGATCAGGACACACCTACCCAAACAGGGACTGTCCCTCACAAAGTGGGACAGGAGGTACCCTGTTTACATCAGCGCCTTAATCACCCTATATCCAGCTGCAACTATGCGAATGTGTAAAGTACATTTTCACGATAATTCATGTGGAGAGCCGTGCATCACGGGCAGGTGTTTGATCCCAGGTAGTAGGTTCTGCATGACCGGCTGGAGGCTGAGCAGTCTCGTGAACCACTACTGCACATACAGCTTGTGTCCAGATGTCTACAGGACTGGACATTGTGTCGTGATACCAAGTCTGATGTTTACACAGGATACTTATCCCATGAGGGATATCCAGAAATTGAACAAGCCAATAACCTTCGATTTTTTTGTATTTACGAAAATGTGATAGGGTTTTACATGTAAGGGATACACAGTTTGCAATCCTGACACTGCCTAGGGTGACACTGCCTACTAGATATGAGTAGTGGTCACTATGTGCAGATATGGCTGCGCCAAGCTAGCAGCCCGAGTATGGGTGGATTTGGTGGATGTTCAGGAATGGGGGGGTTGTGTGCTGTAGAGGGGATAATGGGTATTCAATTATGCCTCCAAGTGTGTTGTAGCTGGATGGCTCAGTTCCATCCAGACCATTATGTGGGTATGTGCCGGTGACGTTTCTGTGCATGTGTATCACACATTTTAATATTCATATGTTTGTGTGATTGTGTTCTACAGTATGGCCTGTCAGGTTGTATTGCAGATGTGTATGTTTGTTCTTTGTGTTTCTTTCTGATTCACCCACTGCTCCCTCATACACCTCCAGTTCACCTATTGTGCATCCAACATGGTCTCCCCTTTGTAGATTATTACATTACCCGTCCCCCCCACACCCATATTCCACACACTCCATCCATCCCTTCTCTGCTTGATGGCCCATGGCACAGTCAAGGGAACACATTGCATACACTACATATCTCTGGTACCTGCATGGTTGTGAGGACTACCCTAGCATTTTTCACCTTCCACATGCTGTACATCACGCACATAGGTACACGCAAATACTTATCTTTCATAACATGGTAGGTAGACCCGGGTAATACCCATTCATCTTTGACCCATCCTGACAAGGACAGCTTGGACCGCAAACGGGCAGATTTTGGACGAATGCTCTGACCATTGGTAGGGTTTCCACCTTTTCATATGGCCAGGGTGGGATATATTCTGGACACACATCAGATTTTACATGCAAACACATACCCATGGTCAGTACATTGGATAGTATTTTTGTTTTATGCCTAAATCTAAGCTTATTGTTGTAGCAGTTTAGATGCTTCTTCTGTTTTGTTTACTTGCTTATTCTATTTCTTGTAACATGTAGGTATGTTACATATGGAAATAACTATTGTATGTGACTATTACATGAGATATGAGACATAATTATGTCATATGGTTGCAGGATATTTTACATTTATAATGGTTTTGGTATGGACACAACTGCCCAGAGGGGGACTGTCCCTCACAATGTGGGACAGGTGGTAACCCTGACCACTGGGCTAGTCTTAGCTATTGGCGGCACGCTAACATGATGCGTTTCACTTCCACTTGGTACAACTATCAACACTGCATTAGAATACGGGCACGAGGTTTTAAATGTCATTTGTTCGAGGGATGGGGACTCAGTATTCGGCTACGTGCATTTGTGTTTGCTTCTTATTTTTGTGTTCGCAAGAACTGTCTTGCATACGTTTCAGTATCCATGGAAACTGACAGGTGTGATTACTATTGCAGGCAGGCTGTAATATTCAGCATTTTAGGTTGCACGTAAACAGCCGACATGTCCACTCCTCCGTGCGGTGCTTCGACATGCCTCATGCACTTGCACACATTTCCTATGCACTTGGATGTGGCAGCAATGCGCCTTCATTAATATGCATATGGCACTACTGTGCCATCTGCACACTGCATGGTCGGTGCAAGCCTAACGCCGGCCTTGTGCCGAGCTTCATGAATCCCGGGATATGAGTTTAAGCATACAAGCTGTTCCATTGACAAAATCAAACTTGTTTACGTCATGGATAAGGAAGTTTCATGTGTCCACCTGAATAAGGTCTGCAATGATGTTCTTTATCACCTTTCACAATATGCTTATGAGGCTGACCTGTCTGCTATTATTAAAGGTCTATGGAAGGGCCTCCCTTCTGGATTGAAATGACAGTAGCGTGCATCCAGATACCAGCGCTGTATCTAGTTTTAAGACTATGAATAAGGTACAATATTGTGGGTGGCAAGAACAGGAAGGAAAGGTATGGTAGCAGGGATTATCAGAACACAGACAGATGGCATGAAAGCTGTCACCCAGACTCCTTTCTGTTCAGTACATGATTACTGCACCATTGTCAGAATATAACAACATTACACAGCATTCATGATCCATAGTATCCCTTATGTTACTTTGTCAATATTACAATAAAAAGGTAATCATGACTTCTTTATGAGATACTTATCTGAGTTCATCACTGCACACTACATTAAGACTACTATAATGCATTTTCTTGTACTTGGCACAGGGCTGCTATCAACAGAATGAGGCACTGAACAATTTTGATGTGTGTCAGGGATGGGAATGTTACTGGAGAAGATGCAATTATCTAGATATATTCCATAGCCAATGCTGCATGGGTCGAGAGGTACTATAAAACATTTACATTTTGCAGAGACTGTTCTTCATAGTTAAGTATTATAAATATTAAGATTTGCTGAGAAGCCAGTTTAAAGGATTGTGCCATTATCTTTGCTGCACAAGTGGTTGGAGATGATAGTTTTAATGTAATGTGCCAAGGTCTAACCTGCAGTGTAGGACGATGTTTCATAGGAGTAAATATGTCAGTCAGTGAGGGACTACAAATGAAAGACTGATAGAGAATATATTACAAAACTTTGTGTGTCTTAGATTGAGGAGCACTGGAAGTGTGTGGTGTAGAAACATTATATACATATATTTATACAATGACTTCTCATTAGTATTCAAAAATGTACAGACTGACTGGACGGCTCAAACAGAGTGCACAATATAAATTGAGCATATACTAATAGGCAAAAGTCCAGCAGCTGAAGTACCATTGAGCGGCCAGACTTTTTTAGAGGACAGAGCAAACCATAAGAAAAATCAAGTATGTTTTGCAAAGTTAAAGAACAGAAATGTAACTGATTTTCCTTATATTTTTATTCTGTCTTTACTAAAATCTCAGGAGGCTGTCATACTTCTCAACTTTCTGGCTCTTCGCAGAATGTCCAGATTTTTGCCTCATAGTTTTGGTCTTTTCCTAATAAAAATGTTGCCTTCTGGCAAGCCACTGTGGATTGAAATCGTTAAATAATAACAGAAATTTGAGGTTCAGGCTTCATATCCTTCAGAAAATACATACTAACACAAAACTTCTCATTCAAGCAACTTAAAAGAGAAATAAAATCTCTCCCTATTTTTAAACCTTTGTTTCCAAAGTTATGTTTGGCTTTGTCCAGGTTTCTTACATTAACAGCCTATGATGGCAGGGACAAAAAAAAAAAAAAAAAAAAACAACAGCAGAGATTCTCTTTCTCTTGAGCAATGGTATACTGTGCAAGAGTGGAACATAAGTCCCATACACATGCACAGTATATCAGGAAATGTAGAAGCACACAGAGGAACACTACAATGCCATTATATAAAGACATTATTTAAGAAAGGTGATTAATTTCTTTCTCAAATAATGTCATTGTATAAGAGCAATAACCCACTCCTGCATGGGGGTAATGCTGGATTTACCCACACTCAGTCACAGGTCATTGCTTAAGTGTTAGAGGCTGCACAGCATGGGTGTGGAGGTGCATCATATGGATTTTTACTGTGAGGACTGAACAACATAATGTATGGGTTATGGAAAGCCACTCTTCCAAACAAACAGGTGGTAATTATAATTGACTCTATGTATCAGTTTTATAAGAGTATCAAACGTGTATTTATAACAGAATTTGTAATAAATCTTTTAAAAATGTTCCCATTAACAGTGGATATGAGACCTGTGATGAAGCAAAAGAGCCAGACGAATTATTCAAATAAGTCAGTGGGCATCATCAATAGATCAAATTAATTGGCAGAGTTCATCCAGTAGTTTACACAATCATTTGGAGAGTGATTACTGATGTTAGAAACAGAGCTATGTCACCAACTTACTAAGTAATGGATGTACATTGTCTGTAAAAGTAGAGAGTTCTAAATAAGAGGGCAGCAAATTTTGTAAAGTGGGGGATATTAAGGACCTTGTTGCCACTCAGAAAGGATTGCTGTGTATGAGAATAGTGTGGAATATGCTGCAGAAAAGAAACGCAAGTGATTTCTGGGCTGCAGTGAGTGGTATTATCGTATGCATACTATCTTATGCATGATCGCACAATATCAGCAGAGTAGATAAGGGAGCCATCTTGCTTTTTGAGTGCATAAATAATGTTACCTTTTGCTTTACTGGACCATAAATTTGCAGATATTATTTAGTAGAGTTGCAGTCTGGTTTAATTACAATCTAAATTTACTCAAATGGGTAGAACCTAGTCTAACAAAGGAGTCCTGATGGTCGTACCTCTGTACTTCTCTTATCATGTAAACATTTGGTAGAATACTCCCAACTCTGCTAATAGTTTTTCTTGAGTTTGTTCCATACTTAATGAGAAAGAGGGACTGGGCAGAGCCATACGTCCACCTTTATAAAATCCTGTATATTATTAAGCTTTACTCCTGTCAGAGAGCCAACAGACCATTCATTAAGTAACTTTTTACTCTTGCCAGCAATCCAAAATGTGTTTTTTTGCTTTGCTGTTTGCATTTCAAATTGTTTTACAGAGAATTATCCAGCAAAGAAGACACAGTCATATTACAATAAGGACAGCATATTGTCTGTAGAGTGATCCTTAACTCCTATAACACAACACCAGGTAATCCAGAGGAATCACCAACCATATTAATAGCATCCCCCCCTTCCACTCTCCACTTTAAACTTGGACAATTCTCTCAATACGTAAATGTGTTTTCATGTGCCACTGCCTGGTAAACATAAGTAGAGAAATTTCCCAATGTCTTGAACAATGACCTTTACCTACAAAGACAATATATGCAGCTGCAAACCTGGTTGTAAAAAAGACTGTGAGCCCTGGTTGCTACCATACATTTAATAATTGTACTTGTAGTCTCAGCATAGTATGTGCAATGCACTTTGATATTAAATAAAGATCTTTATCTTATGATTGCTGCTAGACCAGACTATGAAACCTGTTCTACATATACACATAATCTGACAATGCTCGTATTTGGTTCAACCTATATAAATTAGGTCTAGTGCAGATCTAACATGAGATTAAGCAGGTCATTTGCACTTCTACAAACTAATGTAATAATTTTAGTACAAAGTTTGTATACTAACTTAAAGTCTAACACATACTCCCCTATAACCACTTTTTTGCTCAGTAGTTTACCCCCATCTGCTACAAGTTTCTACATTACAGACTGCATTATTGTGCAATTCATCATTTAGACAGGGCTCAAGTTAAGATCCCTGATTTTTTTTTTTATTTTTGTTCACTGTATGTATTTTGTTCAGTATTTACTCAGGCTGACACCAAATGCATACTCTATATATTTTATGCTAATTCACTTATCTTCTTTGGCAAATTGTACTTCTTTATTTTAATAGGAAGTAAAGCAAATGAATCTGTTTCAGCAACACTTTGCAGTAGATGTCTGAAATGTGATGCCTGTACAATGTGTGCTAACATAGATTTAGCTTTGTGGTCACTCCAGAAGATTTTTTTCATAAGGGGCTGTATAGTTCAGTTCCCTGAAGGAAAACATCACCGCATCAGCAGTGTATGTGATTCCATAATGGATGGTAAAGCAAGAAAAAGTAATAACATATTCAGTGTAGGATAATTGTGGACTCCATACATGCTCTCTAGATGCAAAAACACAGCACATACACCTAACATTAAAATGTAACAGACTAGTGCACCAACAACTTTATGAAAACACTCAGTGGAGGCCATTTGTGCTTACACTTACTTCAGAATTCTCTACAAATGACTAAGTAAATCCTGCAGATTCAGCAAAATAAAATACGAAGAAATGCAAGTTGCATTTAATGCATTGCAGCAGGCTGGGGTATTGCAACCCATAATAGATGATGATCTGCAAATGTGTCCCAGAATGTAGCCAACAAGGTGCCAAGCCAGGCGACAGTTAATTCAGCTCTCTCACCAGGAAATAATTAATAGATACAGGTTAGATAGAGAGCTGATGCACATGGATACACACAGTCTGCAGGGTAACCCAGTATCGGTAGGAACAAACGTGTGTCTGAGTTTGGGTATACTAACCTCTGGGACATTTTATTGGCTTATGGGCAAAGCTGTAGGAGTGTCCCAGACAGCCATCAGTTGCATTCTATGGAAATTTCTGGAAGTAATGTGCATGAAAATGGATGGATACATCTACGTTCCAATAAGGGGTGAAAAAAAGTAGGCATGGGTGATGGAGGCTGTAGCTATATGTTCTAGCTCAGGCAACATGGCAGCATCTGACTCACAACTCTGAGTCATGACAAGCCACACATATAGAAGTATGCAAAAAAAACAGTGTTGTTCACTGTGGCACCAGGCAGGTATGATAGACAACAGTGAGATGTGTAATGTATCAGTTAGTTCTGGAATAATAAGGTAACATACTTAATATACTGATGATCTTAAGGAATGGTTGTTATATGTCAACTATCAAGAAATGCAAACCTGGAAGCAGGGTGATTGTCATATAGAGCAATGGTAAATATGTGTAACATAACACAACATGAAGGCAGTCACTCGCATCAGATAAATGTGCAAAAAAAGCCTGTGGCATCAGACATTTCAGAAACTACTTACAGATGTAGTAGGCTGAGGTCATCACAGTGGTCATCATTGCCACAGGGTTAGAATGACATAGCAGGCCACAAACTAAGTCAACTGCCAGTGTTACTCTAGTGCAACCTAGGCCACCCATGCTGACAGCTCTCATAACTGTCTTGGCTGCCGCTGCCATGTCTGGAAACACTTCACCCCAGTGCTGTAGTGAGGAGCTGGTTGTGGTGACATTAAGTGTCTGGGACACAGTGTGGGTAGAAACAGTACTGTGAATTGTCTGTCTGGACATGATGGCTGGCTGCTGAATAGGTTGACCACCAGCAGGTATGTGTGAATGGTTGCACTCAGTGAAGTGCAATGGCCATGTGTGGATCATCTAAGAGGAGGTCTGCCTCTTCCTACTGGATGTAATCTGCTGATTAGAGTCAGGGCATGTAACATCCATTTTTCACTATGGCACTGCTCTAATACTGCTGTAATAAGGATTTCAACAGAGCATGCAATAAATATTACCCTGTCTTGCTGTGCAGCCAATGCTGCCATGACTTCTCCACCTCTGTGCTCTTGACCCTCATGTAACACATGTAGCTGGTGTGCTACACAATAGTGGCATGGGCAAGTGCACACAGGTCAGAGACATGACATCGGTGTAAGTATTCATGCTCCTGTAACAATATGCAAACACACCTAGATATCCATCCACACACGTTAGGTATGCTCCCACATGTAGTCCAATGGACACTAGCAGTTCATTGTGGGGAAGAGTCACAATCACTACCAGACTCATCATGGGACAGCTAGTCATGATCATCATGTGAAATATCTGATATCCCTATATCATCAGAATGGCCATGCACACTATCTCCTCTATTCAAGGCTACACAGTACCACACTGACTGTCCTATTATTAGATGGACAATGAAACCAATGCAATGTTCTGTGTGCCATTGGCCCTAATATCAGAGTGAGCCATACCTCTCTGCTGTACAGATTTTCACAGAATGCCCAGATTTTTGTGTCATGTTTTTGGTCCTTTTTTCAAAAAAATTGTGTTTTTTTGGCAAATTAATGGCAAATCATTAATGACTGAAGTTAGAAAATAATGACAGACATTTTAGTTTCAGACATCATACCCTTCAGAAAATTCATGCCAATGCAAAACCTGTTATTCTGTCAAACTTCTAAGTTTGTAAGAGAAATATTTTAAAATGTTCCCTATTTTTGGGCCTTTGTCCCACTTTTATTTATGGCTTTGTCCAGATTTCTTGCTCTAAGTGGCTGAGAAGTATGATGAGGCACATCACATCTCACCTCAGGATCAGTGGAAAGAATACTGGAGGAAGCAGGAAGTAGACATATTGCAAAATAGATATATTAGGCATGCTGTATACAGTTACAGAAGTCAAATGAGGCAGGATATGACTGACAATATTGGACAAGTATCTAAATACAATGAATAATTAGGGTGATATGGACTTACTGGGTTGGGGTGGCCATGGGTGGTGCAGGGGCCCTTTAGAACCAAGATATGCCATGTCAGTCACATAGCAAACAAATATTAAGGACAATGTAAAAACAAACATAAACATGAAATAACCAACAAGGAAAGCTCAGTAGATAAATGTCAGATCCTTCACCACAAACAAAAACAAAATATAAAAAAATGATCTTACAACAATGTAACACTTTATTAACAAAACAAGCTAAGTGTGTATATGAAAGCACCTAGCTTCTCTTGTTAGTAAAGTTTTAAATGGTTGTAAAATTCTTTTTTTTTTTTTGCTTACAAATGATGCTATACCTGATATCATGTAAAAAGTGACACACACACAAGTCAGTAGCAAGCACATACACAGCATCATGTAGCATTGACAACAATGTATAACACATGGCATACAGGATATAGACATACAGGATGGGCGATGATGTTCTGCAGATTGCAATTGACCTAGGCAGGTGAACAACACCACATTATTAATGGCGGTCACATTTGCACTTAACACTTTTTACTATAGCAGCCATATGAACTGCCTTACAAGGTCTGTCCTCCCTGATAGGGTAAAATAACATTCCCAGTAAACATGAACATGTAGGTTAAAGAGGGATGCAAATAACATGTGAGAATTCACCTAACAGTAAAGGCTAGTGATCACACAAACAGACTAAGTGAAACACAAAACAAGCAGCAATGGCTGAACACAGACTAGCAACTAGGTGAATCTTCTCTTTATTAGCGCTTTCATCCAAAATAAAACTTTGAACTTCCTCAGATACAAGTTTCCTAAAAAGTACACAAGATTTAAATACCACAATCAATTCTTTAATTAAAACAATTATTCCATTCACTTGGTTTGTACACAAACAGACTAAGGAGTCATGTACATGATGAATGCCTGTGCTGGCCTGATGATGATGTGTCTGTAGAAGTGAAGACAGTTACATTAATTATAAAGGTCACAATTATGCTTAACAGCATTGCACTATAATAACCATATGAACTGCCATACCAGATATGCCCTCCCCAGTTAGGGAAAGTACCATATGACATAAAGCTGAAGTTGTAGGTTAAAGTGTGACACACACAACATGTGAGCATGCACCTTAGTTATAACAGCAGGCAGTGACAGGCAAAGGCTACTGGTCACACTAAAAGTCTAGAGATATGTACCTGATGAGTGTCTATGGTGGCCTGATATTGATGGGCCTATGCAACTAAAAAACACAACAGTACACATGTGCTGACATTGTTATCTACACATTGTTTAGGTACTATAACATGTTAGAACATTTACCAGGTCTGTCCACATCTGGAATATTTTGTTGGTTATAACATAGCTCTGCTGCTGTGGCATCCATAAAGAAAGGTAAGATGTGTAAATGCATAACCTTGAATGACATCTGAATTATACTGCTGTGTTTGTGAGTACTGAATATACCTGTATGTCCTGGAATACTTGCCTCAATGCCTCCCCAGTATATATGACAATTCTGGAAGGTGGTAAATTAGGAGAACAGGGAAATCATTGTCTCATTTGGGAAAGGCAATGGTCGACCACCTCCACTGGCATTTCTCTCCCTCTCATAGCAGTGGAGTCTTTTTCATTCAGAGAGGAGCATGTCAGAGTAACAGTGGCAGGCCTCCCTGGAGTGTTGTGTCTACCCACAGCAATAACCATGTTTGTTATCTCCTTCAACACTTATTGTCTTGACACATTAGCAAATTTTGTCTGTGCCACCACAGAGCCGCAATGATTTTCTTGTTTCCCTTTGGGGAAAAATGATCATGCCTATTATGGCTTGACATCTGAAAAAATGGTGATCTGCTCATATCAGGTGGTATAGCTGAGGTGAATTTATTGACAGATCAGTCTTCAAAACATATGTCAGTGTAATGCCTCTCATATACCGTATATAATACATTGCTATGCAAAACAATCAATATCATTTGTATGACAGTCATGAACAGATAAGCATAAGGAACATTCAAGATATTTATTAATTGCTGATCATATGTCATAACCACGTCAGCATATATGTGCACTGCCATCAATCCAGTTATGTTACATATGCAGTGGTGGGACTAGAACCCAGGTCAGTATGTATATTACAAGTAAGAGCCAGTTATGTAACAATTGAACCACAATAGGAATGACAAGGAAACACTCCAGATGCTGGCCACCTATGTAGGAAATGAGTGGAGGAACTTTGCCCAGATCAATGCATGGTACCAGACTGCAGGGGAGCTCGAAGGACATACCAGGATCTAAAGGACAGGGGTGCAGGTCCAGTATTGCTTTTCTCTTACTATTAAAGCACTTTTAGGAATATGTAAGGATGTACAGTTATTGTCATGCTAGAGAGTGCAGGATCTATGCCAATCCACCCATCCATCGAAGATGACAATGATGTTCTTGACTTCTTCTGGCAGTCTGACTCCAAGGACCAGAGTGGAATCCAGGAAGATGATAATAATGACAAAGGGACCAGGACAAGTGTGCACCATCATTCCAGTGGACTGACAGAGACAACATCCTTTACGACATTGTGAGGGACCAGATCCATGATGTCTTCATCAGAGTTTTATAGACTCAAATGAGGGGTACGATGAGCATGTTCTTCCAGGACATGGCACGGCTATGCATGAATTCTTCTGAGATATCCCTCAGGAGATAATATGAGATGTTCATCCCCATAAGGGAGGGCCCTCTAAACCATAAATATTGTCGATCTGATCCAATCATGTAATGTTGCCATCACAGTGTGTTCTTATTTGGCTAGTTTTAAATTATCCAGCACACATTTGTGTACATATCCTATACCGCAGTTATGCTTCTAGGATGTACCCTGTAATGCACACTTTGCAATTTAGCATATATGGGGCTATATGATATCTTTGAATTATCATGGTTGTTAAAATATGACACAGTCATTATCAACATGGTGTCACATGCTCATCAGATGCTGACATACCTGTAGACAGTGTTTCAGGAGAGAAGAACTACCTGCACTCTGTATGTTGCTTGCCTCATATGCATGTAGTGCACTGTGACAATATTATTTCGGATCCAGTCTGCCCTTGTATGTGACAGATATGTCTGACACTGGTAGCATTCTGCCACTGTGACACACCTGTCATGTTGGCAGTGTTCACATGAACACATGGACAGTTGCTGACATTAGCAAATGTGCCATATTACACGTTAAGTTTAATAACATTTCACACTCATATAACACTGTAATGCCATTCTCCTGAGATTACATCCACATGGATGATATACGTGTATATTTTACACACATTGGTGTGAAACCGTTTGTTTTTGGCATGTCTGTTGACATACATGACATATCACTGTATTTGTTCCAATAGTGACCTTGGTGTGTCAGGTCCTATTGGTACTCTGCCATTGTGTGTGATGTTTAATGCTAATGTGTGTGCCATGTAGTGCACAGTTTGCATTTATTTATTATTTATTATTTATTTTATTTTATTTTTCATGTGTTAACCGGGAAAGTTCAACTGGGCACAAGTCCTTTTTCAGAAGAGGCCCAGGGGAGAAAAGCTCCAAGTTATTGAAAAGTTGGAGCATTTACATAAAGAAGTCAAAACATTTATATAAAAAACATATAGGAGCAAAATACACTCTATAGAAAACAGTACTAAAAAGTACACTTTTATATAAATAATAATAATAGCAATGGCGATGTTGACAATTACTGAGCAGTGTAAATATAGATAACATAAGAGTATACAGATATAGTACACTAAGTTACATTCATATTACAATTAGTAGAATTATGTTTCTGATGACAAATAGCAGAGGTTCGCTCATTAGTGAACAATGTACATATACTGATATTCAGCTTTTTATAACACAGGAAACAGAGAAGGAAAATATTTTATGAGTGTTTTGGGGAAAGTTGTTTATCCTGGTGTATTGCATGAGCAAAACCAAGATTTAAATAGATGTACTTTAAGTATCTTTTTAAAATGGAGTGAGTTAGTAGTGTTAGTTACATCAGAAGGTAGTCACCAGCAGAATTATTGGCTTTAACTGTAGTCAATAGGGTTTTATTTTCTGAGCACAGATCTCAGTCATGGGAGTAAGGATATAGGAAATTTTGAAGGGAAGGGGTCTTATCTGTGCGGTTCAGAATTGTATGGGCTGTGAAAAGTTGGCTGCAGAGTAGAAGTTGAGGAAGTTCTAGCCAGTTAAGTTTCTTGAGTGTCGTACAGTGGTGTGCCCTAACCATGATTCTGTGGCAAATTGGGCAGTTTTGTTATAACATGATTGTAGTTTGGATAAGTCAAATTTCTTTAGGTTAGTGAAAATTGGTGAGACATAGAGCAGAGTTGAGATGAGGCATGTTTGAGCGATAGTTGCTTTTGTATTTTTAGTGAGATATTGTTTGTGTCTGTAAATCTGTTTCTGTAAGTTTTATTCTAATGTCATGATGTTTGCTTCTGGTGTTAGTATCTGCATAACCTGTCATATTGCCAGATGGTGTTAACACTATGGATATACATTTATAACATCTTTGGGAATTTCATGATGTTATCATATGAATGTCACAAGTAATGAGTTCCTGCAATGTGTGGCCTACTTATTATGGCAAGCACGACTGTATAGTGCTTATAGCTTATATTCTGACATGTGTGCATACTGGCTGTGTGTTATACATGTTAGCATATATGTCATTAGGTATACTACAGCTGCATTGCTTTGTATTGTTGTACATGTATGCTCCTAACATCACAAACACAAAATTCCTCCATTGTAATGCTGTAGTATAAATAAGTGATTCTCTCACAGGTGGTGTGCCATAGTCGCATATACATGACTGTCTTTTGATCAGTCATACACATTTATGTTATATTATTGTTATCATTTTATAAGTATGCCACCTGCTGTCTTATGTTAGCATGGTAACACATATGGATATGTGATATTAGACCTGACTTTCATTATACGCCTATGCTAATTCCTGTTTAACTGTTTCACATTACTGTGTTGTTTATGTCATTTGTACACAGACATGTTAATAGCTATCATCAATGTACACTGCACACATAGCAGATGGTGGCCTTTTGTTGCATGTACCTTGCAGTAGAGTTGCAGTCCACCTTGTGCAATTTTTTTTTCTTGGATACAGTTCTACTTTTTTTGTGCAAGCTTTTTCAGTCATGAGTTTACTTACTACTGTGGACACGTGTTATCCATTTGCCCTCCCCCTTATAATTTTGGCCTATATGTTTCACATGTACATGGCATAAGTATATGTGTATGTGCACTCTCGTGTAATGTATCATCATTGGAATGTAGGCATACTTGGACAATTTGACATTGCACCACCATGATAGGCTATCATACACATGCAAGGCTTACAAACACAAGGTAGAACTCATTGAGAAGATTCAATCTGTATTCATGTTTTACTTGTGTATTGTGCATTGCCCAAAAAAATGCATGCTTCCTGCATAGCTATGTAAGCCAAAGCTTACATTCCTTACTTTTTATTATTCACATGCTATTTAGTAAGGTAGCTGTATCACCAACTAGTTTCTACATGGCAATTTCACATTTCATGTTATTGGTATGGGTATGTGTGATGAGCCTTCTATATATTTGGCTTGTGTGATGTCCTTGCATGTGACATCTCTACATTGCATACCCGAACACCATTTGTGTTGCCTCTGGCAAGGAATGTCTTCTTTGACATCACTATCCCATTTCTTCTACTGGTGCGTGTACTTCTTGGTTTGTTACACAGCCATATTATTGTTTGCTTCAGTACTGCTGTTTACTTGCTTGCCTACTGCATGCAGGGTTGGAGGTTCTCATCTGACCTCCAATTTTACTTTGGCTGGATTGGATCAACCTTGCTGTTGCATGGCTTACACTTACACTGCCAACAGCCTAGTGATTGAAGATGTTTGACGTCCACTGTGTACTGCAATGCCAGCAATCCCATGTCTCATACCTACCATCTGTCATACTCTTTTTGGTATGACTGTCACACAGTTTGCAGCATCTCAGCACTGCTTTGTGCATTGGTAGATAATGTATTATTCAGATATGGGCACAGGTTTGAAGGTAAAACTGGATGTGGTGACATATGGCTATTTGGCAGAGTTGGGATTAGATGTTGGGGAATCCTTAGATAGAGATGCTATACTATCTAGAAAATAAGAGTTAACTGTATTGTGTTTTCAGTGGTGAGTTATCGGGAGAGGAGTTTGGGTTGAATTTTTGTCTGGGATGTAAGCTTTCTTTAATGGATGTCCAAAATTTTTTAGGGCTATGTTTAGTATTATTCTGAAAATTATTATAAAACAGTTTTTGTCTTCATTTATTTACTTTAAGTATGATTGCAATGCATTCTGAAGTTTTCAAGATACTGATGTGTTTTATATTTTTCCCATTCTTTCCGTGCTTTTTCTCTATCCTGCAGTAGCATCCTACTCTTTGAATAGTCAAACTGCATCATTTGTTTTCATTCTCTTCCTTCAAGCGGGTGCAAGGCTATTTATGATATTTAGTACTAAGGTTTATTGACTTCAATTACAACATTGTCTAAAGGGAGGATTTTTAGGAAGTTCTAGTTAATAGATTATAGTGTAGTAATGAACATTTCTGGGTTAAACTTGGAAAGGTTACATGTTGTTTTATAAATATGCTGTTTAACTAGATGTGTGAGATATCTAATTGTATAGATTTTACTGTTCTGATTTTACTGGTGGTATCAGTCAGTCAGCATTGATATGATAACATCTAATACTGGGTTCTGAAAAAATCTAATTATGTGTTATATTTACATTTTTGCAGTTCTAGAATAGTATGAAGGTCCTGACAAATTTTTAAACCAGTTATCCTTTTTTTAGTAATTGCAAAATGAGACAAACCATTTTCTCACTTTCTTCACATACACACATGTATGTGCATGTGTCTGCAAGTATGTATATATATATATATATATATATATATATATATATATATATATATATATATACACACACACACACACACACACACACACACACACGTATGACTTTATAGATGGATAGATATAAATGTAGGTATACATAAAAATAAATAGATATAGATAGATACAGATATTTTAGCCTGCCAATATACCAGAACAGTTATTCCAATGGATCTATGTTCGCACATCGAAAAAAAAATTACAGCAAATGGTTAATAATCAAAAGTTAAACAGTGAAAGTTTAACATAGCGAAAAAGCTTAACAAAGAAAAATAATTCATCAAATAGCCATAGTTAGCCAACATTGTAAACATCATCAATCAATGTGGGGGCTCTTCCCCCTCACCCCCAACTATATATACCAGCTCCAAGATTGCACTATAGTGGGGAATAGGTCTAATTAAAAAAAAAGGTTTCCTTCACTTACCTTATGCATTGCAGTACATCCTCATTGTTGGCCAACTATGGCCATTCGATAAATTATTTTTCACTGTTAAGCATGTTTGTTAAGTTAAACTTTCGCTGTTTAATGTTCCATTATTAGCCGTTCACTGTAAATTTTCTTCAATATGACCCTATTCCAATAATAAGTAACCTGGTTGTTCTTAAAAATATCTAAACTAGTGCTTGCGTTAATGTAATCTGGTAGTCTATACCATGTATCAGCTACTCTGTCAGAAAACCAATTAGTGCACCTATCATTCCTATAGAATCCTCTACATTGGCTGTCTGATGATTCTCTACTACATTTTGTTAATCCATTCCCACAGGTAGCTGTCTTTAAATGCCTATATATCAGAATAAGGTCTCCTCTTAAAATATTTATATGAGACACTGTACAAGTTCAGATATTTTAGTCTTTTATAATAACTTAAATTTTCACATGCATGGATGTCCTTGATATATTTCCACTGTACTCTTCCCAGTTTACTCATGCTTGTTTTCTTATAAGGTTTCCATATTGTTATTCCATACTGTGGTTTGGGTCTAATGTAACTAATACACAATGGTTCATTATTTCTGATTTCTTACACTTTATAAATCATTTTATGCAACCTCTAGTTCTACAACTATCATTAATCATTTGGTTGATATGATTAGAAAAACACTGGATCTGGATCTACCCATATACCCAGGTCTTTTAATGAATCTACAGTTCAATCACTGTGTGCTAAATTAAATATTCACCTTTTAATCAATGTCTCCCAAATCTCTTATACTTACCCCCAGATTCAGCAAGCCCTGCACGGTGTGCAGGACTAGTGCAGGAGCTCCAACAGGCAATATGTCTGTCGTGCGATCCAGGAATAAGCTGTAGGACGTGCACAAGTGCTCCTGCACTAGTTCTGCATGGACTCAGCTCCTGTATGTACATTACCCCACTTGCAGGTGAAATCTATGCAAATGAGGTGAAGTTGCGATCCAGGAAGCTAGAAGCCGGCCGTGCAGGACTAGTGTAATCTGCAGAAATGTACTCAGTTAGTAACCGAGTACATTTCTGCAAACTACAAAACGGAGCCATGACAGCACCAAATGTTGTGTCTTTCGGCTTTTCCCGGTTAGGGGTCGCCACAGCTGAACTCCGGTCCGCTAATGATTGGCAGAAGATTTTTATGTGCCGCGTTGCCAGCTCTGACGTACAACCTTCAACGAAGGTGCGCCCATTCATGCATGTCTCCACACAGAAGGCGCTCTAGCTGAGAATCGAACAGGACAACGTCGTACTGTGAGGCGACAACGCTACCACAGCACCGTGAATATTATGTAGAAAGCATGCCAATGGCCAAATATATGGCCATTGGCATGGAAAACAGTTGCAAAAATAAAAAAAATTAACTTTTATTTTTTTTAGCCGATCTCGGTTGTTTAAGCGTAGGGCAGCGGCATGCAAATGGGATCGGGTGAAAAATAAAAAAAAAAATTCTAAAATAAGCATTCTAACCAAAATCAGTATTTTGCCCGTATACTCAATGGCAGGCAGAAGACAACATGGCCAGTGAATAGTGGCTGCTAAGGGGGAGGCTCAGTGTGGGACCTGTAACTATGCATCAGCAGGAAATCCTATGCAAATTAGGGGAATTATACTGAATCCCAGATTTCCCCTGTATGCTAGTCAGCACCCAACAGTATAAGAGCAGGAATAGCTTGGTGTAAACCTAGGAGTTAGCTGACATCATGGAGGGGTGTCAGGCATACTGTAAGCAGACTGGAGCCCTGTGGCTCGGGTTTACCCTTAGCTTAGTAGAGCTAAGCAAGGGGATATGTCTGAGGCTGCCTAGCACTCTTTACATTGCCTAAGCGGGTGTGCGCACCACGCACCGGGTTTTAAAGGGAAAAAAAAGTAAACCAGGAAATAGCAGCTCTGTGCACATTTGAGCACTGCGTTTGTGCTGTGTGTCCCCTGGTTTAAACAGGAAGGCAATGGGAAGGGAAAACAACAGTGGGAAGGTAATCTAGGAGAACTAGCATAGCTGGCAGGTGAAATGTATCAGAATCAGCCAATTACACAGGCAGCAGCCCAGCCAAGAGCACTACTATAAACTATGCAAACATCTTTCCCTCTGTTTTTTTCCATACTCAACACCACCGGTGTATACAAGCGGGGAACCTTTAACAGATAAAAACAACAAAAATGATAGGGGCTGCAGCAGCTATCAGACATCAACATGTGGAAGAGGTTGAGGGTGGTGAGGATGATAATGCTGTCACCCAACCCACAGTGAGGAGATGGAAAAGGGTGCACAGACCCAGGGTAACCTACCAGGGGCTACATGAGGTGGAGATAGTGGAGCGCTATAGAGTGAACAGGGACCTTCTACAGCAAATTGTTGAGCTGTGCCGGCCACGTCTGACATGCAGAACTAACAGACAGGAACCCATCCCAGTGGATACCAAGGTATGTGTAGGCCTAGGAATACTAGCCATAGCTACCTCCCAATGCCCAACTGTGGATATCATGGGGATCTCACAGGCATCAGCATCCAGGGTATTCCACCAGTTCCTGGATGCCTTGTCAGCACATGCCAGTGAGCACGTATATTTCCTCAACATCCATGAGGTGTTGGCCAGCAATATGTGTCTCTTCCACAAAATAGCAGAATATCCTGAGGTGGTGGGTTCTATAGACTGCATGCACATATGCATCAAACACCACCCGGTGAGTGGGGTAGAGTCCGCATCAATAGCAATGGCTTCCCCGCTATCAACTGCCAGGTCGTGTGTGATGCCCAAGGCATTATAATGAATGTGTGTGCTGGCTGCCCTGGAAGCTATCACGATTCCCACATCTGGCATCTGATGCAGCTGTACCAGAGATTTGCCAATGGGGACATCCCTTATGGTAACCTAGTAGGGGATGCTGGTTATGCACTGGAGCCATGGCTGATGACACCCATCAGAAATGCACACACACTCGAACAAGAACTCCATAATGTGACACATACACAGACCAGAATTATAATAGAGCATGTGTTTGGGATGCCCAAGTCATGGTTCTGGTGCCTGGACACATCTGGTGGAGCCTTGCAGTACTCACCAGCTACATGTACTCAGATTGTCATCGTATGCGCCATGCTACACAATATGATCCTGCAGAAACAGCTGCAGCATGAACAGCATGGGGCAGGCCGACACAGCCCCCCACCAATGTCAAGGCCTGCACAGGCACAGAATGACTTGGAGGAGGAACAACCTGAGCCTGCCCCAGTAGGCAGATGGAGGTGTGCCCAGTATGTCCTGGCTTTGGCAAAGAGGCAATGCATAGCACATACACTGACAAAGTGGGGACCCAGATAATGACACCTCTCTCTGACACACACATACAGTAAAAGGGATGCCAAACATGACACTACCTGTGCTCAACCATGTATAGGGAGTATACTATGTGCATCCGACACAGGCAGCCGTCAAGCACCATCCTCAATACTGGCACACCCACAAGGTAAGTCACTCTCCTTACCACTTGCTGAATGGAGTAGTATGTGCTGTTACTTGTATCTATGGTATGGATGTGAGTATGCAAGAGCATCAGGTGGATGAATGGGGTGCCAGAAAATAGTAGACACCTATAGTGGCAGCATGAGATCTGTAACAAATAATGGTGTCACCATAGTAGCCAGTACTACACATGGTGACAAAATCCATTGCAGGAAATGTGCTGGGCCACATGTGTGTCCATATGACACACACATGCCAGTCAGGGTGGTTCACATACCCAACAACAGTCTCAGCCAGCAGGACAAGTATAGACTAACACAAACAAAGGCCATGCTAAGGTCTCTGAATGATACCTATGGGTAACCCCCCAGGCCTACACAGACAGACTACATCAGGTCAGGCAGTGGGATTTTAGTTCTGAAGCGTAGGAAGTCAGAAACTAATATGTAGGTCAATCAAAACTAAGAGTGTAGTACACTGATATGCCTCTAGTCAGCATGAGGTTAGAATACAGAATGAAATGGAGTACCTGACATACCTGTACAATCATAGCAAATGTGTGCAAGTGTCAGGTGTGTCCCCCCAATCCCATGTAGAGATGTAGAAACAGTCAGGTGTGCCCCCCAATCCTGTGTAGACATGTAGAAACAGTCAGGTGTGCCACCCCCCCCAATCCTATGTAGAAATGTAGAAACAGTTAGGTGTACCCACCCCAATCCTGTGTAGACATGTAGAAACAGTCAGGTGTGCCCCCCAATCCTATGTAGAAATGTAAAAACAGTCAGGTGTGCCCCCCAATCCTGTGTAGAAATGAAGAAACAGTCAAGGTGTGCCCCATCCCAATCTTGTGTGGAAATGTAGAAACAGTCAGGTGTACTCCCCAATCCTATGTAGAAATGTAACTGTCAAGTATGTCCCTCAATCTTGTGTAGAAATGTAGAAACAGTCAGGTGTGCCCCCTCCCTCAATCCTATGTAGAAATGTCAAAACAGTCAAGTGTGCCCACCCAATCCTATGTAGACATGTAGTAACAGTCTGCTGTGCCCCCCCAATCCTATGTAGAAATGTAGAAACAGTCAGGTGTGCCCCCTCCCCCAATCCTGTGTAGAAATGTAGAAACAGTCAGGTGTGCCCCTCCCAACCCTGTGCAGAATTGTAGAAACAGTCAGGTGTGCCCCTCCCAATCCTGTGCAGAATTGTAGAAACAGTCAGGTGTGCCCCCCCAATCCTATGTAGAAATGTAGTAACAGTCAGATGTGCCCCCCCAATCCTATTTAGAAATGTAGTAACGGCCTGGTGTGCCCCCTCCCAGTCCGATGTACACACGTTGTAAAAGTCAGGTGTGCCCCCCCAAATCTTATGTAGAAATGTAGTAACAGTCAGGTGTGCCCCCTTCCAATCTGATGTAGACATGTAGTAACATGTATGTGCAGGTATAATACCAGTGGAGCACAGATGACCTGAGGTGGCCAAGGTAGCAGGATAGATTGTAGCATTTGTACAATATGGAGGTGTGCATGTGTTAGGTTGGTGTGTGTTTCATATTGTGTGAGAGTGGTCAGTATGTATGCATGTTGAGGTTTGGCCTGGAGGCCATTGCCCACTACTGCTGATGACAGGGCCAAGTCTTCACAACTGCAGTGCCAAAGTCACCCCCCCCAGTATAACACATGCTAGTAGTAAGCCATTGTAAATGTATGGCGGTAATATGTGTCACCATCTGAAGGATGGACATGGCATTACTGTTGGGCTAAATATACAAGCAGTACACTGGGAAAAGTATCCCAGGCATACAGTATACAATGTGTAACCGTGAAATGGACACACCCTTGAAATTGTACATACAGATATGTATCACATTATCTGGGCTTGTAGTAGGGAATACCAATGTAATTTGGCCGAACACTTGCAGATCACAAAGGTGATAGGACTGATGTATTGAGAAACGGCTGATGTCCCTGCACAAGCCAGCATAACTGGAATGCCCCATGCATATCTGTGAGTCAGATGCAAGTAATGTCCATAGCACACATGCACCCAGCCCACCTAAACATCACCCACAGGTACCTCTCTGGTCGTATCCCTGCTGTTGGAAATGGGGTACAATATGGCCCCCACCTGTGTATGGCAATAGCGAAAGAATGCAGCATGCAGTGCAGGTGTCCCATGCAGGTGTGCCCCTAGCTGTAAGTAGCACCCTGTCAGCATCCACACCACCTGATCAATACTGATAGACAGTATTGACATGAACACCTAGCACACCTACCCTGTCACCCCAGGAGAATATACTGTTAAGCAGTCTGGGACTGTAGGACTGACAGAATGCAGTGGCCTGCTACAGCTGGCCTGCATCACCACCAAATGGCCTACAGTCCTCTGTGAAAGGCCTGTGTCTCACCCGTACTAACAGTGTGTGTTATGTCATGGACACCCAAATAAAAGGCCTGTGTCTCACCCGTGCTGCCAATGTATGTTATGTCATGGACACCCAAATAACAACATAACACACTCCACATAAGCCATATGCAAGGCCATATGGACAAACCACAGTAACATGTCCACCATGTCCCACTGCATGAACTGTGGACCATCACCAACATACAGCTGTGATGAGGTGATAACTATAAGGAAAGCATTAGAAAATGTATGCATAATGTATGGAAGAGGACAGAATAATGGGGGGGGGTGGGAGCATGGGCAGCATGGAATGTGCAAGGTCTGACAGCCATGTGCACATACTATCCCTGGCTGCAAACACAAAAATGGGTGGCTGCAAACCTGCCCATACACCACAATAGGGGTAATGTCCTGACTTATGACCCATGCCTCTGGGCAACCTGTGTAAATATGTACAGCCTTGAGGTATTGCCACAGCAAGATAAGGCCATACTGTCATGTCGATGGATGTACAAGTATGGGATCCTTTGTCAGCCCTATACTCAGGTGCTGAACTGAATACACAGACCCAGCAGCAAGTGCCTGCAGCTCCCCCTCCATAATGGCATACCTTTCCATGAATATGTAGGCATTTGACCACAACACTGGACACAGCTGCATTCACTCTGTGTTCCTCAGGACATCACTATGAGCAAAATGTCCACCTGACAATACATGAGGACATAAAACATCACAGTGTATAACAGTATACTTGTCTGAATATCTCTGCTATCACCATTACCATATAGCAGAAGCAGCACAGACACAATCACCTACAGTGCACACTATCCCTTGCACAGTTTGACCCCATATTGCCAACTGATCTACAGATATCCTGCAGAAACAGTTTGCTACCTGTAGATGTAGAATGCAAAGGTCTGCAATGGAGTACAATCTTCCTGGAATGGATCAACACATTCAATACAGAAGGGCATACTGGGCATGCTCTCACACAGAGGAAATGAAGGCAATGACAGACAACAACATACTGAAAGGTCATACTGGGCATGCTCACACACTTAAACAAATGAAGCCCATGTCTGCCAGCAACAGTGGACCATACATATCTGACAGTTGCAGATGTTAGTGCATATACTCCTCAGTATGCACCAGTCATGCTTTGCACACACATTTGGATAGGAATACACGCATATACCCAAGGATAACACACTATAATATGCCAAAAGTACACATACATAGATGTGTGGAAGAGATTGACAGTGACAAAGAGCCTTCCATCATGAGGCCTGTCCCACGCAGCACACAGCCAAATGGCTACAACCACATGATGTGTAAATGTCACTCACTGTAGAAATTAGCCACTGGTATCCCTCAGCATTACAGACTCTGTGGTGCAAGTGCTAGCTGTGCAACATGACTGTACAAGGCAGTAGTCATCTAGCAGTTGTATACATGTACTTGCGGAATATAAACCTGTGTGTGCCTGAGTGTGGTGTGTCTACCTCTAGATGAATAGGTTATGGCCCATGCACACACACACACTACTCTCCCCACAGCCCTATTATGACAAGCTTGCTGATGTCATTCACTTTGAAATACACCTTTGGGAAAGGATTAGCCCAGTAATCTCTGTGGTGCATCCTATAACTGTGAAATGCTGTAGTGGGATAAACTAATTAGGTAGGAGTTCTAATCCCAGACATGGAAACTGTGTGTGTGTGTGTGTCTCTGTCTAGGTAGGGAGAAATGCTTTTTAAGCTAGTCACACTCATTACAATTCAAATGTCCAACTTTGGCAAGGCTGCTGATGTCATTCCCTTTGAAATACACCTTTGGAAAAAATAGCCCAGTAATCTTCGTGGTTTGTCCTATAACTGTGTAATGCTGTAGTATGATAAACTACTTTGGTAGGAGTTCTAATCCCAGACATAGTAGCTGCATGTGTGTGCCTCTACCTGTGTAGGGAGCAATGCTTTTTAGTCTAGTCACACTTGTTACAATTTAAATGCCCTACTTTGGCAAGGCTGCTGATGTCATTCACTCTGAAATACACCTTTGGGAAAAAAGTAGCCCAGTAGTCTCCATGGCATGTCCTATAACTGCGTAATGCTGTAGTGTGATAAACTAATTAGGAAGGAGTTCTAATTCCAAACGTGGAAACTATGTGTGTTTGTGTGCATGTGTGTGTCTCTGTCTGTGTAAGAAGCAATGTTTTTTAGGCTAGTCACATTCACTACAATTCAAATGCCCTACTTTAGCAAGGCTGCTGATGTCATTCACTTTGAAATACACCTTTGGGAAAAGAGTAGCACAGTAATCTCCATGATGCATTCTATACCTGTGTAATGTTGTAGTGAGATAAACTAGTTAGGTAGGAGTTGTAATTTCAGACATGGCAACTGTGTGTGTATTCGTGTATGTGTGTCTCTGTCTCTGTAGCGAGCAATGCTTTTTAGGCTAGTCACACTCACTGCAATTCAAATGCCCTACTTTGGCAAGGCTGCTGATGTGATTCACTTTGAAATACACTTTTGGGAAAGGAGTAGCCTAGTAATCCCCATGGCACGTCCTATAACTGCATAATGCTGTAGTGTGATAAGTCAGTTGGGTAGGAGTTCTAACCTCAGACATGGCAACTATGTGTGTATGTGCATGTGTGTATGTGTGTGTGTGTGTGTGTGTGTGTGTGTGTGTGTGTGTGTGTGTGTGTGTGTGTGCGTGTGTGAGACTTTGTCGGTGTAACTAGCAATGCATTTTAGGGTAGTCACATTCACTACAATTCAAATGCCCTACTTTGGCAAGGCTGCTGATATCACTCACTTTGAAATACACCTTTGGGAAAGGAGTAACCCAGTAGTCACTGTGGGGTGTCCTATAACAGTGTAATGCTGTAGTGTGACATAGTAGTTTTGTAGGGGTTCTATTCCCAGACATGGCAAGTGTGGATGTGTGTGTGTTTCTTTGTCTGTGTAGGGTGCAATGCTTTTGAGGCCATTTACAGTCACTACAACCTCCATTGCCCAACTTTGGCAAGCCTGCCAGTGTCATTCCCCGTGAAATACACCTTTGGGAAAGGCATAGCCTAGTAATCTCTGTGGTGCGTCCCATAACAGTGTAATGCTGTAGTGTGATATAGTACTTTGGTAGGGGTTCTATTTCCACACATGGCAAGTGTGGATGTTTGTGTGTGTTTCTTTGTCTCTGTAGGGTGCAATGCTTTTGAGGCTGTTGATCTTCTTTGGCAAGCCTGCTGATGTCATTCCCAGTGAAATACACCTTTGGGGAAATAGTACTTCAGTAATCTCTATGATGCATCCTATAACTGCGTAATGCTGTAGTGTAATAAACTAGTTAGGTCGGAGTTCTACTCCAAGACATGACAAGTATGTGTGTTGGTGTTTGTCATTCGTATCCTGTGTGGAGGTGGCTATGGGTGTGCAACAACTGCACTCATTGTGGACATGGGTTTGCAAATGTCTTATATGGTGGCCCTATTATATGTCACAATGTCCACCTTACAAGGATAACAGATGAGAAATAGCCAAGAGGCTGGGGTGCCAATCCATACCCCTACATGTGACATCAAGGCCTGGTGAACAAAGTTAGCAACCCTTGTATTACCCAGAGTACACTCTCAACCCATGTCTCATACACAAACACACTTGCCTAGGCAACAATCACTATGTTGGTAGTACCCTGCATACTACCCACAGATAGTAACCATGGTGTAATTGCAGTGGACTACAGAGGGCATGGCACCCTGTCTATCAATACAATAAGCATGTACATGCAAATAGTGTGCCTTCACTATTTTCCCCACTGGACCCCTGCAACACCTGTGGTGCCATCAAATGTGACCCACAAAGGACATACCATGCCTTAAACAATGCCCTGTATGGCCAGATGCCACTGACACCAGGGAATACCTGTATCATGCTATCAATGTAGGTGCAGGGTCAACCTGCTGTCCATCGCCAGTTCCCACCACATGAGGCCAGGACTGGCACATCTAACGATAACAATCTGTATACACAACATGGGCCAGACACCCCAGGTACAGTTCCACATGTCACTGAACATGCATGTGGGATGTGTGGACATCTGAGACAACATCCATATCATGGACTAAAGGACACATACATGGCAAGCATTGCCCAGCAATGGCCACACACAATAGTTACCCAGGTGACTGAATGGTGAATACAATACCCACCTGTGTGGGCCAATCCATACACTACACCCCTGAGCCACACTGCAGACCACTGGCATGTGGCCTGATGCCAAGGTATACCCTTCAACTAGCCTTGTATAGCCTTCTGGCACAGTCAACCACTACACACCTGTGAAGTAATGCAAGCATGCATGTCAGTACTGGCACCCTGTGTCTGAGTGTGTAGTGTATGATGCTTTCAGCCACATTCACACTCACTACAACTCCTATTGACATACTGAAGCATGCTGTCTGCTGTCAGACACCTTCACTTACCCTTTGCCCATATAACCTCCTGATAACCCCTGTGGTGCAAGTGATACCTACACATTACTGCATTGTGGCAAACTAGTTAGGAAGTGTATTCCTGAACCTGCCAAGTGTGTCAATGTGTGTGAGTCCCTAAGGGAGTGTGGCTGTGTTGATGCTGACACCTGTTCATGTGGACAGGCATGTGTACTAGACCTACTGTATCGCTATCATATCACTGTTGCATATGTCACTCACCGTCACATATATGTTTGGACAGCTCCTCAACCCATAAGCGATGTGGCGCATGCAATAATGGCATAGATTTGTGATAGCAATACATAGTCAGGGGTTTGAAACCCTGTGCTGGTAGGTGTGTGACACAAACATGATTAGGTTTTACTCTCCCACTCCCCCCAACTTACTTTGTCTCTGTCTGTCTCTCTCACTCCCTCTCTGGTGGATGTGGAGAACTACACATGCTTTGCTTAGGCAGCAGCTTTTGTTTTGTAAGTGATGCTCATAATCAGCTGATGGCCTCTGCATGAATTGCAGCCCTCCTCTAGCTGACTGCATGTGGAACAGCTGTGGTAACATTCCCATAGCCAATTGCATGGAAACACACTCCAATATCTAGGAACATCATGTTGGTGTTGGGCCTTTTCATTCACTGTGAACAGGACCTAGATCTGGTGTTTGGCAAACAGCATCACAGATGGAGTTGGGATTTACCTCTAAAAACATACACTGTGGAAACAGGCCAACACACAGGAGGGGGATGTGCCTGATATGACTACAGAGTGTTGCTATTCTGCATTTGGAGTAATGCCAGTTTAACAGGGTGTGTGTGGATATGACTGGTCTACATGTTTTAATACCTGTCATGACAGTGCTATGTTTTTGAGGAAACCCCCATCTGTAGGGTCATCTGCAGACTGGGCAGTGTGTGGTGCCTTTTGTTTCTTGTGTTACTCACAGAACACCTATCTGAGAACTGCAGAAGCATGGTGTGAGGACTGCAGTCAGTACATGGTGACAGCCATGAGAGTTACTGACTTCATATCCCTCATAGGACATATGTCACAACAAACCCTGTTACAACAGTAAATGCATGATGTTATCACAGCAACATGTCAATATTGGCCCTGTTTTTGTGCCTCCAGCCACAATGCTGTCAACCTTTGTACATATGTCATGCAGTAAGAGGTGCATATGTTCTGTACACCATTATCTATTTACATCATATTTGATAACAAGCCAGTGAGACATCAGGCTGCTACACATGTTATGTATAACAGGGGTTATATTTGAGGACATAACCTGGACATTCTGTGGTTGTGTGTACAGTACTGAGGTCTGTGTACTTATGGTGATTGTCGACAGTGTGTGTAATGCGAATAAGTACCTTGGCCTGTGTACAGACTGTGGTAGATGTCATTGCTCTTGCTCCTGTTCTATCTGATGTTACATGCTGCTCCAGTGTATGGTACCCTATCGGCTTACATGTTTGTAGGGCCAAATGCACACATATCCCATACTACAGACAGGCATCAGACTATACTGTGTAGTGGTCCAGTATATGTAGGGTTAGTGTGTGAGTGGCACATATGAGGATGGTGTTGATCAGACAGTCATATACTGTAATATTAAGCTAGCTTACCATATGTGGCTGTGACTGTGTTCACATTGGTTGTGGGTATGCATTTTCACACAGGTGTCTGTTAGTCTGCGCTGTGACATGCCTGTAGAGCCTGCAATATTTGCAGCTACATGTGTATTCCCCAATAAGAAATGTAGCCCATTGTTGTGGCAGTCTGCCTATAGTTTGCACAGTGCTTTGTTACATGCCTAGCAGCTTAGTGTACTTACCCAGTGTGATGTTATGTCCAGATATTTGCCAGATGTACTGCTGCTGGGCCACCATAAATGTCATGTATTTCTGACAAAGCAGTGGGATGCTGGACAGATGTATATCACTAACTAGTGGGTAGTATGTGCCCATGTGACCTCTGCAGCAGCGGTTATTATGTGTCAGGACAGACAGGAACGTGTGAATGCATAACTTATGTGGACATATGTATTCCAGTATTTAGGTGATATACCCATCTACGTGGCTGTTAACATCCACATTGGGAGGCGTGGTCCACATGTCTCACATGAAGGGGATATGTGTACACCTCTAGACTGACCATAGAGTGCCAGACTGTCCACATGTATTGGTCATATCTCTGCTGTAGTTCACAGGATCATTACTGTGCTAGCAGAGGTACTGTACTATGATGTCCTTAGGATGTCTGTCAGTAGCCAATGGCGCAAATGTTAACAGATGTGACCTCCCACACACAGCATGTCTGCTAAGACAACCCCTATTACAGTAGCAACAGTCTACATATGTAGCTGCAATACATACCTGACATCCCCTTGCACTAAGAGGTTGGGACTACTGGGGCTGAGGTAGGATTCCACTCCATGTTCTGGACATATGCTGAACATATATGTATATATATTTATCCATATATCTATATAGATATATACACATATACATATTGGCATACATAGATTGATTATATATGTACATATATATATATATATATATATATATATATATATATATATATATATATATATAAACACTCAAATATAAACATATACACAGCAATATGTGTCTACACATATACAGATATAGATACATATGCACATATACTATCTATATATATCTATATAAACAGGCATATCTGTACACATAGGATGTGCATGCACTATACAGATATGTATACAGACATATGTATGAATATACATGTGTATGTACATGTAGACATATATCAACATATGTATATGTATATATCCATATTCCTGTCATGTGTAAACATCACTGTTGTGTATACCTTCCCAGATGTATCTCACCATATGTATCTGATATGTGTACATTATGATAAAATGACATATGTGATGCAACAGTCATATTAATAACACGTACTACACAATTGTGGAAGAAAAGGCAATTGTTCAACACTAATCAATATGTGTATTGACAGATATATTGGAAAAACAACAGCTGTCATCACAGTGGTCATGGTGTAGTGGTTAAGTGTTGTGACTATAGTGTACAGGGTCCTGGGTTCAAGATCTGCAAGGGCTGTTCATTTTGTTGCTGGGCAGAACAAGGGCTGTCAGATACAGAGTGGTTAGGGCAGTTTTGAGCAGCTGTAAGCACATTTGCACAGGTTTGCGTGAAGTTAAGCAGTGCTAAGCTACGGCTAAATGTACAGGTACTTACACCATGTAGGCTTCACTTACCAGTGTGCAAATCAGCTTAGCTGTAATATTGGAGCAATGTTGATACCTGCTTAGCATCTCTTAGCCCTGGTAACCAGTTCTCACCACCCATTCTGATAACATAGCAGAGTAATGACATCTGTAATAAGTGTATGTAATGCCATGTACAATACATGCACCTATGTGCTGTCAGTACAGTAGCAAGGGGTGTGAGTGCCATGTCTGGGACACACAAGTATATGAGGCCTGTACAGCACTGTTATCTGTGTGAATGTGTTACATACAGGGGTAGTAGCCCAGGGTACATGCTATCACACTGGCATGTAGTGTATCATGTCAGTACTACTGTTGACAGTGCCTTCCCAGGCTAGAGTAGAGTGCTAAATTTAGTACTGACAACAGGCACACCTGAAGGCATAGCTGGACTCTGAGGCCTCCCTGTTGTGTCCCTGGTGTGTGAGCTGTGTCACAGTATATATATACCCTACTGGATAATGATCCAACATGTGGGATGTAACTGTAGACTACTGTCTGTACAGCACATGTTAGTGAGGGCTTCCAACATATAGGTATGGCATACATATTGTTGTCAAATGTCTATCGGTCACCACATTCATCCTACTGCATAGCTACTTGCAAGGTGATGACTGTCAGTCCCTGTACAAACGTGCAGATGGCAGGTATCCAGCTGGGATATGTAAAGGCAACCTATGCTTGATTGACATTGACATGTCTGACCAGCTGTGTAAGAACTGGCACATATAGGAGACAACACCCTACATGCGCCACATGCTATGGGTACATCCACTACACTACCACAGTCAACAGAACATGCTTGAGTACAGGTCTTCATCACAGACACTAACCATGTGTTGTAATATATGTTGCATACATGTCATTTTGATCACCTCAGTGGTCATGTGCAGGAGGCACCCAGATGATTGGCTGATGCATGTCACTCTCACCCTGAGGGTCATCACAGTGGTGTCTGTCGATAGATTGCCTGCTGCTACATGGTGGGTGGCAGGATACCACTGTACACACATCCCCTACACAATCCATCTCTCCATGGACAATAGCTAAGTACACAGCTATGACCATCTGTAGCAATGCACCCCAGTACTGACGCATGTGTACATGTGCATTACTGAGGATAGCAGTGTCTGTGTGTTAATACACCTGTACTTGGGAATTCCATGAGGGGCTTCACAACCACCACAACACCCATTGCCATAGTTAGTTGTAGCTGCTGCTCTATGGGACATTACACGTACCCTGTTATGCTTCTTTCCCTACCGGCTACGCAAGCCTTGCAGTACCAGCACAACAGTGTTGTACAAATGGGTCAATAGGCATGGGATACCCATTGAGTTCTGGCAAGTGTGTGTATGTGTGCATGTCCGTATATCTGTAGGGTACAGCGTTCCAAGGCCACATACTCCTATTACAATACCCATTGCCACACAATAGTGCAGATAGTGTTGTTGCTGCCCATAGGTGAGGCATGACAATGCAACACCCTACTATGCTTGTGGCATGTGCATTAGATGTATATCCCTGTAGTACCACTGTTGGGATATACAATGGGTTATATTGCAGTCGTGGGCAATGTGAGATGGTGGGTATGTCAGAGTGTCATCATGGATTTCAAGGAGTACAATATCCACTGGGGGATGTGGGTGCCATCTACACTGTCATTACACCAAGGTACACCCGGTATATGTCCCATGTACCACTTTATGGTGACCACTGTCACCATTAACCATACAGGTAACTGATACCACAATCCAGCCCAGTTATGCATGTGCTGTGTGCAGCCTACCTGTAACACATTGGACACATGGTCAAGTTAGATAGCAGCAAAAGGCCTAGGTCTCTCGGATGTATGTCTGCCTGTTATGTGTCTGTTAATGTGTATATGATGGTACGTCACACTATGCATTGTCCATATACAACCATTACATCCCCCATTAGCATACTGTGCATGTCTGGGGATGTTCTGCATGTAACATGTAACCCAGAACACACCTCACCCTAAATGCTGTGTGGTGTGTGCAATGAAAGCCAAACACTCCAGTAGCACTACATACCTAGGTAGGGGTCTAGTTCCAGTGTTGCCAAGTAAGAGTGTGCATGTATGTGGATGGGACTACATCAGGTTGCAGATTATACACTTCCCAGTGGGTCACCTGTCCATGTGGCACAGGCAATAACTGTTATACAAACCCGTGACGTGTTCAACTATACCCCAGATATGTTACAGCCATGGTGTCACCACAGTGCCATCCCCCGTTGTAGAATATGATTGCCGGCCATCCTCCTGCTGACACATGTGCACCTACAACACAAATGGATAACATTATGGAGACCACAATCAACCAGAGTCACAAACAGCTATAATGCATCATTGCTGGATGGCTACACTACCTGACATGTATGCATTAAACTTTACTCCTGCCAACATGTTACACTGCAGTACTTTGGTACACTGTAGTACAGACACCATGTGCATCAGAACCATATTAGTCTGTCCATGCATCGATGCTATGGATGACAGGGATGTGGCACAGGTATCATCATATGCACAGGGTGTGTTGTTGGTTTGCCAGAGACCGAGGGTGGACCATACATTTGATACCATGTGTGTGCATGAGGGGTGTAATGAGGTGAACTGGGAGTGGTGATATGATGTGTGTAGGTATGGGGTTGCCCTAGGTGTGTTCTCATAGTGTGTCGGTATGCATGCACACAGTTCTGCCATGTGGCTGCCCTATACAGGTGTTTATGGACAGCTGCAGACTATACCTTGCAGGGTGTGCAGTTCACCACCTCCAGCCACGGACACATGGACAGTGCCTGCCAGAGGTTCCATGGGCATGTCCAGGTACAGACCTCAATGTGCTACTCTCCCCTGATGATGACAGATGTCTGCTGGAACCAGGTTCCGCTGGGACTGGTCAGGACCATGTGTTCATGGTCTGCTGTGGTGTGGTGTGGATAGCACCCTTCCCACAGTGCTGGGGCTGGTACTGCCACTACGGGAGCGCCTTGGTGTCCTAGTATGTACACGTTAACCACCAGCTGTTGATGTTGCTGGCCTACATCCACGCAGCCGTCGCCGCACTTCCACTACATATTCAAGCTAAGGGTATGTTGCAGACTATCCTGTAACACCAGCGACTTGCTTAGTGTATGACAACACTATTTCACATATGGGGCTGTGTTCCAGCTCTGTCCTCCACCTACATACCAGGCTTTCTCCATATGACATGCGGACAAGGGTTGTTATGTAGTGGGCTGTGAGTATTTCATACTGCCATTCCTGCCATCATTCCACTGCTGTTGTGGCCCCCACACATATTGTGGGTTTGGGTCCATATATGTGTTGGCTTCATCTACACAATACATGTGTGCCCTTATGCAGTCCAGAGGCCAGTGTATGTAACAGTGGTATATGGCCCTGTATGTCAGTCTATGTGGGGGAATGCACCATAACTAGCCTAGACTGTTACAACATGTGGGGTATCAAGGGTAAGCTGCCTTAAGGTATCTGGATGTACATTACCATACAATTCACCTTGGGTAAATTCAGGCCTACTGCTTCCTGCCATACAGACTGTTCTGTTTGTCAGTGTGATTGTGATGGTTTCCGTTATGGCTTGTTATGTAACAGATACATCCCATTCTGTCAACTGAGGTCTTTCCCCCTAGGGATTGTTTACAGAGTGCAGATAGAGGCTGCTAATCTATAAATCTGCATTACTTACTGTTGATTGATTGTTATCATGTGGCCCAGTCTGTCTTTACTGTTGTACTACTTGTAGGCCTTGGCCTGGACAGCAACATACGTAAACCTTTCCAGAATACTGTATTAATTTTTCTGTTTGACAGTCACATTTGTCTGTTTATATGTATTTCAGAGTCTAAACAGCTATATGACGTGGCATATACAACTATTATAGTACACAAATAAAGCTTTCCCATGTATGCAAACCTGTGTGTAGTGTTATATCCTTAGACCTCTCTGTGGGTATATGTTGCAGGCAACAATTGGCATTTGTATGGGTGGCCCATACAGGATACAGTTGGTAAGGTGGCAATTGTAGGCATAGTGGCTGTTCCGTATTGTGTGCACCTTCTACATATGTATCTTCCTATACATATATGTGTGTGTATGTGTAGTAACATAGATATATATATATATATATATATATATATATATATATATATATATATATATATATATATATATATATATATATATATGTCTTTGCATATATGTGTCTGTGTATGTGTATCTTAGGAATGTTGATTGCTTCCACATTGTACATTCTCTATGGTAGCCAGACTGTACTGCATGATATGTTACTGATACCAGCCTGACATCATACAGGTGGGATGGAGTACTGTTAACATCTTGTGCCCATGTTGTGTCAGGTCCTGGTTATGGGATTTGCAACATTTGGTATTGTATTGCAGGGCAGATGTGTTTGGCTGTGGAGGGGGACTATATATATGTACAAGACGTATATGGTTTGGGCCTCCTCACCCCCATTAATGGTGCATGTGGTCATATATGTTTTTATGTTCTCTATAGATATGTCTGTATATACATATATAGATATATAGTTATGCTTACACACACACACACATATATATATATATATATATATATACATATATATATATATATATATATATATATATATATATATACACATATATATATATATATATATATATATATACATATATATATATATATATATATATATATATACATATATACATATATATGTAGACATATTTATCTATAGCTGTATGCATATGTATGTGCATATATATATATATATATATATATATATATATATATATATATATATATATATATATGTATATATATATATATATATATATATATATATTTATATATGTATAAGATAAGCACTGCTAACTTCCGGTTACAGTTTCTTATACTCAGTTAGCTTCTTAATTGCTTATCCTGTATAGGCATTGCTTACCCATGCACAAACTGGCTTAAACCTGCTTACTGCTGCTTAAAAGTGCTTACTCCCACTTACCTCCGCTCTAATTTCTTTAAAAGAAAAGAAAAAAGTGTTGATAGGAAAGTGGTGAAAAAGGGGCACAAATAGGGAAAGACAGTAGAAAAAATAGCTAGGGATGTGCAGGAAGGGTGTAGGGAAGGTCCATAGCTAAACATGTCTTCTATAGCAACAGCTGTGCATATACACTGCATTTGGAGGTAGATTTGGACACTCAAACCACTGAGAGAGGGGTGAGAACAACAATAATATGTTGTGATGCCAATTAAACCAGATTAAATATGTCCAGTGGACACATGCGAAATGGACAGCTATGTATGTGGCGAGATATTTTTGGGGGAACAGATCGCCCCTTTTTTTTTCAGGTGAGAGTGGGATGTTAGGGAGAGATAGTAGGTATATTTGGGGAGGTAGGTTGGGTAGGTTAACAGACAAGACAAACAAGATGCATACAGAGGTGGTATATGACACATGTGGGGTAAACACCTTGAAGCTGAGGGGTGTTGGGAAATTGGAAGCCCATGAGCTGCCTAGTGGAAACAGTGGGACTGAGGTCCCCACCCATGGGCAGTTACCACTACACCTTCACAGCCCCGAAGGTGGCTGTGCTGGGGGGTGAGTCGAAGAGCCAGGCTGACCCTCTAGTCATGACATGTGGCTCTCGAGTTGGTGTAGCAGATCTCCAAACTGCTGGTTGAGCTCACTACGCACCATAACCTGGATCTGGCCATGGGTGACAGGTTCCTGTCTGCTCCCGGGGGGGGGTGAGCCCCATCTCCTGAGGCGGTTTCACCTGAAAGTGATGCAGGACCAACGGACGAGGAGGTCCCGGGTTGGGCCCCAGATGTGCTGATGGCCGGTGCCATGGCCAGCTGAGGTGGGCCAGGTGGGTCCGCTGGGACCAGCATTCCCATACGTGCTATGGTGTTTATGTTTTTCCAACATATGTGGTTTAGTAATAGTCAACACATTCCCAGATTAGGTATAACAACATGCATAGATATTCCCATTATGCGGGTACATTGATGGCACCATGCCACCAATGTGGGAGTATTTCAACAAAGCACATGCATAGAAACAGATTTAAATAATTATCAAACAATGGGACATATGTCCCAACATTAGAGTTAAGTCAGCACATACCAATTGAGTTGTGTATTTCGTTTATTGTTGCAGATATGGTGGGGGGGGAGATGTCAATTAACAACTAGTGTATTCCTGTAGTTCGCATTACTTTCTTAGTCAATGCTGTTATCTGTACCTTACACATATTAGTACACTACCCTATTGCCTTACTTTGGACAGTGGTATGGCTGTTGACAACTATATACATGAACTGGTTTTACCTGCAGTATACACCTCTTACCTGATATACCTGTGGAGGAATTGTTTAACACTAACTATTTCTACACATACTCCCTGATTCCAGGTTGATGTTATGCACATACCTGTCCATCTCTTTTTGCACAGACTCTGGCCATGTTTTGACCACATACAGGTGAACCGGGACATATTTAGACTATTGCCCTCTTCAACCTTTAGTGACTTACAACACTCTTATACAGGATTTCCTAAACAGTTATATTATGTAGCACAGTCTGGGGGACAGTAATAAGTGATACCTTATTATTCAGAACAACTGCAACACTCACAATGCCATACAATACCAGAGTAAATAGTACGAGTACAGGGTATCAATCTTTTATTTCTAGGCACAGTGTTTGTATCTGATGGACATGTGGGAGCAATGTTTGTTAGCACTACCTGAATGTTGCCACACAAATTACCAGAATCCACATTAGTATTATGCACATACATCTCACTCTGTTACTGTACACACTCTGGTCACAGCTTGACATGACAACATAGGGGTGTAGATGGGACATACTTGGCTTATTACTCTCATAATATGTTGTGGAGTTGCTAGTATGACAGGTTTGTTCTTATAGATGTGTGACGATCAGTTGTATTTCCTGTTTGCTGCCTAAACATCTGGGATCATCCTACTGATTTCCCAGGGGAACAGGGTGACAGGCAGCAGATATGGGCTGATATACTGGACATTCTGGACATATCTGTACAGTTCTCGGGTACGATTCTGTATGCAGCCTACTTCCACTCCCAGGATTCAGACCATGGCTGTGTCTGCTAAAACTAAAACACTGTCCATCACAGTTGTGCGTGCTCTGTAGATATTGCTGTATATCGATTTCTGTCAATTATTCTCCTGTGGTTTTACATTCTGACCTTGTATTACAACACTCTTATACAGGATTTCCTAGACAGTTATATTACGTAGCACAGTGTGGGTAACAGTGATGAGTAATACCTTATTATTCAGAGGAACTGCAACATTAACAATGCCATACAATACCAAAGTAAACAGTACCAGTACAGGGTATCAATCTTTTATTCCTGGGCACAGTGTTCATATTTGATGGACCTGTGGGAGCAATGTTTTTTAACACTACCTGAATGTTGCCACACAAAGTACCAGATTCCACATTAGTATTATGCACATAAATCTCCTCTGTTACTGCACACACTCTGGTCACAGCCTGACAACATGGGGATATAGATGGGATATACTTGGCTTATTACTCTCATAACAGTTTGGGGAGTTGCTAGAGTGACAGGTTTGTTCTTATAGATGTGTGAGAATCAGTTGTATTTCTTGTTTGCTGCTTATACAGCTGGGATCATCCCACTGATTTCCCAGGGGGACAGAGTGACAGGCAGCAGGTATGGGCCAATTTATTGGACATTCTGGACATATCTGTACAGTTGTGGGGTATGATTCTGTATGCAAATTACTACCACTCCCAGGATTTGAACCATGATTGTGTGTGCTAAAAATGTAACAGTTCACATCTCAGTTGCATGTGCTATTTGGATTTTGTCATCTGTCTTTTCATTTGTTTTCTGTCTATGTCTCTCTCAGTTGTACTAAATTACCTCTGGGGATTACACCAGTCATATACAGACATTTGTACACATTTTATTTATGTTGCACAGTATGAGTAACAGTGTTTAATACAACAGTACTATTAAGTGATTGCAAATCTACATTACCATATGATACCAGAGTAAACACATGCAGTCCAGCAGTTAGACCTTTATTGTCAGGTTATTATGCTTTTATTTACATACAACCTATATGAGACTCTTCCTGCCATATTCTCTGGTGTATGCAGTACTTGCCTTAAACAATACAGGTTTTATACAGGCAATTAACTTATTAATACTTTTAGATTTATTTCCTATGACAGTATATGCAAGAGTATTACTAACCTACCTCACGTCGCAACCTCTCCAACTGACATCCATGAGCCTCCTGGTTCGCAGCCCGCTCATTTTCCACTGTGAATGACATAAGAGGAATATCTAGCCATACCTATCCATAATATACATGAGCTGGCAATTATTAAACAGGTAGTGGAGTGATAGTTACACACAGCTAAGACCTCCCCTTTCATCCTAGCCTCTTGGATCCACTGATCCAAGAGATCCCCCTTTCACCGCTTTAGGTCACATAGTGATGCCTGACCTGCTCACCAGTTCAGGGTATGCCAGTGGCACTGGTGAGGTCACAGGCGAGATGGTCCCAGGCACTCTAGAAGACATCCTCTCCTGGACTTCTTCTAATATTAATCTAGAAACCTTCATTTTGGGTGATGTAAATATCGATTGGGGCAAAATCTCTAACCAAAATACCTCAATAACCATTAACCTATTTAATTTCTCCCAACTCATTAACTCCATAACCAGACCAAACAAAGCAAATCCTCCTGGCTCCATACTGGATTGGATTCTCGTATCTCATCCAAATAAAGTTATAAAATCTGACACTTCTCCAGACCCCTTAGGAGACCACCTCCCTGCCTATGCTATACGAGCTACCTCCTCCCCTCCCCACTCCCACCACTACACTCATACTTGGAACCTCTCTAACTTTAACCCTGCTTCCTTCTCTGACTCACTTAAACTCTCCAACTGGAAACCTCTAAAACTATTACCACTAGATGAAGCCGTCCACTACTTTAATTCAACATTCCTAGCAATCCTTAACTCACAAGCCCCAACTAGACTTATAAGAGTTAAAGCTAAAACATCCCCTTGGCTCACCAAAAATACAAAAAAGTTAATGCTCCAAAGAGACAAACCTGGAAAACTTACCATAAACACAAGCAACCTGAAATACTCCTTACATATAAGCAGTTAAGAAACCTAACCAAAAAACAAATCATTAAAGACAAGAAGTCTTACTACATCCAACTTCAAGAAAACCATGCTAGAAACCCAAAACAATTCTGGAATTCCATCAATTCACTCCTCAGACCAGGTACTAAAAATAACCCCTGTCCAGACACCATCAAAACTGACCCCGAAATTGCTTCTCTATTTAATTCCTTCTTCACCTCTACCATTGCTGGGCTAACTAAAACATTTCCCAACAATGACCTCTCCCCTGCCACTACTCAGTCTTCATTAAACTGTTCTTACCCCCCCTCTTTCAAACTGCAACCAGTATCTACCGACCAAATAAAGAAACTCCTTCAAAAACTAAAACCTTGCTCCAATGCCCCCGATAACATCCCATCTGCCTTCCTAAAAATTGCTTCTGGCTCTATTGCTCTTCCTATCAGCACCTTAATTAATAGATCATTACTTGAATCCTACGTTCCCTTACTATGGCGTAGCGCTTACATCCTACCCCTCCACAAAGGTGGCAAAAACTGTTCTGTCTCAAATTTCTGTCCTATGGCCATTCTCTCCCCTATATCCAAAATTCTAGAAAAATGTATCCACCTACAACTCCTGCCATTCCTTACTAAGCACCACCTTCTCTCTCCTACCTAACACGGTTTCCGCCCAGGTCATAGCACAAATACTGCCCTCCTCTCCTTTCTACACTCAGTCAACTCTGCCCGTGACTCCGGTAATTTAGTATCCACTGTCCTACTAGACTTATCTAAAGCTTTTGATACCATCTCTCACACCCACCTTCTAAATCACCTATCTAACCTCAACCTTTGCCCTGAATCCCTTTCCTGGTTCTCCAGCTACCTTTCTAACAGATCCCAAGCTGTAAAATGGGGCCAAGCCACCTCAACTTTTCTTCCGACCGCTACAGGAGTCACTCAGGGTTCCATACTTGGCCCACTACTATTCAATATCTTCATAAATGATTTCTACAAAGCCATCCCTAAGACAAAAATTGTACAATATGCTGACGACTCTACTTTGATATGCTCTGCCCCCAACCTAACAGACCTCCAAGCCCTAACTTAAAGTGCCTTCTCTATCACTGAAAACTGGATGTTACAAAATCACCTCTCCCTAAACGCCAACAAAACTAAAATACTCCTTTTCTCTCCATCTAAATCCTCCTCCCTTGACAAAAACTCATTTCAAGTTTCCAGCCTTAACAACTCCTCCATCGAGATCGTACCCTCCACCAAACTTCTTGGTGTCACAATCGACGATCAACTAAAATTTAATTCCCACATCCTACAAAACATCAAAAAAACACATATAAAACTGGGTCTACTGTATAAAAACAATCACTTCCTCTCTCCTCATTCTAGACTAACCCTTGCTTCCACCTTCCTCCTTCCAACCCTCCTATATGGTGCCCCCCTGCTCACTAATCTCTCATCCTCTCTTACCACCAAACTAGAGTTATGCTATAATAAAGTCGCTAGATTTGCAACTAACACCAAATCTTCTTCTCATCACTGCTCCTCCCTTCACTCCCTTAACTGGCTTGAGCTTCCCAATCAACTTAACCTCCTCCAACTCACCACAGCCTTCAAGCTGTTTCAAAACCCCTCTAACTGCCCTGCTCTTTCTTGCATTCTACTCCCCTATACCCCCCTAGACCACTTAGATCTTCTCAACAAAACCTAATCACTGTTAATAAACCCCAGCGCACTGCTGGCCAGCTTCTCTTATCCTTAACCCTTCCTAAAAAATTGAATGCCCTGCCTTTGTCACTTAGGACATGTACCAACCTAAATAACTTCAAAAACCAGCTTCATTCCTACCTTTTTCAAAACAGAATTTGCAACTGCACTCTTCTGCCTATAAACCCTAAGCTTTCTACTCCATTAAGCCAGACTAACCTCCTCCTACTCTGCTTCTTATTCCTTTCTAAAGTATTACACTTAGTGAACAGTATAGTAAAACATGTATTACTCATGTGATGCCTTTCTTACCAAACTAAAATTTGAAATTTTTGTATTTCTTTATGTTGTAACTACCTGTTTTTTTTTTTGTTTTTTAGTTATTCAGACTACCCCTTAACTTTCCATGTTAATTGATTTCATTTTAGTAAACATAATATTTGAATTGCTGAAATTCCTTGTTTTTGGAGCTTTTCTCCCCGGGCCTCCACTGAAAACGGGCTACCAATGCCCAGTGGACCCCCCGGTAATCAAACTGAAATAAATAAATAAATAAATAAATAAATAAATAAATAAATAAATTCTGCTTTATATTGGAACCCTGGTACTGGCCCTGCAGCAGTCTCTGCTCATGGTCTTTGATAAGGAGTTCTGCCATGACTCTGGACTCCTGGATGCCCCAGCACTGCACCCAAAAGCACACACCCTCTCCCATTCCAGACATAGTGTCTGCAAGGGGAAGCTACAGCCAGTTATGAGATGTATTCCCACCTGTTGGGTGTAAATAGGGCTGATTTCCCATACTTTGCCACAATTGGAAGGTTATGAAAAGGCTAAACTATGGGCAAACCTGCTTACCTAAAGTTGGCATTGTTTAAAGTGGTATACCAATGGCAAATTGGGTTCGATGGTCTACACATTGCTTACACCTACTAAGCTGTGCTGTGCAATGCTTAGCATTGCTTAATATTTAATTTGCATTATATTGGCTTTTTGGCATTGATTTATTATTCATTACATGTTATATATGTGTCTGGTATACATGATTCATGTGTACGTACAATGTATGGGGTCCTTGTGTTTATTAGGGGACTTCAACACTTTACTACAATTACACCTCAGATCTGGGCTTACTGCAGTACTCCATTTCACATATTTATGTTATATAGTAGGTTATAAAACATAAGACTGTATACAGATTCCTTTCACATGTTCAGTTTGATTTTCCTATAGTGAGGATCTGTTTGGTGATACTTCAGTCTTTTATACTGATGTAATGGCTTAGTGGTTAACTAGTGTGATTATAGTGTATAGGGTCTTGGGTTCAAGCCCTGCAAAGGCTGTTCATTTTGTTTCTGTCCAGAACAGCGGCTGTTGCATACAGAGTGATTAAGGCACTTTTAAGTACTTGTAAGCAGGTTTGCATGGGTTTGCACGAGGGTAAGCTATGCTAACCTTCGGTTAAATATGCTTACAGAGAGTTAGCTTCAGTATTGCTAACCTGTGGGCGCATTGCTTAACCCTGCGCAAATGGGCTTAAACACAGTTACTTGTGCTTACATATGCTTACTCCCACTTACTACTGCTTAATAGTGCTTACACTTGCTTACTAGTGCTTACTCCCACTTACCACTGCACTAACTTAGACAGTAATGTCTAATGGTTCTTGGGAAGGTGGGGGATTTGGAAGCTGTATGGAGTTATCATTCATTACACATTTTACCTTCCATTTTTATCCCTGATTCCTGTGTACATATACTGTATGGGGCACATGTGATTACCTGTGGACTTTGCGACATTATGACATTGACACCTCACATCTGCATTTAATGCAGTACTCCAGTTCACAAATATATGTTATTTAGTAGGTTATGCAACTAAAAATATTGGTCATAAAGTGATTTGACAAGGAAAATGGAATGTACTGTAGTGGGACTCAAACCAGGAATGACTGCTCGTAAGGCAAATGCTCTGCCCACTACACTATTGCTGTACTGCTTTATTTGCATATATCTTGCATTTTATCCTCTTCTGCCATTTAAGCTGCATTAATTGTAGCTAAGCGATGGGTAAACCCACACACCTACAGTTAAATTTAATCTGTTTCATTAAAAAAAATCTTTATATTTGTTATTTTAACTATTGCTCTTGTATACGTGGGTGGATTTTGCTGGGGGTATACGTATATCTATGAGCGGTCTCGCTCATTCTTTTATAACTTGTCTGCTGTTCTTCATTGCAGGGGCATGTATATTCTGAGAGCTCTGCTCTCAGACACACCCCCTTACTCTTACATGTTCCATGTAAGATTAGGAGCTCAGGCAGTGCGCCTTCATTAATATGCATGGTACGCTGCCATCCTGCTCCTAAACGGCCGCTTCCATGCAGGACTAAGCTATGGTGGGAGGAGCTCTCTGATCATGTAGCCCAGGCTGGTATGACCCTGACCCTGAGTAGCATCCTGCCCTCACCAAGAATGATACCACGGTATAGAGAAAAAAATATCAATTTCAACAATTGGCTAAGCTTCTGGTGTCATTCAAAGGGGATCCAGTGTCTGTCAGCCAGGGACGACATGCTAGACAAGACACACTGCTTCACTAGAGACGGCTTGCACCTGTCACCCTTAGGCTTTTGAATACTGGCAAAGGCTCTTGCCACCCCCATAGTGCCTTTTTTAGGCAAGGCTCAAAAGACAAACCCACCGCCGTAAATCGTGCAAGTAACAAAAAACTGAGGGTAATGCTGCTCAATGCCAGAAGTCTAAACCTCAAATTGCATGCACTTGAGGCACTCCTCAGTATGGAGAAAATTGATATATGTGCAGTAAGAGAAACCTGGTTTAAGGCTCCAGAGAGCACCCCAGCACTACTAGGCTACAACTTATACCATACGTTTTGGCCACAAAACCCAGACCGAAATACAAAAGGGGGGGGAATATCCATATTCATCAAGGATACCCACACCTCCAGGTTAGTGGCACAGAACTATGCTTCAGGGATTATCCACGTGCAACTAACAATGGGCAAAACTGCTATTCAAATTATAGCTTGCTACAGATCACTCACCATGTCCCAGGACCCCCACTCTGCATTCCTGGAAACACTGGGAAACATAAAGGTCCTACCAAACACCCTGATATTGGGTGATTTCAATTACCCAAACATTAACTGGGAGAACTACTCAAGTACAAACTCCCTTTTCCAACATTTCCTAGAATTTATAAACTCAAATGCCCTGGATAAACTGGTCAACACCCCCACCAGAGGTGACAATATATTGGACCTGGTCATCACCAACATGGGCGACCGGTGTTCCACACCAGAGGTCAACCCCTTGCTGGTTAGATCTGACCATAAACTAATCACTCTGGATATCCACATTCTGCCACCACCCCTGGTCAAAGAAACCACCGTGAAAAACTTTTCAAAAGCAAACTTCACGTTACTTAAGACCGAGGTGGGAAGTTTCAAAGCCCCCATGCTAAAAGATAACACTGTCCAAGCTGCAAAATCCTTTACTAATGCACTCTACGGGCACTTACAAGAATGCATGGATTGTGCTATCCCAAACAAAACAAACACTCACTCCTCCAAGAAAAGGAAACCAGTCTGGTGGACCCCTGCCATAAACAAGCTATACAATATAAGGAGGAAACTAATGCAGAAAAGAGTAAAATCCCAAGAAGGGAAGACATCCCTGATCAGTATCAGCAAGAAACTACGTTCCCTCATAAAATCATCCAAGGCTAGCTTTGAAAGAAAAATTGCCATGGACTCCAAAGATAACCACAAGGCATTCTTTAGCTATGTCAAGAATGTAAGTGGCAATTCTCAGATCTGCTCAGAGTTAGTGCAGAATGGCACAAAATATACTTAACCGACTGATATAGCCAACATTCTGGCAGACAGGTTCAGTGCAAACTTCACCCCCCTCTAACCCCCAAAAGGGCCCATAACTATACCAGAAGAATGTAGTGGCCCTGAAATCACAGACACTCAGGTTAAAAATGCCCTTTCCAAAGCCAAAAACACAGCATCAATGGGACCGGATGGTGTCCCAGGCTGCGCCCTACACGAGCTCAAAGATGAACTAACCCCTCACCTAAACACACTGTTTAAACTCAGCATCTCCACAGGCTACATGCCCACAGAGTGGCACACGGCAATGGCTATTCCACTCCACAAAGGTGGAGCCACAACAGACCCCGGGAACTATCGCCCTATAAGCCTGACTAGCTTGGTCTGCAAAGCTATGGAGTGCATCATTATGGATTTCATTAACAGAGACATTGGAAACCTCCAAATACTGGACCCTACCCAGTTCGGCTTTGTTAAGGACAGATCATGCCTCCTATATAAACGCCAAAAAATGTATAGTCATACCCTTTGTGAAAAACAAGGTAACCCCAAGCTACCATATAGGTGGCAATCCACTAAGCACAGAAGAGGTTATCAGGGACCTGGGGACCCAGGTTGACAGTGACCTTTCTTTTGACACTCACGTTGCTAAAGTGGTTAGAAAGACCTTCTACATTGCCCACCTGATCATGAAGGGATTCACATCCAGATCTAGTGAGGTCATTGTTCCCCTGTACTCTTCACTTATCAGACCAATGATCGAGTACAATGCCCCATTCGGGATGTATCTCGCCCGACATCTGCAGCAATTGGAGAGACCCCAAAAGTTTCTCACCAAAAGGATAAAGAGACTCCAAAATCTGTCATATGCTGCCAGATTGAAGAAACTCCAGCTCTATTCAGTCGCATACCGTCTGCTCAGAGTTGACATGTGCCTGACATACAAGGCCATGTCCAACCCAGAATTAATGGACATGCTCCACCTCAAAAAATCCAAATCCACCAAAACCACTAGAGCAAGTGACTTAAACCTTAGCACGGATATAAATAGGACATGCTGGAGGGATAGATTTATCACTCAGAGACTCCCTATGCTGTGGAATAGAGTCCCGGTCCATGTGAGGCAGAGCACCTCGCTGGCTCTGTTCAAGAGAAATCTTGACCTGTGGATGGGAGATCGTAGGTTTACCCCGGGAATCATCTCTGTGTCACTGCTGGACAGAGGCACAACAAACTAATGGGTACAGTATTTTTTCATATAAGGGGTGGCGTAAGCCACAAAAATTCGGGCTAGGCTTATAAATGCCTTGGGGCAGATAGCCTAGTATAAACCTATGAACCTATGAACCTATGAACCTAAACCTGGTGGACTTCTTTGAGACAGTTACCAAGGCTATAGATGAGGGAAAGGTGGTCCACACACCCTACCAAGACCTCGCAAAGGCCTTCAACACCATTCCCGACTCAGGTATTATAGATAAGCTCACCAGCCTGAACATAAACCCCTACTTCATAAGATGGGTTGCCAACTGGCTCACGGATAGAACCCACATGGTAAGAGTTGCGGGAGCTAGGTCTGACTCTAAACCGGTTACAAGTGGCATTCCCCAGGGCTCAATCCTAGGACCCCTCCTGTTCGGCATATACTTCTCAGAGGTACAGGCAAGCACAGGAAGACTATGGCTGACCAAGTTCGCAGACGACTGCAAACTAGGGGCTATAATTGACTCTCCGGCTGGCACAGACATTCTCCAAAAGGGTCTCACTGAGACAGATACCTGGTGCCAAAACCATGGCCTCAAGCTAAATGTTAAAAAGTGCATAGTCATCCCCTTTGGAAAAAACTAAGTACCCACAAACTACCACATAGATGGTAGCCCCCTAAATATGGAAGACGTAATAAGGGATCTGGGACCCAAGTAGATAGTACCCTCTCCTTTGATAATCACATTGCTAAAGTGGTTAGAAAATCCTTCTACGTGGCCCACCTAATCACAAAAGGGTTTGCATCCAGATCAAAAGAGGTCATTGGGCCCCTCTACGCATCACTCATCAGACCCATCATAGAGTACAATGCCCCATTTGAGATGCACCTTACAAGACACCTGCAACAACTGGAAAGACCACAGACATTCCTCACCAAGAGGATCACTGGTCTCAAGCAGATGCCCTATGCAACTCGACTGAAGAAACTCCAGCTGTACCTTGTTGCATACTGCCTACTCAGAGGTGATCTCTGCCTGACATATAAGGCCATGTGTAACCCGGAATTGATGGACATGCTCCACCTAAAATAAACCATAACCCCTCGAGACACATGCTCCAGGGATCTAAACCTCACCACAACAATAAATAGGACGTGCTGGAGGGATAGATTCCTGTCCCAGAGACTTCCCATGCTCTGGAACAAGATTCCAATCTACATTAGGCAGATCTCCTTGCTAACCCTCTTCAAGAGAAACCTTGACGAGTGGATGGGGAAACAGAAAGTTTACCCCAGGGATCACTTCAATGGCTCTGCTGGACAGAGGCGCAGGGAACTAATCTATATGCAAAGCCAACACATTCTGGCTTGGCTTATAAATGTCTTCAGGTAGATAGCCTAGTACCTACCTATGAACCAATGAACCTATGAAATTTCACACAACGATCACACATAAACATGTCAGCTACATGGTATGCATGCACAACAATGCATATACAGTCCAATCAATTATATGGCAATCACCATGTTGGCAGCATAACACAACTGGAGCACACAGACAATACTTACAGACCTGAGGGACCAGGCTGATGGGGATGAGCCTCACGAGTGACCTCCTGGGCTACCCACCTGAATGAGTCATGCATAGGCCATGCCATATGCTAGAAGAAGTTCCAAATCATGTCCCTCATCTGTGTTCACTACACATTGTTCACAATCTACCAGATCTCCTCCCAGTAATTGTCTCTCTCTTCTGGTCATCACATTTTCTCCTCCATGGTGCAGCCGGCATGATGGCTCAAGGAGGTGCAGGTACAGCTTCCTTACATTCATCACCATAATCACTGTCATCATCTGAAGACTCCAGCAGTGGCCCGGCATGTGCTCATTGTCTGCTTCTGAACCAAAAGTCCACTGGCCCCATGCTCTGCCAAGATAAATCATAAAACATGACAGAAATGAAAAGCAAATTTCTATCATGCTGCACATTCCTATGAAGATCATAGCTGACCTTAATATGAAACTGATGTGTATATCTCCAATATAACATACTTAATTAACATACCATCCACTGATGACATCTGCAAATACAAACATGAGACTGAATGTGTAGTAGCTTACATCAAATTTCTTATTTTAAATGGTGCAAACAATAGCAAGTAGCAGAATTATAATCTGCACAATTCTTGCTACTGAATGGCTCCTCATGCACACAACACCTGCCATGTGTCAATATATCTATAGTTATGGACATGCCCAATAAGAGAACATGTCAGGGAGAATGTATCCATCACCAGTGTGAGCAGTTCAATAAATTTCATGCAATGGCATACATAACAGAGATTACCAATGGGAATCATAACATCACATGCGCATTTAAATAGTGGCCAGCATGATGCATGACAAGCATATGCCAAGCAAACATATAACATATCATGAAATTTGAATGGAAGCATGCCTGACACTGCCTCATGCCAGATTAACATATCTGAAATTTGACAAAATAAAAGCTTGTAAACATCGACGTAACATTATTATTGTGACCTGCACTGTTTAATAATGTTGCCTGCCTCAGTAAACTGTTCAGCTGAGTGTATGGTAGTAGGTCATTATTCTCTTTCTATTTCCCTTGCTTGTATTCCCTAAGCAGTTATGTCTGTGTGTGAATGTAAATTGGAGATTCAGCTGAAATTTCTCCCTCCCCACTCCCCACCTGATAATCCAAAGGAAATACTGTATACCACATTCCACACAACCATTACTTACCATATACCACTGTCCCCACAACCATTACTTCCCATATATCACAATCCACACAACCATTACTTACCATATACCATATTCCATGCAACCATTACTTACCATATACCACTGTCCCCACAACCATTACTTACAATATACCACAATCCACACAACTATTACTTACCATATATCACTGTCCCCACAACCATTACTTACCATATACCACAATCCACACAACCATTACTTACCATATACCACAATCCATACAACCATTACTTACCATATACCACATTCCGTACAACCATTACTTACCATATACCACAATCCACACAACCATTACTTACCATATACCACAATCCATACAACCATTACTTACCATATACCACATTCCGTACAACCATTACTTACCATATATCACATTCCACACAACCATTACTTACCATATATCATTGTCCCCACAACCATTACTTACCATATACCACAATCCACACAACCAATACTTACCATATACTACATTCCATACAACCCTTACTTACCATATACCACAATCCACACAACCATTACTTACCATATACCACATTCCATACAACCATTACTTACCATATACCACCTTCCCCACAACCATTACTTGCCATATACCACAATCCCCACAACCATTACTTACCATATACCACAATCCACATAGCCATTACTTACCATATATCACATTCCACACAGCCACCACTTACTATATACCACATTCCATGCAACCATTACTTACCATATATCACTATCCACACAACCATTACTTACCCTATACCACAATCCACACAACCATTACTTACCATATACCACATTCCACACAACCATTACTTACCATATACTACATTCCACACAACCATTGTTAGGGAATAGTTCTTTATTGCACTTTCCAAGTGCAAATATACTTAATTGATGGGCCTCAATAACATCCTGGAATGCTAACTAAATAGCCTGAAACATATCCTCTCTACTCCACTTGAATTATTTTTCAGACAGATACTACAATCAGGGCTTGTGTCCAAGGAATGGAAGATGGCTACAGCCATTCCCCTGCACAAAGGAGGTCCAACCACTGATCGGGGTAACTATAGGCTCATAAGTCTGACCAGTCTCATATATAAAGCCATGAAAATAATCATCATGGACATGAAAAATGAGGACATAGGTAACCTGTAAGCACTGGCCCCATCACAGTTTGGTTTTGTTAAAGGAAGGTCATGCCTATTAAATCTGGTGGACTTTTTTGAGAGGGTCATAAAAGCAATGGATGAGGCAAGACTGTGCACACAGCTTACCTAGACCTGGCCAAGGCTTAATACAATACCCCACTCATGCATTATAGACAAGATTACTAAATTAGGTATAAACCTTTTTATCACCTGCTGGATAGCCAAATGGCTCACTGATGGGACTCGGGTAGTCAAACTAGGTGTGGCCACCTCCACCAACAGGCCATTCACTAGCAGTGGTCCCCAGGTCTAGGTACTGGGCCTACTGGACCTACTCCTTTTTGGCATCTACTTTTCTGAAGGTTTATGGCTGACTAAGTTTGCAGATGATTGTAAGCTGGGGGTTATCATCGACTCCTATGCGGACACAAGCATTCTTCAAGAAGGCCTATCTCTAACTAACAAATGGAGCCAAAGCCATGGTCTTAAAATCAATGCTAAAAATACATAATTGGAAAGTCATCTATCCCAGCTAATTACCATGTTGACAATATGCACCAAGAGTCGACCAGTGGTCAGGGATATGGGTACATATGTAGACAGTAGCCTTATGTTCAGCCACCACTTGGCCACTGTGGTAAGGAAATCTTTTTGTGTTTTGTTGCACAACATTTAAGTAAGGGCATGGCATCTAAGTCCAAAATGTCATTATCTCACTGTAGTCTGGCCTTATCACAACAATCATGGAGTACAACATTCCCTTTGGTATGTACCTAACCAGGCATATTCAGCAACTAGAACTACCTCAGAGGTTCATTACAAACACAATATAAGGCATAACCAACCTGCCTTACACAGACCACCTGAAAGACCTTTCCCTCTGCTCAGTCTGATATATATTGCTGAGGGGCAATATATTCCTGGCTTACAAGGCATCTGCAAACCCACTGTTATGAATCTTCTGTATAGTCAAACAGTACCAGAAATCCAAGGTCTATGCGTGGCAAATATACAAACCAGGCTGTCATTTAGGTTCTGAGCTACATTTCAAAAACTATCTGCAGAAAAAAATGACTTGATGCCGAATGAGACTTCAACATTCCCGGATTTAAATCAGAGTTTTAAGCACAGCTATAGCGTGATTTTCTTCACTTTCCTTACTGATGCGCGAGGGGTCGTCATGCATTCTAAGCAAGATACATGGTAATGTGAAAGATACAGGCCTGTAACAAGGATCAGATGCATTTCATTTAACAAAACAGAAAAAGTAAGCAACATATCTCTGCCCCTCAGCTGCTCCTCAAGCTTGTGCATTTGCTTGATGCACAGGGCACAATTTCTGGTCTGGTCTTCATCATCTGAAAAAAGGAAAGAGCAAATATGAATGTTGTAGTCATCAAATAACAGGAGTATACATTTCTCAGATCAGGCTCTAGAAAATTAACTTTGGAAAAGCATCAGTGTCTCAAACCTGCAACTCTAATGTACATCCAAACTCTAACCTGGGCATCTACCTGCTTAGCTAAGCCAAAGCTGTATGTTGTGAATGCAGTGAAAAGACACTGCTATGACATCACTTGGATGGAAATGTTCTAATATGGATCCTGGCTTAGGATTAAAAAAAAAATGAACATGTGCTGGGTATATAGGTAAATACTTAACAAGAATGAATTTATGTCAACACTGTGGTTACAAACATTAATAACAATGGAATACATGCATTCCTCAGACAGTGGGATAGTGTCATGTATCATAGATCTTCTGTTAACAGAAACATAGAAGGTGCTGTATGTCAGGGATACAGTAAGATATGTTTCTTTACCCATCTCTTGCCTCAAAATATAAGGATGTGGTTCCTGAAGTGAATTTAATAATTAATTATAAAACATCAATTGACACTTTTGAAAATATCGTATTGCACTAAACATTGTAAGACATATAACAGTCTGTAGCAAACAACCTTGCACTTAAGGAGCTGCTTTTAACAGACCATTATGGACCGCAAGCATATTCATAAGAATTTGAAAAATAACTAAGTTATTCATAACCATGCGCAAAATAAATATTAATATCAATAAGTCAAATATTCTTCTCTACATAACTGCTATGTGTGAAGTAAACCAAAATAGCAATTTAATTATACATTTCCCCTGTGTTGATTTGAACACACAGCATGCCAACAGGAAGACATACTGGTTGGTTTCCTTAGAGGGCAAGCTAACAGGCAGCTCACAGTTCTTCTCATCAAACAGGTACTACATATGTTTATTCATATTCTTCTGGATAATGGATGAATAAGGAAACTTCTGGCACTTATTGGCCATTACACTCTCAAGAAATAACAGCTATCAACACATAACTGAAAACATATGAGTAATCAGTTGGACAGGCATTCCTCCTGGCATAAACAAATGGGACTGTAGTAAGAATGTTCATTTTATTAGGACAAATGAAGTGAAGTTATCTATGAGTTACTATTCATGCATATAGCGATACTGTCCTACTACAATGGATAAAATAAAATAAGATAAAATAAAATAAAACTACAAAATGCATAGTCATCGGTGGTCTAGGCACTATAAGCTTTAGTGATACATAACTACAATGTGTGAAATGATGTCATATGTTGGAAATCAGATGTACATCTACAAAGTTCAGAATTATGTATATTATAAACACTATTAAATAAATTAACAGCATGAGAATTGTACCCATACTCACATGGAGAGCAGTTACCATATCTACCTAATTATCCCAAGGAACTAATTGCCAGAACAGCTACTTAATGGCTATAAAAGCCATTTGTGTGATATATTTGGGACACAGCTATATCTCTAAATTTTGTAGGAATGCTCAGCTATACATAAGATTGAAACACTTACTGTAGGGATTCACTGGCTGTCTCTGCATTTCAGCGAACCACTGATGAAGTTCCTCCATATCACTCAGATGCAGGTCATTATAGCAATGGAAAACATGCATTCAAGTCTGGTAGATCCCCATATGTGTTGGTGCACCCTTGCAGTCTAGTACTAAATGTCTATCATCATAAAGTTCCTTGGCCTGGCTTTCATCCGATGTTCCATGCTAGTGTATACAGTCAACATCTAGGTGGTTTCCTTCTTGGTCCAATAGGTAGCTCGGTCACGTCGCAGCAGCCTGCTGGAAGTTGTCATCCCGATACTCCAATGGAAAATGTAGTATTTAAAAGTGGCGCTTATGCCATGTTATCAGTTTATTGGAATATAACTGGCACATGCCATGCATGGTACCGTTTATTGATACCTGTCGGGTACTTGTGCAGTGCACCTGCGAATTGCACTGAATTTAGAGAATTTACGTGAATGTGAACAAAAGAAATTCCAAAACCATAAATTTCAATGAATCTCAATAATTACATATGGCACAAATGGTACTTTAAGATGGCAGCACAATAGGTGTTCTTACTTTCAGTGATACCTGAGCCAGAGGTAGCTGATAAGGCATATTGGCGCGTGTTATCATTTCTGTTTTTGGGGAATATTATATCTCTTAACCTTATTCATTCTCATAGCAGTGAGAGGGGAGTGACACATCAGGGGTGGGATAACATCAGGATTTCCAGGCCAAAAATGTATGCCTTTGTTTCTATGACACAGATGACTATAGAATAAATCATTGAATACTGCTGCTGCATGCATATTGGTGTCATTTTGGATTTATAACAGCAGAATTGAACCGTGCACACAGATCCATACAGGCTGATGATGGTGAACGTAAGTGTAATGGCACATATTCATACAGCTGGTCCATCTACTTCTGGACACAAGGGGTTGGCAGGTGAGTGTCTTCAAACTATGATGCTGTGACCACTACCTGTTATTTCTTCAGCCTCATGTCATGGTACTATTTATGGTCATATTGATAATTCCATAACATTGTCACTACAGGTACATTCAGTGGGGGCCCAAGCCATGCAGGTACAAGTAACAACAGACCAGGTATGTTACCATAACAGGTTCACAGTTTGCAGCAATGTGTAGCAGACCTGTAATACATGACATTAATGTCACTGTTTTTCAACACTGGAGCATCCAGCCAACAGGTGCAATGTCCATCACGTGAATTTCTGCAGCCCCTGTTACTGTGTTATATATGTCATGCTTTCTGTATTCTGCTGCCTGTATACATGACTGTGTTGTATTTCTCTTTAGTTTCTCACTGCAGGATCCACATAACAACACACAGACTCTCAAGACATGGAGTCTGTCAGTGGTGCTATTACCTGTTTAGATTTATTTTTATTGAAAATGTGTGCTTTAAGAGAAATGGTTGTAACTTACTGAAGTGATGTTTGATTTACCTTTATGCATACAGGTGTTGTCATCTTCATTAAGGACATGTAGTAATTTCCCATATGAAGATGTACAGACAGATTTACATAGCAACAGTGAGCAGTACATAAATATTGATTTATGTATCATTCATATGTTTTATGGGGTAATTCTGAACACTCTGTGGTACAGGTACAGAAACCTACAGATTCCAAAATTATCTGTATGTACTATGTTCTTTTGTTGTTATGCATATTTCATCATTTATGTTTTTTTTTTAACAAAAGTCTTAATACTAAGTTATTTTGCTGTTGCTGTTATTTCTTCACTGATGATGCTTAACAAAAATCGTATAACTACTGGCACAATATATAAAGGATCTGTACTCTCTGTGGCCTGCTTACAGATCCTGAGGTTTTCCAATAATATCTGTAAGTTGTTCAGTTGTTAGTTGTGTAGTATCTTAATGTGAAATAAATGCAGTCTCCTGTGGTATGATGCTGTTATCTTTGGGCTCCATTGAGTTGATATGTAGTGTAAGATGTTCTAATCCCACAGGAAGCCTCTATAGATGTCACAAGTCATGTTGATTTTACAACTGTTATGCATGCAGGCATTGTTATTATTTTTTATATGTCACATTAGCATTTGTCAGTGTTTCATAGATTTTTGCATTGCACAGGAATGCATACTGTTTATGCTGACATAAGTTGTCCTCATAATTATCTGCATAACTGGGCTCCCACAAGAATATGATAATGTGCATATCACTTTCTTTCAGATGGTAAACACACCTACGAGTAGGGGTAACGATTTCTCCCTGCAGGAAAATTACATCATACTAGATGGTCTGCAACAACATGGATGAAGACTCCTTGGACATGCAGGGAATACAATATGGAGGAATGAAGTGTGGGCCGAAACCACCAACATGATTAATGCAGTTGGAGGTCTGTCGATGAGGCTGTTCTGACACGATCATCTGTGCAGCCAACTGGTTGCGATGATATGAGAGATCAATGGATGCCACTGGTGGTGGACCACCATTGACTCCCGAGGACATCAGAATATTTCTAGTCTCCCTGCATGCAGTGAGAGGGGAGTGACACTTATCAGGGGTGGGATAAAACCAGGATTTCCAGGCCAAAAATGTATGCCTTTGTTTCCATGACACGGATGACTATAGAATAAATAATTGAATACTGCTGCTGCATGCATATTGGTGTCATTTTGGATTTATAACAGCAGAATTGAACCATGCACACAGATCCATACAGGCTGATGATGATGAACGTAAGTATAACGGCACATACTCATACAGCTGGTCCATCTACTTCTGGACACCAGGGGTTGGCAGGTGAGTGTCTTCAAACTGTGTTACTGTGACCACTACCTGTTATTTCTTCAGCCTCATGTCATGGTACTATTTATGTTCATATTGATAATTCCATAACATTGTCACTACAGGTACATTCAGTGGGGGCCCAAGCCATGCAGGTACAAGTAACAACAGACCAGGTATGTTACCATAACAGGTTCACAGTTTGCAGCAATGTGTAGCAGACCTGTACTACATGACATTAATGTCACTGTTTTTCAACACTGGAGCATCCGGCCAACAGGTGCAATGTCCGTCACGTGAATTTCTGCAGCCCCTGTTACTGTGTTATATATGTCATGCTATCTGTATTCTGCTACCTGTATACATGACTGTGTTGTATTTCTCTTTAGTTTCACACTGCAGGATCCACATAACAACACACAGACTCTCAAGACAGGGAGTCTGTCAGTGGTGCTATTACCTGTTTCATACATGTCATTGTTGTCACTCCCGCTGTTGTCCTCCATTAATACTGTGTCCTTCTACCCATTCATAGGACCAACTGCATCATCGTCCAGCGCAGAGACAAGTGGTATGCCTATGTAATAACTACTGTATGTTTTAATGGTCCCTGCTGGCAATGATGTGATTAGTAATTCTGGCATGTTTTCCTACAACAGTTGAAGTTCATCCATCTTCTACCACAGTGTCTCCCCAGGAGGACTTGCCAAGTATGGTTTTGTTCGTATTCAATGTATGTTGGCTATGTAACCTCATAGTCTAAAATAAATTGTAGCAGCCAGTTACAGGCCAACAAAAGGAACTGGACCACAATTCTTTTACCTTTCGTTCATTTAATACAACACCACAAACTTCTTCAGAATAAATGCAAGAACTTCAAACCACCCTTAAGTACATGACATGGGCAAGAAACATCCAATGACAACACACTTCCAATAAATTACTTAAATAACTGCTAATTAAATCACAAACATTTAAAAATACAAGTACTAATGTTAAATAAAATACTTAGCTTATACATATAAATCATAAAATTCAAACCTTCTACTAAAAGAGCTTGTCATAAGAAAACTGGTCATTTTACAAACCATATCAAAACCTTTGTAACTGGAGAAAACACTTAATGTTAATAGTCTCATTGAGTCCCGGTGGGCAATCTGCTCTTAAGGCTATCAGCCATTTTGTTTCCCTACACTCTAATAAGGCTTTAAAATTGCCCACCAAAGGATCACAATCCACCTTTTCCAAAACAAATAAATGTGAATTTTTTGAAACTGTTACATTGTAAAACATGACGTGCCAATGCATTATTCCTATCCTTATTTCTCATTGCCAAAACGTGTTCGTAAATCCTTCTACTTAATGACCTAATAGTTTTACCCATGTAAAAACTAGTATACGAGCTACATACTGCAAGATAAACAATACCAACAGAATCACAAGTGAACCTATCCTTTGCCCACAGAACTCTGTTGTGATGTTTCAGTTCTACAGAACCTGCATTGACTATATATCTGCACTGCTTGCAATGACCACAAGCAAAAGTCCCAACAGGATTTTTACCACCATTGGGTGACCCTTTTCTTGTTCTTTCAAGAATACTTTTTATATTGTGTGCCTTTTTGTAAGTGAACAAGGGTTCATTACCCAAGACTTTCACTAATTCAGAATGTCCAAGTAGGACCTTCCAAGTCTCTCTGATCACACCCCGATGATATCCATCCCATCAGAAATGGGTAATGGAAAGGCTAACTCAAACACTGTGTTATTGTGTTTGACGCTAGACTCCACACTATAATTGCCTCTCAAAATGGGACTTGCTGTACTCTCATGTAAGGACGTAACTTCAACAATGATTTTTCGTAACCAAAAAAAGTCATACCCTCTTTGCATAAAAAATCCAACAAGTTTGTTAACTTCAAGGTTAAAGATGGAATCATCACTGGTCAATCTACTCAACCTAATGAGTTGTCTCTTGACCGCCCCTCTTTTCATATGCTGAGGGTGGAGACTCTCCCTATGCAGGTATTGGTTGACACAGGTAGACTTCCTATAAATACTACTAAAGCCAACTTGTCATCAAGTAGTTCCAAATTAATATCAAGGAAGTCTATTACTTTGCCAAAACCACCCAGGGTAAACTTCAAAAAACTGGTAGAAGTTGTTGTATCTTTTGAACCTCATTGTCTATTCCGTTATGTAGATTTTATGACCCATACACAAACAAGATTTCATGGTAAGTCATTATTATCTGTAACATTGCAGTGAGATATATGTGCCATATGTCTTTAATGAGATCAAGCATGTGATATAAGCATGTTTTCCTGATCTGTGTCATCTGTCTCTTCTTTTAGCATATCAACTATCTGTATCCTCTATTAGCCCATCCACTGATCACGATGTGGGATCTAATGTATATCAGTATGGTAGCATAGCTCCTGGCACACAGGACAATGATGTGGTGATACAGTCTGGATAAAATGGTGACAGTTACATGGATACAGCTGTAGTCTTAGATATGGAAAGAAACTTGCTTGGCCATTCTGACAAAAAAGGGACATTAGATGGTGAACAGGATGAGGCTAGTGAACAACAGGTATTTGCTGAGACCGCTGATGACCGTTCCCTACAATACATTCATACTGGCTGTTGCAGCATACATAGGTGTGCATGACCAGGTGTCAGGGGGTGTCTGCCTATTACAACAGGCAAATGAACATTACTAGCAACATCAGGGATCTGACATCTATGCACTTGCTTGTGCCACAGATCATGTTACACACCAACTGCTTGTGCTGCATGAAGGAAAGGAGCACAGACACTGTGAGGTAATGGCATAATTTGCTGCTCAGAATGAAAGCATGCTATCTGTGGCATGGTCAGTAGAAACCCTGTCCTCTACAATACTACAGCATTGCCTTATTACAAGCAGGGTTCTGTGAGGCCTGACAGTGCTTAGCCAATTACCACATGGGAGAGGCAGGTTCCCTCTCAGCAGAACCAACTTAGCCAAAGGCCTTTGACACCATCCCCACTCTGGAATCATAGATAAACTTACTAAGCTGAGCATTAATCCCTACATCACCCAATGGGTTGCGAACTGCCTTACTGATAGAACCCACACTGTAAAAGTAGCTGACTCCAAATCCAGCTCCAGACTAGTGACAAGTGGAATACCTCAGGGTTCAGTCCTGGGACTGCTCTTGTTTGGCATCTACTTCTCTGAAGTACAGGCCAACACTAAGGGACTCAGGCTAACAAAGTTTGCAGATGACTGCAAACTGGGAGCCATTATTGAATCCCCAAATGATGTGGATACTATACAAAAGGGCCTTACAGAAACAGATGCTTGGTGCCAGAGCCATGGGCTCAAGCTCAATGCCAAGAAATGTATAGTTATCCCCTTTGGGAAAAAAAACATGTATCTGTGAATTGCCATATAGGTGGCAGTACACTAAACACCGAAAGTGTGATAAGAGACTTAGGGACACAGGTGGACAGTGGTCTCACCTTCGATAACCACATTGCCACAACAGTCAGGAAATCCTTCTATGTGGCACACCTCATCACTAAGGGTTTTTCATCCAGAAAAAAGGAAGTCATTGTCCCACTGTACTCATCCCTCATTAGACCCATTATAGAATACAATGCCCTGTTTGGTATATACCTCTCAAGACATCTGCAACAACTGGAAAGGCCGCAGAAATACCTCACTAAAAGAATCACAGGCCTAAAGCAGATGCCCTATGCTGACCGCCTTAAAAAACTCCAGCTATACTCTGTTGCATATCATCTACTCAGAGGCAATCTCTGCTTAACATACAAGGCCATGTCAAACCCAGAGCTGTTAGACATGCTACACTTAAAGAAATCCCAATCCCTCAGAGCCACATGCTCCAGGGATCTAAACCTTGTCATCACAATAAACAAAACATGCTGGAGGGATAGGTTCCTGACCCAGAGACTCCCCAGACTCTGGAATAGATTGCCCATACATGTCAAGCAGAGTGCCTCTTTGGCCCATTTCAAAAGTAACCTTGACGATTGGATGGGAGAAAGGAAATTCACCCCAGGGATCACGTCAGTCACCCTGCTAGACAGGTGTCCAGGGAAGTAAATAGTGTGGGAAGAAATAGCCAGGGAATTGTTATGGCTAGGCTTGTATAGGCCCTAGGGCTGATAGCATAGTACCAACCTATGAACATGTGAACCATCAAGCATCAGTGTCTGTGCTCCAATGTGCACACACTTCCACTGCTGACCCATCTGCTGTGGCCCTGGCAGTCATGACAAGACAGTCGGGTTGCAATCATGCTCCTTCACCTCAACATGGTGGTGTCACTCCATCAGTCTTCTCTGGGGAGCAAGCTGTGGCAAGTGTTTCTGTATGTGGTAGGGGAAGACCATACTGCAGTATAAGCCGTCAGTGTAGGCACATTAGACTGTATTTGAGTAACACAGACAGTTGATCCAGTCTGTCCAGTAGTGTCACTCTCACCCCATGGTGATTATGATTGCTGTGCATAACAGTGACAATGTCATCTGTCTGTGTTTGTTGAAATGTCTGATGCCTCGTGACTGCAACAGTTTTAATAAACATACCTGACTCCATTTACTGCTTTATTTTATTTATACTTTGCACTGACATATTTTGCTTGTGATATTAGAAGTTTTGCATTATGTCCTGTGTTGTTTCCCTTTTTTCAACTTGTTATAGTATGGAGATAAAAATGTGTTGCACTGATGTGTGTCCCTTATTGTGTACCATACACTGATACAACAATCTGAGTCTGTATGCATACCTGTGTCAGCTGGGCATTGAGTTGATGATCCCTGTTGTGATAGTTTTGTATATGTTCATAATGTTATATATTATGATTATGATGTTAATGTCTAATTCTCATTGTTTACATATAGTGAGTAATTGTCATTAGATGCAATCCTTGCTGCTGTAGAGGGACAATACCTGAACATCACTGTAGTCTGTGTACTCATGTACATGTGGCTTGTCATAACTCAAAGTTGTGGGTCAGATGCTCCTATGTGGCTTGCACTGTAATTGCTCCCTAGGTTGCCTACATCTGTAATTCTGCCTACTCTTATACCTGTGGGATGACATCTTCAGACATCTGGGGTTCCTGGAGTAGTTCAGCCACACCTGCAGCTGAAAGACTGCAATATGCTATAGTTAGCATGATGTGCAGCACAGCACACACTATTACCTGTACTGCCTTCTCAGGTGTGCACTGCAGTGCACCCTCCGGATATATCCAGACATCTGGACCTAGCTTTCAGTACACTGAACAAATGCTCTATGTTGTTTGTTGTTGTTGTATGTGCTATATCGAAGGCCTTCTCTGCAGGATTGGATGGTTTACAGTATGGGTCATTAAAGAAGGCTCAAGGAGATAACCACAGTCACCTGTTGTGGGGAGTAAACACACATTTGGTCAGCTTGAATATTGTTACAAGGGGTATCCTAAGCTTACATCCTAGCTGTGTTCCTGTACTTACTTAGCAGTAGTCCCACAGGTATTTTACCCTGCTGCAATGTATCCCTCAGCCCACATTCCTTCCATATGGCAGCATGAAGTTTGTTATGCTGCCATCTGCTGCACACACAGCCAGGCAGTTCAGGGATGGCCAGCCCTTTCTGTTTATGCATCTGCTTTAGGATGTACTGGTGTCTTGATAGGTATGTGTGTGCAATCTACTGCTCCAAGTACATGGTTGAAGTTTGCAATGTGGTAAAACTGGTGCATTACAGTTCTCTACTCCATGGTGGTGGATGGGAAGTGGATGTAGTCATTCACATTGCTGCACATTTTTGCCATGAATTTTGACAGAATATAGCTGACAGCTGTGTATGACACTCCCATAGCATCCCCCATGTATCTTTGGAATGTCTCAGATGTTAGTACACCCAGGCTGAGACACACTTTGGTTTCGAGAGGGATGGCGTTTCCTTGCAGAGTACACATGGATATGTGTGGGGCACACATGCTGAAGACAGTCTGCACCAGTCATCTGTCTAGCCGGTACCTGTCAATTATTTGCTGCTCTGACAACTGGTTTAGTTGCAGCCTTGCTCTGACTCTAGCTGGCTGCCTTCTAGGGCTTAGATCCACATTCTTATTTATGGCTTGTATTACTGCAGCCTGTTGCAGTTCATTAATTTCAGATTGCATTTTTTTTTGTTTTTTTTTTTGGTGTTGTTACAGAACTTGGCAAAATCTTTGACAGTAGCTTTTGTTCCTTGTGGTCCATATAACATACACTGAGGATTTCAGAAACAGAATCGGTATTGCAGCTTGCTGCATTTAAGTTGCGTTGGGTGCTCATGATGTGTTTTGGAATCAGTCAGTGTGTGTGTATTCCATAATCATCCTAGACTGAATAGCTGAGTAGTTGGAGTGCTTTCAACTTGTGTTTCTGAAATCACATCCACAGCTGGAGCACTGAAGTCTTCCTTTGTTGTGATGCATGATCCATTAATAGCTTCTACAAAATTTATGGAATTCAGCCAAAAATGAAAAAAAAACTAATTTTTGCATAAAAACTGTATAATTTGGTGTTGTATGTATTAAGGAGATTATAGCCAACTCCAAAGATTTATTTATACTTGCTTTAGAATATGACCAAAACCCTATTACATTTAGTGTTAATGAATCTCATTACTAGTCTGAGTGTAGCTAGGCATACCCTTTGTACTCTACTTAGTACACATTTCTATACAGTACTTAGAGAAACCATGGCTGTTTTAGGCCATATTATGCCCACAATTGTCTAAATTAATGCCTCCAATGAGAGTTTCATGACTGAAAAAACAACTATTGAATGGTTTTATAGGGAAAGTGATGTAAGCATTTGTTAAGTGCTTGGGGAGGAATGTTTCATTTTTTCAACTGACAGGTGGGTCAACGAGTAACAATAAGAGTACACAAGTACAAAGTTATATTCTCTGGCTACACCCCTACATAGTGCTGACCCTGCCGATAGACTCAGTGATTATGCTAAGTCTGTCTGAAGTCCTTGGACTCAACAGCTGCATCTGTATGTCACATCTGTAATTGCAGGATGGGAACTTGCTTCCAATATCAGTTTCATCATGCAGGTGCAACGGCTTGGCCATAAGGTTATCCAGTTCAACAGCTCATTGTGTTAGGCAGACTGGTGAACTCAGTCATGACAGCCAATACAGCCATCATGCCTAGTAGGTGAGGGATGTGAAAGTGGAGTCACTATTCAACCAGGGAAGGTACTCTGTTTTAATAACACAGTAAAATGAGCTGTGCCCAGAGGAGTTGGGGGGATGGCTCACACTACCCACTACCATGCATGTATATGCAATCCCAAACAGGCCCAACAAATACTGATAACAACTGTGCAGCTCCACCTGAATATGGAATTAGAAACTTCAGACAGTCTCGCTTCCTACATGGTACTGCCTTCAGTGTTTAGTACCACACAGAGTTGGAGTCTGCATCTTGATGAGAAGCGCATTCTTTACAAGGCTAATTGCCACAGATTCATCATCATGTACCTCATCAATGTACAGCACTGAATTATATCTGTGAGGTAGCCTGATTCTCCTTTGGAATAGGCACAGAGCTCTGCTAGTCCCCATTAGTGTATGCTGCGTGGGAAACGGCATAGCCCTTTCTTTTGGTGTCAGCATGAAGTAACACTAAGTGGAGCATGTTACTCAACACCCAAACCTTTTCAAATCCAGCCCAAAGTGAGTGAGTGAGTGTCTGTTGTGTTACTGAGTGAGTGTGTTAATGTGTGATTTGCAGGTGAGAGAGTAGATGAGTGAATGAGTGAGTGAGGGAGTGACTGAGTGAGCAGAAGCACCATTAGACACATTTGAAAGGTAATATACATATATTGTTAGCATGAACATTAAGGCATAGTACTGTCTGCCTAGGTTGTGGTTCATAAAAGCTAAAATTATTGCAAAGCATCAGCAGATGAAGATCCCAATGTATTCATCTGTAATTCCTATATAAAATGTAATACAATACACAGGCCTCGTTCCACATCAGATAACCCAGCTTACTACTTGATCGATCTAAGTGTCATAACTGAGAAGAACAACTAAAAACTAAAAGCATCAACAGCAATTTTTATGGGTATTATTATTCTGTGCTAAAACTAGTTTACGCATCACGGTAGGTTTATATTTAGCATGGATACCAGTTATTCAGCATTCACTGTGTCTATGATTATTTCACATTTACATTACATAATGCCATACCTTGACCTGTAGCATCCCACGACAAATTAATGTGTAGCCTCCAATTTGCTCTAACAAATGGCATGTGCTTACTGTGCACTGTATCTTGAGAGCTGAAAGGAGGAAAAGCTGTTACCATTTTTCATACCACAGATACCTAGCAACAGTGTTGTTTCAAAAGCAGTGGTGTTAATTCTTTTTATGCCCCACACTCATTAGTTTACCCTCACTACTGTCACCAACCTTAATGTAACTTGCCTTCTGATTAGCTGAGATGTCAGTTACCTATCAGGCCATCTGAGGTCAAATAAGTGAGGGACTTGAGTTCCAAGAGGCACACCATGACATATCCTGATGATCATGCTCTTCTCTGCTTAAAATAACTTTCTGGTCTGTGACTTGTATTTTATACACAGCTAATAAAATATGAGATGAAGCAATCCTGCAATATCTGTTTCTCAAATGTAGTTGAATTTTGCAATAGATGAAGCATTAATGATATAAAACACACTAGAATGCATTCATTATTGTCAGTGGGAAATGTTAACTTTACAATAGTGTTTTATATATATCTATATCTATATATATATATATATATATATATATATAGAGAGAGAGAGAGAGAGAGATTTTTAATATACAGAAGCTGGAGAACCCACACCTGTTCGGGACATTTCCCAGGAGTGATTCTGAGATGTGCACACCTGCTTCCTGTAAGACATGCACAGCCTTAATCTCTGAATGAGACAGCGTGCTTGACATTTGAGTAGATGGCATCTTACAAGTGCAGACTTAGGAAGTGCTGCTTACTAATGCATTGCAAAAACAAGCATGTGGGGTTCTTCAGGTGTTAAGTAACAAGTCTGACCTCTACTACACACCAGGGATGTAACTCTATCTAAAATGTCATTAATATCAAGCCTAGAAAGAATCATTTCCTGCTTACCCTCAAATAAGTAAGTGGTAAAATGGCTATTTAAGCAATATCCAGTGGTGTTTACCCATGTAGCACTTTGCAATTAGAGGTTAACCTTATTTTGTAAACATACACAATTTCTGTTCTTGGTTATGATTCTGTGAAAAAAATGCTTCTCATGCAGTCATGAAAATGTGTTCCCCAAACAGTATTTTGTAGATCTTTCTTATGTAACTATAGCTCTTCCCAGAAAGCACTACTTGATAAAACAAATTCAGTATATTTGAGGTACTACATTTACTCCAATATTTCTCCAGCCATCAATGTGCTAAGTGATTAGTACTCTTGGGTAATGTAATATGTGATGCATCGTTTCATTATAAAGTACATGAAAAGGGAAAGCTGCTAACAGTACTACAGCAAGGCGTATTCTTCCAAACACAGCAGATAGGGATAGTGCACATTTCCAGGTCTGCAGCCTCTAGGATATTTTCTCTTTTTAATGTAATCTACTATGTAGCTCCAAGTAAAAAAATACAGCCATAAAGGGTAAGAATTGACTCCTTGGAATATCTTGGACAAAAGTATGATTTACCTGAGAAATGCACACTTAATTTCATACTTAACCAGGGTAAATCATTTCAACGTGGAATATCTTCAGGAACAGCAGCATAAGTAATGTAATCTGTAATGTCACTATATTTTAGAATGTCTACCTTTGCAGGTGAGTTTCAGTTTAAGTTCCATTGATTTTAATCTTAAAATCAGTAAAAAGAGTTTACTTTTATAAAATCAAATCCAACATATAAATGAATAAATACATCTTATATCAAATATTTCCCAACAAACATTAGAAACCAATAAACCAATACACATAGTAACACAACAAATATCAAAACAATTTAAACAATTCAATATTTTTCCCCTTTTTATGACTGATACTTGTATGTTTGCTACCACCTGTGCCCATTTACCAGTTAAAACTTATACAGACAAATCAAAATAGATACAAGTACAAGGTATAATATTACAGACATGTTACTTGTAATTTATTTACACTCAACATGTTTATGAAGTAGTGGAATGGAAAGGAAAAATCAGTACGGGACCTAAAATTAACAAAGCTGTTAATTTTAACAAATTTTTATTTTTTTGATAATTTTGCCTGATAACTGAACTCGATATCTACAATCTTTTTAGCAACATCCACAAGCAAGAACATGTGAAAGGTTTTATATATATATATATATATATATATATATATATATATATATATATATATATATATATATATATATATATATATAGCATAGCCAAACATCTAGCATATTTTGGGGGACTGGATGAAACTGGAGTACCCAGCAAAAACTTAAATGGACATTAAAAGAAATACGATCCCCACTTGGTAGTAACCAAATAACAGTAATGGATCCAGGTCTTTTAGCTGTGAGGCAGTAATACCAAGCACAACCCCACTAGAACTCTCATATTAATTACTGAATAAGGAAATGTAAAAGAATTTAATTGTATGCACAAAGACACAGGTAAACAAAATCAACCACTATATAAAACAGTACTTTAGTCATATATGTTACAAACAATAATAAAACCACTTCAGAATATTAAAACATATAGTTGATTGTTTTTTTTAAACAGGTAACCTTTATATGTAGTTTAAGTGACATCCAAAGACATATAAAAGCAAAGTACCAAATAATTTCAATTAATTGCTTTTGTTAGTTCTGCTCACCACTACCCATTCGACATAAGCTATTGTAAATAAATGCTAAATGTAAGATCTGAAATGCAGTAAATGGCATTTTAAACTATTAATTCATCTGTTTAATTATTCTGCACATTATCAGAATCTAAAATATGTAGAAAAGGGAAAAGAAAAGAAAATGTGGCATTCTTCTTTTTAAAGTATGTTTATGGCAGTAACCATCTGAAATGTCGGGACGCACTACAATGAGTCCTGAAACACAAAGACTGAGTGGTCCAAATAATGGAGTTACATATACTAAATCTGAGATGCTGTTTTTCAGAATATTCCCTTTTACCCAAAGTATGGCATTCCCTAAGTCTGAGTTGGTATATTTAAGATTAGGGGATGTACGGGCTTGTTCTCCATGCAAAAGAAATTTTAAGGAGACTTTTGAGTGCTGACATTTCAATAGGGAGCCATTCATGGCATCTCTGAGCATTATCAAGGCTTAGTTATAACTTAAACACTACTAGATCAGCATTGCAACCAGAATTAAACTCAAATGCATTTTAACCAATTAGTCTGAACATGCAAATAAACAGATGGAAATGAATTAATCAAATATTAAAGCCATGTGCATTGCTCCCCTGAATAAAGCCTCTTGCTATTGAAATATACTAAGGCTGGGGTGGGGATTCAGAAAGAATCCTGTTCATAGCAAAAACTGCTGCAGCAAAAAATGGTAGATTTCATGATTATAAAAAGCTGCGATTCAGAGCCAGATTAGCCACAGTGAAGAAAGACCTTATCAGTTAGTTCTCATAAAAGACCTTATCAGCTAGTTCTCATGTCTCTGAATCATGGCATTGCCCCTAGCAATAATAAACATTCTGCTGCAGTAATCACCACTAGTGGTATGCATTGCTTTGGCACAGGTTTCACTCTAATTTACTCACCTGTACACTTGTACACATTCAAATATACAGACACAGAAACAGACACATGCACACAGATGCACACAAACACACACACACACACACACACACACACACACACACACACACACAGTCAGTCAATGTCACACACATACTTACAGCTAGTCTACCTATTCCCTTACTACCCCCCCCAACTGTGACTACCCAGGCAGACAGACAAACACATACACCTCTTCACTTCCATCTATTGCCTAAGTAACCCCTGACTGCTTCCACACAGACAAAAGCACACACACACACACACACACACACACACACACACACACACACACACACACGCACACACACACACAGACTCTCACCTTATGACACACATAACCTACAGACATGCACACGTGCTGCCACAAATACCCGTACACCCCCCCATGCTTGCCTGCTGTGTGGTAACTGGTGAAGGCTCCATTTTGAGCATATAAATCCCTTACTGCAGGCATTTCTGGGGAAGAGAACATGACTAATTATGGTATGCTACTCCACAGAATGCCTCATTAGCACTGTGATAGTATGTAGAGTCAGCCCACCACCATGATTCAACACATCCTGTAGAATCACTACAGAGGGGTTGTTTACAAATCAGAAAGAGATACTGCCAGCAGCATTAGGGATTACCATAGCCAGTCGCCCTTTCTGAATCCCAGGGTAAAACATTGCCATAACAGAAAAATATCAGTAATTTTAAAGAAAGATCTGACTAAAACTCATTACAATATAATGCTGTGTTTCTAAAATTGTACTTTAGTCATGCCATTTTGGAGGCTTTTTCCCCATGGATCCCTTTTATAGATGGTCCTGATCCCACTAGGGCTAAACTGATTAATAAAATATAAATAAATATAAAGAAGCATAAATAAATAGATAAAGTAATATAACTTGATAATTTGATGAAAGTTATTTTATTATTTTGCTGTTATAGGAAAAATATCAGACTAGCATGCATATCAATAGTCACAGTTTATCTTTAAATAATAATAAAATAAAAAAATAAATAAATAAATTTCACTGTCTTGAAAGGTACTGTACTTACGTTCACTTGTCGACTCCATTCTTGATGCTGTGTTTACGGTATCTCCAAACAAGCAATATCGAGGCATTTTTGTTCCGACCACTCCTGCAACAACTGGTCCTATTCAAAGAGGAAGTTAAATAAAGTAGCATAAAGTCTCATCTAGTTTAATGCTTTTGATATCAGATTTAATGCATAGTTTAATTAATGACAAAAACAAAGATGTTTAAAGCCCTTAGGGTACTGTGTCATTCTGCAAATCATTAATGATTAAAAAGCAGACTATTACTGAAATGTCCCTGTGGTTGGGAAAATATTTCAATGCATTTGAGTCAGGAAGACGAATAGGTCTGAAGTTAATAACGGCAGAACAATTGCCTTTTTTGGGTGAAACAATAACTAAATCTATGTCAGTTATGTTGTTATGTATGGATATATAAATGATTTTAAATGACTTTCCTTCTGTCATTTATGGACCATGTCCACTGTACACCTGCCCAGAAAATGGCCGTTGAGAAATTGCTGCTCAATAAAGCTTATGGCTCTATTACCAACTACTTTTTAATAATTGAGCCATCTAAATATGACCCGCAGTGTATACCATACTTAACTGGGTTACAGTTGCATCTGTACTCATACCTTCATTCCTTTCTAATGTACAGCATTTTACAGTGGGCAATGTGGATTACATACACCACAGATAATAAATATACACAATAGTTCCTGGGCATCATCAATGCCAGCTTTAACCAACAATTAGTGCCCTCCCCTACTAAGGACACAAACTGACTAAAGCTGGTTCTTATGAATATGGGTCCATTATGCACCATTTGGACAAATAGATGGGAAACTGCTAATTCACATTCAGTTTAGTACCCATGCCCATCATGGCTAAGACAACAGGGTAATGTCTTAACATTTAGGTTCATATGTTCATAAGTGTGTACCAGGCTAATGACTACAAGGGTCTTTTAAGCCTAACCCATGCATTCCCAATCTCTGCAAAGTTCTAGTACACCTTATTAAGTGAAAGAAGGGCCTTGGGAGATGAACCATTTACGGGTTGCCTGTATCCATAACAGACATTGATGCCACCCTAGGGATGAATTTCCTGTACCCCATCCACTTGTCCAAGTTATACTTGAATTGGGTTAAGGAGAATCTCTGCTTCACATGGATGAGGAGCCTGTTTCCAGAGAAGGGGGTAGTCTCTGGGATTCATACCTGTCTCTCCAGAATAGTTTTATTTATTTATTGCATTTGTTAACCAGGTAATGTCCGACTGGGCCAGGAGCCCATTTTCAGTGAAGGCCCAGGGAGAAAATCTCCAAACCAGTAACAATACTATAAATGCAAACAATAATAATAATATACAAAACAAAATATAAATTCAAATAACAGTGTGCACAATATATACAGAGTAGCATTAACAAAGACAGCAACACAGTTGCAGTACCCATGTCCATGTCAGCTCCAATTTATATCACAGGCAATGTTACATCTTTAGATTGGATAATTATGGTGCTGTTTGCTTTGTGGATATCTAGGAGGTCCATCAGGGTAGCGTCTGACAATGCCTTGTATGCCAGGCATAGAGCTCCCCTTAACAGCCTGTAGGAGACAGAATACAGGGATAGGACCATAAGGTTGTCTGCACAGAACATGTTACTTACACCCTGTATTCTTTTAGTGAGAAACCTCTGTGGATGTTCCAACTGAGGCATGTGCCTGATTAGGTAACATACCAAAGGGGCATTGTACTCAGTGATAGGTCTGATTAATGTTAATTTCAGTAGCACAATGACCTCTTGAACCTAGATGTCAAACTTTTGTTTGCAAGATGCACAACACAGAATGACTTTCTCACTACTGTAGATACATGATGGTCAAAGGCTAGATTACTGTCTATGTGAGTCCCCAAGTCCCCAACTATTTGGTCAGGTCTTAGGGGTTTGTTGTCAATATGATTGTTACCAGGGGTGAATGACTTCCTGAAGGATAATCTTCTGCATTTCTTCACATTTAGTTTTTAGTCCATGGCTCTGACACAAATTAGTTGACTGTGTCAGCCCTTCCTGGAGAACATTTGTGTCAGTGGGGGATTTTATGACTGTTCCTAATTTCCAATCCTCTGCAAATTTAGTCCGCCAAAGGCCCTTAACAATGGCCTTGACTTTAGAGATGTAAATGCCAAAAAGGAACAGTCCCAGAACTGATCCATGAGGGATTCTGCTTGCGACTAGCCTGATTGTAGAGGTGGACTCTCCACTTCTAACTTCATGGATCCTGTCTGTGAGCTAGCTGGTATTCCATCGGCTGACATACTGGTTTATACCTAAACTCTTGCCTCAGTAGGGTATTGTGTCAAATGCTTGGCCAAGTCAAGGTAGGCAGTGTGAAACATTTTGCCTTCATCCATTGCTTTGGTGACCTTCTCAAAGAAGCCCATCAGGTTGAGTAGGCATAAACTGCCCTTGACAAAAACAAATTGGGTTGGGTCCAGTGTCTAGAGGTTTCTTATGTCATTACTGATCATTTCCATGATAATTTTTCCATGGCTTTGCAAAGAAGATTACGCAGACTTATGGGTCTGTATTTTCCAGGGTCTGTAGATGGCCCACCTTTGTCCAGAGGCATGACTTTTGCTGATCTCCATTCATGAGACATAAAGCCTGCTTGGAGGCTGCAGTTAAATAGCAACTCCATTGGAGCTGACAGGTCATGTTTCATGCTCTTTAGAAGACATCCTGTCATAGTGTCTGGGCCAACTGATGTAGAGTTCTTGGCCTTAGAGAGAGCCTTGAGGACCTGTTCCATAGTGAGAGTAGGGGGTGTTTTATTTGATGATATTTCCTTAGGGGAGGCTGAGGGGAAGAGAAGGCTGAAGTTAGAGCTGAATTTGCTGGCCAGTAGGTTTGGTATATCTTTGAGCTCAGTAGAGGTGGCTCCATTAACAATGAGCTCCCTATACAGTTGTGTATTCCCTTTGAGGCTGTAGAAATAGCTAAGAATACCTTTTGGTCATCCTTGGCCTGAGAGGCCAGATTTACCTCATATTTGGCCTTGGTGAACTTTATTTCCTCTGAGTTGTTTGTTTAGTTTGATTAGAATGTTTTAACCCTGCTGGGTGCTACACTTCCTATTTTGCCATGATTTTCTGGGTCTATAGTATATGCTCAAAGAGACTTTTCTTCAAACATATAATGATCGACACGTAAAGAGCGAACGCTGTAAAGCATGAATGGCCACAACCGCAAATTTTTTCCTCAGGAAAAAATTCAGTTGGCCATTATCAGGAATTGCCCTTTTTCCCAATGTAGAGCGATTTCAGAGTTGGTATATTTCATTAGGGGGGTGTGGGGGGTGAAGCCCTCCACTTGATTAGAGTTTTGAAGTTTGTGTTTTTTGTGTACAGCCCTGTGAATTTTTTCCCAAGGAATAAATTCACGGACATGGCCGTTCGCGCTTTAGAGCATTTGTTCTTTATGTATTGATGATTATATGTTCAAAGAAAAGTCTCTTTGAGCATATAATACAGACCCAGTTTTCTTCCTTCTCTTATATACCCTGTTGATGTTGTGATTCTACCAGGGTGGCTAGTTTTTTTAGTTAGTTCTGTACTTCTTCCTGGTGGGTACAGCTGCCATTTCTGTGAAGTGTTTTCAGGGTTCATGGGGGCTTGAAATTTTGCCAGGTTATCACTTAATAGTACGACATTAGCCTTAGTGTAGTTCCCGAATATTCTGGGGTTTGCCTGGGTTCCAGGTTTTATTTTTACTTCAAAGGAGACCATTTTGTGCTCTGATCTTACCAGAGAAGACATTACAATAGGGAGTATGCGGCACTCTCCTATATTAGTGAGGACCAGATCCAGTATGTTTGCACCACTAGTCAACATGTTCATAATCTGGTCCAGGAAGTTTGTGTTTACAAAATCCAGGAACTGCTATGCCTACACATTTTGTACCACGCAATTCCCAATCAATAGTTGGGTAGTTGAAGTTGCCCATGAATATGGTACTGGGCTGGATGGTGAGTGTTTCTAATAATTGTAAGCACCTATTATGGGTTTCCTGGATCTTGGAGGGGATGTATAACTTGAAAGTAAGTGGTGTGAGATTTTGCCAAGGGTGATTTGAATGTGGAGAAGCTTAAGTGCATTGTCCTGTTTGATGAGCCTTGAGGAATATTTATTTTTGATGTAAATTGAAACACCTCTATTTTTAGCCCCTGTCTGTGTTGCACCCGTTCTAAACATGTGGAAGGCATTATATCCTTGCACTGCCAGTATTCTCTCCGCAGCTTTAAAGGGGCACTGGCTCATTTGAAATCAAGATCTTTACTTCGGACCGAGAACTAAACATTGCCAGCCCATTTGTCAGTTACCTCCCACTTTGTCACGTCACTGTCAGTCCCTGCCCATGTAAATCACCTGGTAACCTGTCCTATTCTTATTTTGTTCCCCCGCAAAAACAAAAAGAACAATACACTTGTTCCTTCTGATTTTTCTGTCCCTCCTCGATCTATCTTTCCCTTCTTTTTCACCAACGTTCTAGTGTTCTTTTAACAAAATTGTTGAGGGGGATTGATTGATTGTGGCAGGTATACCCTGTGCGATTCCCTGCACTAACATTCACCAAGTTAAGGTTAACAGGAATAAATGAAATAAATACATACAGCCAAAAAAAAAAAAAAAAAAAAGACGGAAAAAGAAAAACTCTTCTGCTTTGAAACTGTACAATACCCTTGTCTTTATATTTCAGCCGTTACCGCAATTGCGTTATCGGCATTTGTGCCGCGTTACCGTTACTGAACAACTGATGCCTTCCGATCTTATTTCTTAAACAATGTCTCAGTGGCCACACATATGTCAGTATTCACTAGGGTGAGGAAAGCTTGTAGAGAATGGAGGTTTTTTTGTTTAGACTCCTAGCATTGAGCAGTAACACCTTTAGATTTTCTTGGTTTTGATTTTATATGTCAGAAGTATTTTCAGTTTGGCATTGCTTAACTAAGGCACTATGGGAGAGGACAATGGTTTAGCTATTATTCACTAGCCTAAAGGGGAGAGGTGCAGACCATCCCTGGCAAAGCAGCATGGTCTGCTGACCATCTCCTTCTTTGATGACAAGTATTGCACCCCTTAGAATGATGCCAGAAAATAAGCCACTTATTATAGTCTGCCATCTTCTGTTCACATTGTGGCATCATCAGTGGAGAAGGCAAAATGCTGCTCAGTGCTAGGCCTGAGACACATATTCTGAGAGCTCCGTGATGTCTCTCTTCATATAGTCTAGGGAAGTACGTCTCAGGTCATTTACTCCCACATGTTACAACGACCGCTTTTAATAACTTTAAATGCACAAAAATATATAAACGTTTTTTGTTCCACTTAATAGTGGGACTTCTTCAGAATACCAGCACTCCATTCATTTCAAACTTTTTATAAACTTTAAATCAATTTGGTGCCAAAAAGGCGCATGAATAAACCATTTAAAGCTATATTAACTATAAAATTAAAATACCTAACTAAATAAGTACATCTTGAACATACTGTCATTAAATCTGATGCAATAAAAATATTGTAATGTAAATATGACTCCAATTATACTAAACAAAATATAAAATATACCAAATATGTAGAATACATATATGTATATGCACATTCCTATATAGGAAATGCGATGCATCTGTCGTTATAATAGCAGCTCCTTTAAAACATAAGTGCATGAATATCAATACAAAACTATGTTAAAAAACTTCAAATTCGTAATGCATATTAATATTCCAATAAATATATATATAACTAACACAAGACTAAAATTCAATTTCAATTATAAACTATGATATTATATACTTTAAAATTAACTACTTTCTTCTATTTACCTTACAAAGCCTCTCAAATAACAGGTTAAAGCTTACAGATATATATAAAAATCAATTCATAAGTAATAAATAATATACGTTTAAATATATACATTTATAGATAAATAAGCATGTTAAAAATTAAAAATAATAAAAAATTATAATAAAAAATTACTTAAGTCAATTACACTTTTCCAATATATGGATATAATTGTTAATAATAATCAGTATGAATATAGATACATAAACAATCTTTATCACCTTCAAAACTCGATGATCATTCATCTCTCAAAACTTTTTAATTTCAGTAGGCACATTATCGAACATTTATCCTTTAATCCTGGATACATATAAGCATTCAACCTTATTTGCCATAAGAGTTCTATCTTCTCTAGTAATACACTAGTAGGTCCACCTCTCACATCCGGATTAACTTGTTGAATGATTTTAAATTTAAACTTTTGTTCAGGATGTGATATTGCATGTCTAGCTAATGCATTCTCTTCTTTATGCTGACTTATACTTCTCAAATGCTCAGACACCCTTTCTCTAAACTTTCGATTCGTCTTGCCCATGTAAAAAGATGGGCAAGCTTGACATTTAGCTATGTAAACTACTCCTGTTACAATTACAATTTACTCCCACATGGACTATGACTGAGTCATACTGCTACTTGTGGTCCAAAGACCTGAGTGCATATATAATTTGTTGAATGCTAGCACCTGATAATACCTCTCAACTGTACAGATGTTTGCAGAATGTCCAGATTTTTGCCTCATATTTTTGGCGTGTTCCTCCTAAAATCTGTACCTTTCTGGCAAATAGCTGAGGATTGAAGTCTTTAAATAATGACAGACATTTGAGTTTAAGACTCCAAATTCTTCAGGAAATTCATACTAATGCAAAACCTATTATTCTATCAACTTTCTAAGTTTGTAAGAGCAATATTTAAAATCTATCCCTATTTGTACCCCCATTATTTTAGGCCTTGTCCAGATTTTTTGCTCTAAGAGGTTGAGAGGTACCATGACTTTCTCCTTACTCAGTCTGGTGAGAGGGAACATCAGTGTGTCTCAGAATGGAGTCTCCAATGACCATAATGCTGGGTTCTGCGGTAGCTTGCCTTAAGGGCATCCATGAGATGTGCCTGTATGTGCTGATGTAAGCATTTTTAAAGAGTGTATTTGGGGCTTCTGAGGGTATTTGTTATGTGTACTTTGTCTAGTAGGTCTTTGGGGTTTAGGAAGGTTACATTTAAGTGTCTCAGAATATGTGGATCTATGTGTCTGCTTTGAATTGTGTGTGATGGATGCAGCGTGTGTACTACTGACAATCTGACTGACATTAGGAGTGCTTTTATGTAAGAGTTTTATCTCCAGTGACATTGTGTAACTGTATTTCACACATACCATATTGGTATGTTTGAGAATTAGCTTATTTTCAGTAAACAGGAGACAATTTGCAGTGGCAGTGGTAGCATTGTCACCTCACAGCAAGAAGTTTTCTGGTTCGATTCTTGGCTGGAGTGCTTTCTGTGTGGAGTCTGCATATCCTCCCTTCGTTTGTGTGGGTTCCCTCTGGGTGCTCCGGATTCCTCCCACGTTACAAAGACATTCGTCTGGAGTATTTCTCCCCAGGCCTCCACTGAAAATTGGCTTTGTTCCACGTTGGACTTTCCTAGTTAACAGATGTTAAATAAATAAATAAATACATTTCTGTATTACCTCAGGATGCCCATATCCTACAAGATGATAGTGGAGATAGTGACGTTCATATCTATGGCAACAGACCATTTTTTATTGATTAGACAGTCGGAGTGAGAATATAAAGTAATGTTAGGAGTATCTGGTTTGCAACTCTGGGGGGCAGTGCTTGTCACTGCAAGCTAGCTGCCCTGTGTGCAGCTAGGGATTGGTGAAATTTCAAGGGTGCTTTTACAGGACAAATGTCAATTTGTGGTGTCTCTGTCTATACAGGGCACTGCCAAACACTTAAGGGGAAACTAATAAGTACACCCTGATGATTTATAGATGAAGTATTTAAGGGGATATTATGAAATCAGGTTAGTCAGTGGCTAATCAAGCAGTGCTCACTGAAAAGAAAGAATTAGCTTAGTCAAGAATGATGAAAAGGGGGTATTTACCTGATTGGTTACTGCTTGGCTACTACTAGTGCTCCTCTCATCACAACTTCACTCTGCTGGGATACAATGCTCTTTTGCTTCATCTCTCACCAGAAGCAAAACAGTAACACCAATCCCAACATTAGAAGCAGGATACAGGTTCTTCGGTGATCAACAGTCTTGTCTAAGGAGATGCAGGGGTCTGAAGGCTTGTTGTAGCCAATTCTTTGTAGATGTCTTGAGTAGGAACCAGATCAATGACAAAAGTCCTACACAGACACACTGCCTAGTCAGGAAGAATGTACTGTGATCCATCTCCTATCCTATCTGTCTGCCTCTGAGTTATTTGTATGCAAAATGCAATGGCTAAACACTACTATGGGAATGTAAGGCTAGCCTTTTTAATAACCTCATAGATGAAAAGTCTAGTAAGTGACTACACACTTATGAACCTACACATGTAGTTGTCCTCCCTTTGGTCAAAATTGGCCACTGTGCTATAGTATTCTCTATAAGACCCCAGCTTGAGATGCCCATAAATGCCACCATCTTAAGATACTTCTCCAAAACTAACTTCCTATTACTAGATTCTGATCTACAAAGAATTGAAAGCTCCTCATAGCATGAGAACCACATAGCTAAAATGGCCACTTACACTACAAATTTCTATTCCCACTTAAAACTCCTGCATTGAAGCACCTTTCCCCAATTATCATAAATGCAATATAAAGTTCAGAAACGTACCAGTTGGTGGAACACCAGCATCAGCTAACTGTAAGAGAAATAAAACTCCTAGCCTTAAGAAACAAATTTAAATCACCCTGCTACAAATGTGACCTCCAGAAGGTAAATACACAATTAAAGCAAATGACTAAGACCTGCAAAAGCTAAGATGCATTAACAATCCTGCCATATCCAGGCATAACTATGTTGGCAACTTCATAAGTTATACCCAGCACTGCACTGCATTGATAACAAATAGTACCACCCATTCTGACCCCAGTGATATGGTACAACCCACTCTGACCCCAGTAATATTGCATACACACTAGTAGACAGACATTTTAAATTTCTCTTCTCTTCTCTTCTCTCTCCATGCTTTTCCTCTCAGAATATTCAGACAGTCCCTTCCCCTATGATTACCTCAGATCACGAACTAGAAGCCGTTTCCAAAATGAAAAACTATCTGTATGTGTCCAGGGAGTCAACATACCAGGATACTCCCTTGTTAGTATGAAATATTTCCTCATACACTCTCATACACTCTCTTGTATTCCTACTCAGCTTCAACCTCCTCAGTGGTTATATGCCCAAAATTCGGAAAACAGCTTTTGTGGTCTCTCTTCACAAGGATGGCCCAAAGACTGATCCCTGGAACTATATAGTTTGATTAGGCTTACCAGCCCCATTTGTAATGTAATGAAATGCATCTTCATGTAATTCTTATATAAGAATATTGGTTGTCTGCAATCCCTTGACCTCAACCGCATTGGCTTTGTGATGTTTGTGCCATGTCTACTTCACATTTGAATACCAGAGTCTTGGTATTTCTGCATCAGATGCTGTTGCTTCTTCCATGACATCAGGTCATCAGGGGTGTAAAATATGCAGCCACCATCATTACATCAGTTTTTCTTGCCCCAGATGTCAGGTGCCCCCAAAATATGAAGCAATTATATGGTGTGAAACACCACCAGTGAAAAGTAAATACACATAGTATAAGATATGCCAAACCAAAAAGGATAGTTGAAAGCAAAGACAATCAAGGGGCTGGAGGGAGGGTAACCAGGACTGCAACAGTGAATATACTCGAACAACTACATTTATGGTAAGTATACACAACTGTACTATGTTCTTCGTGTTTCACTGTTGCAGTCATCACATTTGGGTTGATTCCCAAAGCTAAGGAAGGGTGGAGGTAGATTAAGAAGCATTAGTCCTGGCAATCAAGTCCTGTAAGACTGCTGTGGCAAATCCAGCTCTGGATTTAGAAAAGATAGGCAAGTGGTAATGCTTGGTGAAAGTGTGTACTGAGCTCCAGGTTGCAGCTTCCAGGATGTCCCTGGTAGGAACTCCTCTGAGAAATGCAGTAGAGGTAGATGTAGCCCTAGTGAAATGTGTTCTTGTCCCCTGTGGGGTAGGTTTTCATGGTGCTTGTAGCAGAAATGGATGCAGTGTGCTATCCATTTAGATATGGTTTGCTTTGAAATGGCCTTCCCCTCTACCCCTGCAGCAACACTGACTAGCAGCTGGTCAGATTTTCTGAGAGCTTAGTCCTGTGCAAATAGAATCTAAGCTGTCTGTGCACATCTAAAGAATGTAGTACCCTTTCCCCTTTATTTTGAGGATTAGGGAAAAAATAGGGACATGAATGGACTGATTAAAGCCACACTAGACACCACCTTGGGCATAAAAGATGGGTTAGTCCTGAGGGAAACCCTGTCCGCATGGAAGATAATAAAGGGTTCCACTGCCATAAGGGCCTGCAGTTCAGACACTCTTCTTGCTGAAGTGATGGCTAGAAGGAAAGCTGTTTTCCATGAGCGGAATTTCAACTCTGCTGTACCAGCTGGTTCAAAGGGGGGAAGTGTAAGTTTTTCCAATACAAAGTTAAGGTCCCATGCTGGAGTGGGAGCTCTCCTGGGGGGGGTCTTAAATTTTTGGCCCCTCTAAGGAACTGTTTTACCAGAGGATGAGAGAAGAGGAGTGGCTCAATATTATAATGAGCTGAGATGGCAGAGGCATGAATCTTAATTGAATAAAAGGATAGGCCCTTGTGGAGCATTTCTGTTAAGTAATCTAGTATATGAGGTAAGCTGGGCACAGTTGTGGCCATCCCTTGAGACTGGCTCCAGGAACAGTATCTTTTCCACTTTTCTGAATAGGATTTTCTAGTACTAGGCTTCCCTGCCTCAAGAATGACAACCAGCACCTGCTTACTGAGGGTTTCTAGAGGTGAGTTCAGGGGATTAGCCAGGCTGCAAGGTTCAGGGTCTGAAGCTGAGGGTGCAGAATTTGGCCCCCCTGCTGGGACAGTAGGGATGGGGTCTGAGACAGGTGCCATGGTTTTAGCACTGTCAGACTGTGCAAAAGAGGATACCAGTGTTGGCATGGCCAGTCTGGTGTAATCGAGATTGTCCTTGGCTTGTCCTGTTTGAACTTTAGTAGAACCTTCTAGAAGAGAGGCAGAGGGGTAAGGCATAGACTGAGAGGCTTTCCCAGGAAAAGGACAGGGCATCCACCTTCCAAGCTTGGCTATGGGGAGTTCTGGTGCAGTATTTGTTCAACTGATAGTTCTGAGGAGAAGCAGACAGATCCACCTCTGGTGTCCCCCATCTGTTCCCCAAAAGTTTGAATATTTTGGGTTCCAGTTTCCATTCGTGTGGGTCCATGAGCTTTCTGCTTAAGTCATCTGCCAGTGAATTTAGTTTGCCTGGCAGGAATTGAGCTTGTAGGTGCACTTAGTTGCTCAAGACTGTGTTCCACAGAACCATGGCTAGTCTGCAGAGTGGGTAGGAATATGTCCCCCCTGCTTGTTTATGTACCACATAACTGTGATGTTGTCTGTCTTTACCAATAGTTGTCCTGGAAGAATAAGGCCTTTCAAAGCTGTCATAGCATTCTGTACAGCTAACATTTCTTTTTGATTGATATGCAGGTGCATATGCTCTGGGTTCCATTTGCCCTGAATACACTACACTGCCATGTGAGCCCCCCCATGCATAGTCTGATGCATCTGTTGCTAGCGTTTGGGTGGCAGGGGATAGAGTGAAAGAGAGTCCTTTGTTGTGGTTGCAGGACTCTGCCAACCAAAGGAACTCTGCCCTTAAACACAGAATGATAGGAATTATTGTTTCCAGGTCCTGAGAATGTGTCCTGAGAATGTTGACACCATAGACTTTTTAGATACCATTGAAGTTTCCTCATATGCAGTCTTGCATATGGAATTAACAGAATGCAAGAGGCCATGACCCCAGAGCTTGCAGTATTTTCCTTGCAGATAGCTTGGTTTTGGTGACCAGTAGATTGAAGTAAGTTGTCAAATAAATTTGTTTCTCTGGAGTAAGGAATGTCATCTGAGAAGTTGTGTTCAAGCTTGCTCCCAGGAATACAATCTGTTGGCAGGGTACTTGGTGTGATTTCTTTTTGTTGATGGTGTACCCCAATGAAGTTAGAAGTCTCTTTACAAATGCCAGGTGCTGTAGTGGCAAGTCCTGAAGTCCTGAATCAGGCAAGCATCCAAGTATGGGTAAATCTGAATACTTTTCTGCCTGCAAAAAGCAATGGCTGGAGCTAGGCACTTTGTGAATACCCTGGGTGCAGTAGATAAACCAAAGGGAAGTGCAGAGAACTGATAGTGCATAGAGCCTGCTCTGAAGCAAAGGTATTTCCTACATGATCCCCTTATGGGAATGTGCAGGTAAGCTTCTTTTAAGTCTAGGGTTGCCAGCCAAGCATCCTTGGCTAGCATAGGAAGCAGCTGTTGGAGAGTTAGCATTTTGAATTTTGGAACCACCAGAAAGGTGTTGAGAATAGACAGATCCAGGATAGGACGCCAGGAGTTTTCTTTTCTGGGAACCAGGAACAGTCTTGAATAAAGGCCTTGTCCCCTTTGTTCCACTGGGACAGGTTGAATAGCCTTGATGCTGAGGACAGAAAGTACTTGCTTTTGGGCCTCCACCCACTGGTTTGGGGGGAGATCTGGCCATCCACTTAGGGTTGGGAGTGAGTGGAAGTGGAATCTGTATCCTAGGGAAACAATGTTTAAAACCCATTTGTCTTGGGTAATGTATTCCCAGTTTTTTGCATGCGGGGCGAGTTTTCCTCCTAAAGGTGTAAGTACTTGAGCAAGGCTTGGGGGAGTTAAGGATACGTCATTGTACAAGTTTACCATAGGGGGGTTGCTTACTACTCCCTGTTTTGGATGTGGGAGCACCCCACTGCTTAGATCTGTGTATAACCTGAGACTGAAGTCTTGGGGGGGTCTGCTGCCCCTGTGTTTGGACTGAGAAGGCCTGGAAGGGACTGGAAAGGACCAGTTCTTTGAAGGCCAATGCCTACTGAATCTAGGTGGCTGTACTTGTAAGAAATCTTTAACAGTTTGCATAGATTTAGCTTTCTCATCCATCTTTTGAGAACTTCTTCTGCTTTATTGCTAAATAGGCGCTCTTGGTTTAAGAGTGCATCCAGTAATTTTGCTTTGATATGATCTGGCAAGTTTTGTTCCTTAAGCCAAGCATGCCTTCTAAGAACAGACCCAGTGACAGCAGCCCTACAAGATGCTTCTAAAGCATCAGAACCACACTGCAAAGTATGTTTACCAACTTGGTCAGCAGAATGCATTAACTCTTGTAAATCTTTGTGTTCTGCACAGTCAGGAATCAACATAATTTTCTGTTTAATTAACCCCATAATATGCTGCTGATACTTTAACATATGAAACTGGAAATTTAAAGCCCTACTGTCCAGAGTAGCAGAGGTGTATACCTTCTTACCCCATCTGTCTAAAGCCCTAGAATTCCTGTCAGAAGGGGTAGGATTCTTGGCAGTAGTAGCCTTAATGCCTTTTAGTCCTTGGGAAATGGTCTGTGGAGCCACAGTAGGATTCTTGAAAAGGAATTTGTGAGAATCAGGTGCTCTATAGTACCTGTCAGGATTCCTGGGAGCTGGAGGCAAAGTATCCAGGTCAGGGTGGATTCCAAGAAAACATCATCTGCAATCTCCAGAACCAAAGGGATAGCTAGCGGCCTGTGCTGAGGCAGGTTTACAAATTCCCTGAGACTCTTTTTGGAATGAGAGTAGTCCTGGCTTTTCCAGTGGAAATGCTCCCTAAGGGCATCCAGGGTTTTACCAAAAGAAAAATCTTCTGGAGGAGAAGCAGAGGGAATGGAATCCTCTGCATCAGAATCTTCATAGGTAGATAAGGGTATGTCCTGGTAGTCAGAAGGAACAGAGATATCAGATTCCTGATCAGAAGAATCAGAAGGAAAATCAGTTCTAGGTCTTTTTGAAGGGGAAGGCTGGCTTCCCCTAATTAAGTTAATAAGGTCTTCAGCCAATCTAATCATTTGTTTTTGAGGCCTGTGAGCCAGAGAATGTGCATTGGTCATTGGTTTCCTAGGCATAGTGCGAACATTAGGCCTGAGAAATTCAGAATTTTTGGCTTGAAACAAAATCATCGGTTTAATATGAAAATCGGTAGGCCTGAATACACCCTCAGAAGCCGGTGCCTACACAGCAGCTCCGGACACATTCAAGGTAGGGACATCCACAGGTTCCATAGTCAAAGAAGTATCTTGTGGCATACCGTACTCCAAATAGGTCTCAGTAGAGGCCTGCAAATCTGTAGAAGTGGGTATCAGGGGCTACAAAAGCATCTCACTGAGTACGGACTGGCGACTAGCTTGACGGTAGCATCATCAGTAGTTTTTGACCTATGCAGTCTGTCTCTGTCTTTATCCTTACGTTTCAGAAGATGGCTTACTGACATCATTTTGGAGTACGGAGAACAAGAGCGAAAGTATTTAGCTACAAAAATTGCCCAACAATGGATAGTTCGGGCATTGAACAAGGCACAAAACTGACAGCGAGGGACGTCGTGGTCTGGGCCTAAACAGGTAATGCAGTATGAATGAAAATCTCTATGAGGTATTTGCTTTCCACAAGCAAGACAATTATTATTTTTTTCTAATATGGTTAGAGCAAGAGAACAGGATCCCCAACAGGGTACTTATCTTTTAGAAGACTTCAGGTCTGAAACTCGAAAATGAAAATTTCAGGAGTCGGCCAACCGGCACTTGCAAACTGCTTCTGCTTCGGGCATCACACGGCAAGAAAGACTGATGTAATGGCATCGGCTGCATGTTTTATGCCCCTGACGACCTGACGTCATGGAAGAGGCGACAGCCTCCGATGCAGAAATCCCAAGACTCTGGTATTCAGGCCGGCTGCGGGCTACTTGCAGGCAGATAACCCAAATGTGATGACTGCAACAGTGAAACACGAAGAACATTAGTAGTTCCGGGGTTAACGAAAATCAGAGAGTAGGTCTTCATTAAGTAATACAAGTAAGCTAAGAGAACTGTTATTAATTCATACAGTTAGTTACAGATACAATATTTACAGTGGTAACATACCAAAGCACATTAGAGTTAAACAAGGTAAATGTCAGGATAGTGCCACAGGTAAGCTAAAATAACTATTTTAGTCTCATTATCACTGAGAGTTAGTCGGGTTTGCTACATTGACATAGCCAGTTTAGTGTCAAATGTTGTTTAATTCTAGTTTTGAATTGGCTCAGGGAGTTCAGCAAAGTAATTTCAGTTGGGAGAGAGTTCCACCAGTCAGAGTGTAAAGTAGAAACGCTGTGGCAGAGAAAAAGGAACAGTTAGTTTGGTTGGGAGTTACAGAAGTTTGGACCAAGCTGTATGGAATCGTTGGTGAGATGTGCTAACAGATTGGTAGAAGATGTTGGCAGACAGCAAATATTTATATATAGATGTAGCCTAATGGTAGAATATGTTTATATAAAATTAATAGTGTAATTGCAGACTAGGCACTATCTGGAGAAATGGAAGGAAAAAAAAAGAGGTGGGCAATTGTGAAGGAAGTTAGCAGAGGATAGCTAGTGAGAGAGTAAATAAAAGAATGGTAGTATGAAAAAAGATAGCAGGTGTGCTTAGCCAGGCAAGGAACAAGAGCAGAGCCAGTTGTTTCCTAATTGTTCCCTCAGTAGTAGCTTGAATTTTGGAGTGCTGGTGGTGTTTGGTATTGTCTGGGGCAATGATTTCCAAGTCTTGGATAGTTGTCTGGAAAAAAGTGAGTCACTGTGGCTGTTATTGGAGGTAGTTACTTTAAGCAGTAGTTTGTTAGAAGATCTCAGGTGTCTGGAGTTGGATTGAAGCTGTACAAGGTTTTTGAGAGCTGGGCAGTAGTGAGGATGGTGAAAGAATGGAATGAGTGATGATTAGTTAGTTAAGGGACAGAAGATTTGTGAGTTCTAACCAACTTAGTTAATGTAGTGCCATGCAGTGGAATGTTCGATAAGGGTGATTAGTTGCAAATATGGCGATTTTATTATAACAGGTCTCAAGTTTGTTTAACTCTGCTTTTCTGAGGTTTGTGAATATTGATGAGGCATATAGTAGTGTGGAAAGGAGATGTCACCTGGCAATGGAGTGCCTGATGAAGCTGATTAAGAATTGTTTGGCTCTGTAGAGTATACTGAGCTTAATTTGGACTTTTTTTCAGTTAATGCTACGTCTTTATCATACTTTAGACTATTATCTATTATGACTCCAAGGAGTTTGGTGTCTTGGACAGGTTTGATTTCAGTTTTGTTTGTGAGTAGATTGTGAAGGGGAAGAGTTGTCAGGTATTTTGTTCTTACTGAATAGCATGAGTTTAGTTTTGTTTGGATTTAGCACCAGCTGGGAAACAATAAGGCAGTTTTTGATATCATGCAAGGATTGTTGGGTATTGTGTAGGAGTTCTGGAAATACAGGGCCTGAACATATAAGGGAGGAGTCGTCTGCATATTGCATGATAATAGCATGCTTGGTGGCTTTAAGAAATTTGTTGGTGAATATGGAGAAGGGCAGTGGACTGAGAATTGATCCTTGGGGTACTTCTACAGAGACAGGTAGTAAGGTAGATAGATCATTTTGCCACTTAACTGCCTGTTGGTGGTCAGTTAGGTAGCTGACAAACCAAGACAAATAGACAAGGCATTCTCACTGTCCCAGATCCAGATAAATGAATACACTCTTACATAATTAGTTGCATAACAAATTGCCTAAAAGACAGAACACCCTCACTCAGAGGTGAAAGCATGCTTTCCACAAAAATGCTAATCACCAATGGTATTCCACTGAGCTCCATTCTAGGATCTTTGTTCTTCAGAATATAATTCACTAATGTCAAAGCTAACATAAATGGTGTCTGGCTGACCAAGCTTCTGATGACTGCAAGCGTAGGACCATTATCAACACTACAGATGACGTGGTAGCCCATCCTCCAAAGGGCCTTAACTGTGCAAATTCATAGTGTAAGAAACATGAACACCCCTGTACCTAACATATAAATTATACCTCCACAGAATACTGACTGACACTAGACATCTAGATGCATCCATGAACAATGAGCTCTCCTTTGACTGACATGCATCAACTGTCATTAGGAAATCTTTATAATTCACCCATCCAATTACTAAAGATATATACTGCATGTCAATGGAAGTCATTACCCTGCTCAATGATTCTCTTCTCTGATCCATATTAGAATTAGATACCCTTTTTGTCAAATATCTATCCAAACTTACAGTTAAACCAGAAAAAAATGTGTATTCAACAAAACTTTCATTGATATGAGTTCTCTAAGTTATACAGAATATCTTATAGCTCTATTCTATCTCTTACAAACTTCTACACTGCAATATCTGCTTGGCCTACAAGGCCGCAAATTACCCTTCTCACTTAATCTCTCAAATATTCATAAAATTGGAACCACCAAAATGTACTTGCAACAGGGACTTAACCTTTCTTTGTAATATGGGCAGGACTTGCTGCAGGAAAGATCTTTCTCCAGTGGAGTTTTATGGTGTTGAGTTGCCAGCCCGGCACCCAACCTTCCACAGAAGGCACACACACTCCCACCTAGGGCCAATTTAGAGTGTCCAATCCACCTACAGCATGTCTTTGGGATGTGGGAGGAAACCGGAGTACCCGGAGGAAACCCACGTGACCACAGGGAGGACATGCAGACTCCGCACAGAAGACACCCCAGCCGAGGATCAAACTGGAGAATCTCTTGCTGTGAGGCGACAACACTAACCACTGCACTACCGTGGCCACCCCTCTCAGTGGATACCCTGCTTTTAAAATAAGCTTTCACTCCATGCCAAGCAAAGTACTTCCTTCTTTAAATATGACTTAGACACATAGATAGATAACAGTAAAATTACCACAGGCCAGAATTCTCATGCGTATGGACAGGAAAAATAGGTAAACTGAAATGGCCAGGGTCTTAATGGTCTTGCAGACTGATTGTTCTGAATATAACCTCATGAATTTATTAAATTAATATGAAGAAGTGCTTATTTATGAAAATTAACTTGTTAACTGTACTAGTACTGTTATTTTCTGATTAGAAATACTTTATTAGGTTTATTTTACTATTTTTTTTTGCTGTCAGTCAATTCAAAAATCTGAATCTGGAGTAAGATTAAAGAGATTGTTTACCAGTTTCCTGAGGAAAATAATGTTGAAGAACTACCTTACAAACCTATATGCAAGTAACATTTACTGTACCATAGCTTTACAGTTTTAACAACGTAATCAAAGAATTTAGTGCACTTAATCTGGCATAACCTTCCACTATGAAGCCATGAGGTACACATCTGCAAAGGATACTTCTCTATCACTGCATTGACAGTGAAGTGACTTATGCTCCCAAACAAGTTCCTAAAAACAATATTGTGAATTAAACCCTTGTACCCTTTGTGAAAACTTCAGGCAGGCTCTTAAAATGTCTTGATTATGCTGACCTTTTATGTAACTATATGTACTTCTGTTGGAAGCAATTATTGGTTGCAGTGTCACTGCTGCATGAGCAATGACTAGCGTGTGATGGGCATTTGTAAATATGTACATAAAACTCTACTAAATTTTTCTTCTTACTTACTGCTCTGAAGGAATATCTATTAACCTCTCTCACACTCTCTCTATGTACGTGTATATATATATATATATATATATATATATATATATATATATATATATATTCAGCAGCTGTTCCAAAATGACACTCCACAAATAGTTGAAAAGCAAATGTGGGTTTATTAATCGTCCACATTAAAGAACAGTAAGGCAAACAAAGGTGCATTAAAACAACAGACCAGTTTCACCCATTGGCGTCATCAGTGCTATCGGGCAAGTTCAGCCCAGGAGGTTAAATATAATCTAATTTAAAGTGATACACCACTTCCTCAAAGCATTTCACCATATACCACCTCCTTCACCACCTCCTTTCCTTTATTAATGCCATAAACAATAACAGAAATGACAATAGGCTAACCTCCGCCCTCTTTCTTGACCTATCAAAAGCCTTTGACATGATCAACCATGAACTTCTCATTCTTTCTCTAAAATCCATTTCCCTCAACATGCACACTATCCAGTGGTTCAAGTCCTACCTAACTTGTAGACAACAGGCAGTATTATGGCAGGGCAAACTCTCCAGTCAGCTACCTCTCACACTTGGTGTCCCTCAAGGCTCCATACTAGGCCCACTACTCTTCTATTTTTATCAATAATCTTCACACTGCTATCCCTAAAGCTACCTGTTTTCAATATGCAGATGATTCCACTCTCATCTTTTCAGCCACCTCCCCATCCGAACTACAAATCGTAACCCAAAATACATTTAACACTATTGAGAACTGGCTCGCCAACCAATGCCTACTATTGAACCCCAATAAAACTAAACTTCTACTCTTAACCCCCACCAGTAGATCTGCCACACTTTCATTCTCTGTCATGTCTAACAATGGCTCCACTATCTCCCCAGATCAACACACTAAACTTCTAGGGGTTATCATAGACAATAATCTCAAATTTGACCTACAGGTCAACAAAAACGTACAGATCATCAATAAGAAGCTTGGCTCACGGTATAGAAACAAGACACTCTTAACCCCACTGGCTAGGACTGAAATCACCTGATCACACCTACTCTCTACTCTTTTATATGCCTCACCTGTACTCTCAAACCTCAATAAAACCAAACTAAGTAAGCTGTCCCATACCTACAACCATATTGCCAGATTCGCCACTGGCTCCACCTATAGAAACCATCACTGTCAGAACCTGAAACAACTAGAAGGGCTAGAACTGCCCAGCTTAATTCAATTCAATCAACTCTTAATAGCGCACAAAGTTCTGTATCACCCTAAAGATACCCCCTCTCTTATAAATATTATTAAGCCATATAGCAACCTGAGATCCCTATAGTCAGCCGACAAATTGCTGGTCCAAACCCACAAAGCTAATAACTCAGCTGGTGAATTCCTGTTCACCAACTTTGTTGGCAAAACCTGGAATGCCTTGCCAAACTATATAACCCTACAATATTCCAAAAGTCTCGTAAAAAAAAAAAAACTCAAACAGTATCTCAAATTGAACTGGCTATGCCCATGTACCAACCCAGATTAAGTAATAAAACAATAGCATAATCAGTAATTATCATAGCATATCCAATCTTACTTGTAATTGCATCTGTCTATGAGAACTGTGAGGACTAACTGTGAGTTACAGTCTTACTTGTAATTGTGTTTGTCCATGAGAACTGTGAGTCCCTACTATGGAACACTTCTAAACCAATGTTGTTGTTATGGCTTTTCCCAGTTAGGGGTCGCCACAGTGGAACTCCGGTCCGCTAATGATTGGCAGTAGATTTTTACGGTGCTGAGGTGCCAGCCTGACGCCCAGCTTTCAATGAAGGCACGCCCATTCACGCATGTCTTTCGAGCACCACTTGACCACGGGAAGGACATGTAGACTCCACACAGAAGACACTCCAGCCAAGACTTGAACAGAAGAACTTCTTGCTGTGAGGCAACAATGCTACCGCTGCACCACTGCGGCTTATACTTCTAAACCAATGTATATAAGGTATATTACCACTTTTTTATATATTCTAATTGTTTTCTAACTTCTTGTGTAACCTTTTATATGTTTGACTATGTGGAGCTTTTCTCCCCGGGCCTCCGCTGAAAATGGACATGTACCCAGTCAGACTATTCCCGGTAAACAAATGTAAAATAAATAAATAAAATAAATAAATAAATATAATGTTTATTCATTTTAAAAACATTAACCCCAACATTTAGCACACAAACTCACTTCCTTACATAATTATATTATGCATGTCAACACAAATTTTATCAAAATCCATTATGTATAAATTGTTATAACAATATATAGTTAAGGGAGCTTTAGAAATATTCATTAAGTCCTGGTCTATAGATAGCTCCCAAATTAATTATCTATAATGTTTCCTTTCCATCCAAAAGTGCATGTTTCGAATGAACAGACAAACCTTCCCCTCTAACAGCATCAATGCCTACAAATGGATTCACTTTAGAGTATTGAGATATCATAATGTTGAAATTCAAAATATTGAGTCCAAAAACCTGAAAATGCAATACACCAAAACCTGAAAACATTGATTCCCATAATATTGAAAAAACATAGCAAACCAACATTTATTATACTCAACCACAATAACAAACAGAAAAAAAAACTATATTAAACTTTTCCAAATATAAGCAGGGGAATAAGCCCCCTGCACCCACCATACCCCCTGCTACTTAAATATATCAACTCTGAAACTGAACTACACAGAACAAAATGGTAAATATACCATTCCATGCTTCATGGCTGCCTGTTTAAATTGAAAAAAACTATCCTCAACTTTCTCTTAGAAACATTACCTCACTCCTAAAACACTACACATTACTATATATCTCTTCGATACTTATCGGAGTTCATAGGTTCATAGGTAGGTACTAGGCTATTAGCCCTAGGGCCTATATAAGCCTAGCCAAAAAGGTACCCTGGATTTCACCACCCAAGAAAATGATTTTCCTGTGCCCCTGTTGAGCAGAGCCACAGAAGTGATCTCTGGGCTGAATTTCCTATTTCCCATCCAATCATCAAGATTTTTCTTGAAGAGTGCTAATGATCAGTTCTGTTTGACACAGATAGGTAGTCTCTTCCAGAGTATGGGAAGTCTCTGGGACAGGAATCTATCCCTCCAGCATGTTCTGTTTATTGTGGTGACAAGGTTTAGGTCCCTAGAGCGTGTAGCTCAGAGGGATTGGGATTTCTTTAAGTGGAGCATGTCCAATAGCTCTGGGTTTGGCATAGCTTTGTATGTTAGGCAGAGATCGCTTCTGAGTAGACGATATGTGACGGAGTAAAGCTGGAGGTTTTTTGAGACAGTCTGCGTAGGGCATCCTCTTTGTAAGGTATTTCTGTCGCCTTTCCAGTTGTTGTAGATGTCTTGTGAGGTGCATACCAAAAGGGGCATTGTACTCTATAATGGGTCTAATGAGTGATGAGTAGAGGGAAACAATGACCTCTTTTTTCTGGATGCGAAACCTTTTGTGATGAGGTGAGCCACGTAGAAGGATTTCCTGACCACTGTGGCGATGTGATTATCAAAGGAGAGATTACTGTCCACCTGTGTCCCAAGGTCTCTTATCACACTTTTGGTGTTAAGTAGACTACAACTTATATTATATGGCAGTTCATTGGTACAGAGTTTTTACCAAAGGGGATGACAATACATTTTTGGCATTGAGCTTCAGGCCATGGCTTTGACACCAGGCATCTGTGAGGCCCTTTTGTAGTATGTCCACATCGTTAGGAGTTTTGATTATGGCTCCTAGTTTGCAGTAATCTGCAAACTTTGTTAGCCAACGACCTTCTATGTTAGCCTGTACTTCAGAGAAGTAGATACCAAACAGGAGAAGACCCAGGACTGAACCCTGTGGTACTCCACTTGTCACTGGTCTGAAGTCGGATTTGGAGTCTGCTACTTTCACAGTGTGGGTTCTGTCCATGAGCCAGTTGGCAACCCATCTTGTGACATAGGGATTTATACCTAGTTTAGTGAGCTTATCTATAATTCCAGAGTGGGGGATGGTGTCAAAAGCCTTGGTGAGATCTAGATAAGCTGTGTGAACCACCTTACCCTCATCTATGGCTTTGGTGACTGCTTCAAAGAAGTCAATCAGGTTTAGGAGACATGATCTGCCTTTTACAAACCCGAACTGGGTAGGGTCTAGAGTTTGAAGATTGCCAATGTCTTTGTTTATGAGTTCCATGATGATACGTTCCATGACGTTACAGACCAGGCTCGTCAGGCTAATGGGGCGGTAGTTCCCGGGGTCCATCGTGGCTCCCCCTTTGTGGAGTGGGATAAACATTGCGGTGTGTCATTCAGTGGGCACAAAGCCTGAGGTGAGGCTATGATTGAACATGGTACTTACGTAGGGTGCCAGTTCATTCTGTAGTTCATGTAGAACGCAGCCTGGAATTGTTGTCAGGTCCCATGGATGCTGTGTTCTTGGCTTTGGAGAATGTGTTTTTTACCTGCGCAGCCATGATTGCATGAACTTTGCATTCTACAGGTGTAGAGATGGGCCCTCTAGGGGGTGAGAGGGGAGTAAAGTTAGCACTGAACCTATCTGCCAGGATGTTGGCAATATCAGTTGTTTCTGTATATTTAGTGCCATTGTGCTGTAACTCAGAGCAGATCTGAGTGTTGCCATTGAGATTCTTGACATAGCTATAGAATGCTTTGTGGTTGCCTTTAGAATCAGTGGCAATTTTTTTTTCGTAACTAGCTTTAGAGGATTTTATGAGGGATCTCAGCTTCTTACCAAGGTTAACCAGGGAGTTCCTCCAGTCATGGGATTTTACTCTTTTTTGCAACAGTTTCTTTCTTCTGTTGTAGAGTTTGTTTTTGGCAGAGGACCACCAGATTGGCTTCCTTTTTTGGAGGATAGCATCTTGGTTCCATTAGCGATAGCATGATCCATGCACTCATGTAAGTGCTTATAAAGTAAATTTGTGTAGGATTCAGCAGTCATACCTCTTTTGTCTGTCTGCATGGGTGTCATGAAGTTTGCCACTTCTGTCTTAAGAAGTGTGTAGTTGGCTTTGGAGAAGTTTTTTACGGTGGTTTCCCTAATTGGGGGTGGGGGCGGGATGTGGATGTCTATGGTGATTAGCTTGTGGTAGGATCTGACCAATGAGCAATTGACCTCTGGTGTGGAACACTGGTTGCCCATGTTGGTAATGACCAGGTCTAGGATATTGCTGACCCTGGTGGGGGTGTGAATAAGTTGATCCAAGGTGTTGGAATTCATGAATTCCAGAAAACATTGAGCAATAGAGTTGATATATGAGTAGTTTTCCCAGTTAATGGTGGGGTAGTTGAAATTGCCCATTATTAGGGTGTTGGATTGTACCCTAATACTTTCCAGTGTATCAAGAAATGAGGAGTGGGAATCCTGGGGCATGGTGGGGGGTCTGTAGCAAGCTACAATTTGGATTGCAGTCTTGCCCAGAGTCAGTTGCACTTGGATAATCTCGGATGCATTATGCTGTGCAACTAGCCGGGAGGTGTGGATATCCTTAATGGATATGGACACGCCTCCACCTTTAGTGCTTCATTCTGGGTTAGGTGGCTGAAAGGTGTGGTATGAATTATAGCCTGGTAACACAGGGGTGCTCTCTGGAGCTTTGAACCAGGTCTCTGTCACTGCACATATGTCGGTGTTCTCCATTTTAAGGAGTGCCTCGAGTGAGTGCATTTTGAGGTTTATCACAGGTAACCTCAGTCATGTTTTCTTCTTATTTACTACACTACAATGTAACACGTCTTAAAGCCACAGCAACCAATTTGCACAACACAGCAATGTTTACAAAGCTGATTCAACATTCTAACATTCCATATTGTGAACTTTCAGCATAATGCACTTTCAGGATTTTGGTCTCAATATTTTGATTTTCAAGATTATGGTATCTCAATACTATAAAATGAATTCCCTACAAATACAAAATTCTTAAAATGATGCTAATACAAGGCACTTCTATCAAGCTTACATTTGATATCACTTAGATGAACAGCAATCCTGTTTCTAATATCTAGAGGTTTGACCAATGTTGAACGCCCACACTGGCATATGACCATAAGGACAACACATTCTGAATTACATTTTATTAACTGTCTAATAGAAAACACCTTTGAAGTATTAACTGATGAAAATGATTTTATTTTAGATACAACTTTGCAATAAACACAATTTCCACAAAATGTACTTCCAAAGAGATGCTAACATTCTTTTTGATTTCCCTTTTTTATACCATGACAAATATTCACCTATATTCTTTCCCCTCTGGAAACCAAAATGACACCTATCATCCAAACATTGATACATCAATTTTCAAAAGATACTAATATGTATTTTAAACCTCACTAATTTTAAAGGTGTTTTTACCATATGTAGTTATAAACCCCAGATTTGATTGTTCACTAGCTTGATCTTGCAATCTTTCAGACCTTAATATGTCTTCCCTTGAAGCATTCAAAGCCAATAAATGTGCCTGTTTCACATCATTTTTCTTAAAGATCCTTTAATGAATCTATTTTCCATATTAGTAGTTTCAGCCTCAGCATTATTTGTAGAAATACATATATGTCTCAATCTCATAAATTGAGATTTGGAGATGTTTTTCACCATGTTTTAGATGACAACTGGTGGCTTCTAGCACTGAATTTTTAGTGAAAGGTTTTCTATACAAACTAGTTGCTAAAGTGCCATCAATTAATTTTGTGATATTCACATCCAAGAAGTCAGTAGTGAATATATTGTTTTGGTTGAATGTTTTATGTCAAGTAATGTTTAAGGTGTCAAAGTCTATAGTGCAAACTCCTGATGATGACTATAGCAGATTAGTCAAGTCTGAGTGCCAACCATGCTTGTGTAACTATGTAATTAGTGTATACATGTAACGCAGAATGTAAATGTCTTTTTATTGCTGCAAACACATCAGCATACCTCTCAACTGTACAGATTTTTGCAGAATGTCTGGATGATTTTTGCCAGATATTTTTGCCTGTTTCTCATAAAATTGTGGTTTTCTAGCAAATCATTGGTAAATCATTGAAGGTTGAAGTCAGGAAATAATGAGATATTTGGAGTTTCAGACCTCATACCATTTAGAAAATATATGCTAGTGCAAAACCTGTTATTCTATCAACTTTCTAAGTTTGTAAGAGTAGCATGTAAAAAGTGTCCCTATTTTTGGCCTTTTAACCCTCTCACCCCTCATTATGTATGGCTTTGTCCAGATTTCTTGTTCTAAGAGGTTGAGAGGTATGCATCAGAGTTCCAGGAAAATGTCATTGGTTTGTTCTGGGTGGCAAATATCCATTCTGTTTCTTTGACAGGTAGTAGATATAAGTTTCTGATTGCAAATGGAAATGTAATAGGTGTCCTTTGTGACTGATGTTTAGTTGTTGCAGTGCATTTTCAAAGGATGTTGTAGTCAATGGGAATGTATGTGATTTAGTAAGTACTGACTATTGTGAACACTGAGACATGCTTATATAACTGCACATCTATATATTTAAACTCATACATAAATACCCTTATTTTTTAACCCAAAGGATTTTTTCTTAAATGTGTGTGTGGACACAAATAAACACACACACATACACACACATACACACACACATACAAACACACATACACACACACACGCACACATGCGCACACACGCGCACACACACATGCACACATGCACACACACATGCACACACCACTCACACACGCAGACCACAATTCTCTCTCTCCCTCAGAAACACACACACACACACACACACACACACACACACACACATATATATATATATATATATATATATATATATATATATATATAAAACAACAGCAACAAAAACAGCTTCATAAAATAAAAAGTGGCTGCTTGGACAGCACCTTTTAATATATCCACTCCTTTACTTTGCCACACATTATGCTAACAGCATAATCACAGAAATAGCAGACTGCACCTTCATCGTGTGGCTTTTTCAATGTTGATCTAAACTGTTAAACATTAACACACTTAAATAAGACAAATAGATCTTGTGAATTGTCACATCATCAAGCACTATGGCACTTTCTAAGAAATATATACATATTGTATGCAATAGTGAACCTTTAAACATCTACTCCAAATACTGTGCTTATGCTTGCAAAAACACCTAAAGGTAACAATTGTACAGTATCTCTGAATAGTAACTACATAAACTGACTTATGTCTTAATCTCCTGTCAGGCACTGGGAGGGTTTTGGATTGGGTTTTGATGGTCAGGACTGCCTCCCAGCATCTGAGATCAAGGAAAGGTACCAGTGGCAGCTAATAGTCTGCTACATAAAGACCAAAAAAGTAAAAAAAAATGGACTGAGCTGTTTATCAAGCAGTTTTCTAGAAGTCTCTTTCAAATAAAGGACCATGAAATATAGATATATACAATTAATATGAAGAAGCCACTGGGTGCTTAAACTTTTATAAATATTTAAGCATTTAGGATTCAAGAACTGCATATAGAATGAATGTTCCATTGAGACATAAAGTGCTTAACGTCTAGCAATTAATATTAATGAAACAATATAAATGGATAAATGGTCAAATATAGATATTTATCTATTGCTCTATCTATATACATCTATATCTATATAAATATATATATATATATATAGAGAGAGAGAGAGAGAGATGTAAAGCATTAGACTGACTGTGTACCTACATTGAAATACAGATGATCGACATAAAAATGTTGAAACAACAAAGAATAACACATTCTGCATATGCTCTGGGAATCACCCTGGAGCAGACTAAACCAAACACAACTGCCCACACCCATACTAATTATATATATTAACACCATGATCATGCAATCTCCGGGGATAGGGAACATTTCCCAACTCCGGCATTGTTGATCTCACACACCTGTTGGCCATCTGTTTGCATTGCCCAAATTGTGTCGATTAAACAGGTGTCAAATGTAGGTGCACAGTCAATTTAATGCCTTATACCAATATAAATACACACACACACACACACACACACACACACACACACACACACACACACACACACACACACACACACACACACACACACACACACACACACACACACACACACACACACACACACACACACACACACACACATATATATATATATATATATATATATATATATATGTATATATATATATATATATATATATATATATATTATGTTCAAGAAACACTTAAAGTGGTTGGCTTGTAATTGTTGCTCTAAATAGTATCATACTTAAGAATGTCTTGTGGTGAAAGCAACATTGGATGTGTGACGGTTACATGTCAAAGTAGGGAGGTAGAAGAGGTTCAGTAAAAGGTAGCAATGGTGGTTAAACCAGTAAAGGCTAAAGCTAAAAGGCAGGTAGCAGAAGGGATCAAGAAAGGAAGCAATTGTTTTCTTAGGTATATAGCAGATAGACATGCAGGAAGCTCAGGCCCAACCAGGCCATGTAAAGGTAATGCAGATGACTTTGAAAGGCATAGGATATGAATAAATATTATGCTTCCATCTTTATGAAGGAATGAAAGAAGAGGGTGTCACATGCAAAAGGAGGAAGGGTAAAATGGGGAGTGCTGTGGACAGGCACCAGGATAGAGACAGAGGAGATGGAGAAGGAACTGGCTTCCCTAAGAGGGAATAAAAATGGGAATGAGATATGCTGTCTCCAAGAGTCCTCCGAAATCTATCACATTTAGTGGCAAACTGTTTAAAAGAGGTATTCGGTAAATCTATTGGCTATCACAAGAATACCTGAGGACTGGACAACAGCAACTGTCGTGCCCTTTTAGAAGCGAGAGAGGGAAGGAAGGGGCATAGATAAATCCAGGGGCCACAGGTCTTTTATCCTAATAGCACTGGCAAGAAAATTCATGGAATGAATCTTGATAAAAAGGCTGTTGCTATCCTAGATGTCAGGAATTTTCAGGACAGCAAACAATCTGGAGTTACAGACAGAAGAGGCTGACAATCAAATGTCATTCAGTTTTATAATTGATTTATAAGAAAACTTGACAGGAGACTGCAAATATTTGTGTCTGCCTGGATTTTGTTAAAGCCTTCAAGTCAGTCATACAACTCGCTTCTAGGAAAGCTGGAAGGGTTGATGGTAGAAGCCCCACTAAGGAACTGGATAGTTGTATTGATGAATTCTAGGAAACAGTTGTGTTGGGAGAGAGAATATCAGAAATGAAGAAAGTTAAAAGTATGACATGGCTGGTACCAGGTCTTGTATTCTCCAGTGTGCTCTTTTCAGACATATCTGGAGAAGAGAGGGCATGGTTAGCCTTTTTGCTGATGGCAGTTAGGTGCAACAGTGAAGGATAGGTCGAAAAAAGGTTACAGAATGATATCGAAAGGCTGACCAAGTGGGCTGAAAAAACAATAACTGAGGGTTAGTGCAGAAAATACTATATACTACACTTAGGCTGTCACAACCTTGGTATTTAGTATCAGGGGGGAGCAGAGCTGTTGGCAAAAGAGCACAGAAGAATCCAGGATGTTAAGCATGTCTGAAGTGGGACAGCTGGACCACAGTAAGAAGACAGTAGATACAGCCTACAGGAGGCTGTAGTGTAACTTCAAAGAGATAAACCCTAAAATCAGGATAAAGATTCTTATCAGGCCATAGTCAGGCTGTACCTGGAGTACTGTATTAAGTCCTGGAGATGATGCAATGAGAGCAAAGTCATGCTGCTAGAAAGAGTTCAGAGATGTGGGATGGAGAAGAAAGGTGATAAACATAAACTAGAGATGCTAAAGATACAGTGGTGACTACAAAAGAGACAGGGTACATATAATGTGAGCGCACAGTATCACTTTATGGAGAAGTGAAAGGTCTGCCTGAACAAAAAAAGACAAAGGATTGAGGAGGGGATGCAGACAGCAAATTGAAGAGACCAGTTACTGCATGGATTTGCAAAAGTGTTTCTTCTTAGAAAGGGTTGTGAGCAAATGTAATAACTGAATGGGTCATCGAAAGGAATTCATGGAATCATGAAATAGGTAGGGAATGAATGAAGGAGAAGACAGGAATAGGTGGACAGGAAGTAGAATGCTGAAGAGTAATCATATACATTACTCTAAGTAAAGTATTAATAGTTGATGCTTTGTTAGAATTGCTTAATTATGCTTGATAAATTTAAGCATTTACAATTTTGTGGAAATATGACATCCTAGGATAGGCATATCTTTGGACTATAACATGTACATAAAGACAATCATAACCCACCTTTCTATCCTACTGTGGTGTTAGGTGAGTCCATAACAGAACAGAACAGAACTTTTGGCTTTATACTTGGATACCATGTTAAATAAGCTAGTATAGTATAGACTAAACCTTGTTGTGTGAAGGACACATGCCATTTTTTGACTAAACAGAGTATCACAATATTTACTTTGAGACTATGCTGACCATATTTGACACGTCATTTCTACATATGTGTGTCTCCCATTATCAAGGACTGGAATGAATCACTTAGTTTTTAACACAGTTAAATATCCTTAGTTCAATGGAAATCCACGTCCAAGGTGGTAAATAATAATTACTTTTTGTCAGATGAAAAATATTACAAACAAATAAATGGTGTAGCCATGGGGGTCTACAGCCCCTATACTTGCAAATTTGATATTAGCACACTGGGTATTAACAGTTTTATATAAACTGAATTATTTATTCCTCTTCTCTCTAGAGCATATCTCCATCTCTCCAGGGTCTCCTCCATGTGTTCCCTATTCTCACTACAGATCACAATGTCATCTGCAAACATCATAGTCCATGGGGACTCCTGTCTGATCTCGTCTGTCAACCTGTCCAGCACCATTGCAAATAAGAAAGGACTCAGAGCTGATCCTTGATGTAATCCCTCCTCCATCTTAAATGCATCTGTCACTCCCACCGCAGACCTCACTGCTGTCACACTACCCTTGTACATATCCTGTACCACTCTTACATACTTCTCTGACACTCCCAACTTCCTCATACAATACCACAACTCCTCTCTAGGTACCCTGTCATATGCTTTCTCTAAGTCTACAAAAACACAATGCAACTCCTTCTGACCTTCTCTGTACTTCTCCATCAACACTCTCAGAACAAACATCACATTTGTAGTGCTCTTTCCCGGCATGAAACCATACTGCTGATCACTAATCATCAGGTCCCTTCTTAACCTAGCTTCCACTACTCTTTCCCATAACTTCATGCTGTGACTGATCAGTTTAATCCCTCTGTAGTTACTACAGCTCTGCACATCACCCTTATTCTTAGAAATCGGTACCAAAACACTTTTTTCTCCATTCCTCAGGCATCCTCTCGCTTTCCAAAATTTCATTAAACAACCTGGTTAATAACTCCACTGCCATTTCACCTAAACACCTCCATGCTTCCACAGGTATGTCATCTGGACCAACAGCCTTTCCATTCTTCATCCTTCATAGCTATTCTTACTTCCTCCTTGCTAATCCATTGCATTTCATGATTCACTATCCCTACATCATCCAACTTTCTCTTCCTCTCATTCTCTTCATTCATCAACCCTTCAAAGTACTCTTTCCATCTGCTCAACATACTCTCCTCGCTTGTGAGTACGTTTCCCTCATTATCCTTTATCACCTTTACCTGCTGCACATCTTTCCTAGCTCGGTCTCTCTGTCTAGCCAATTGGTACAGGTCCTTTTCTCCCTCCTTAGTGTCCAACTTTTCATACAACTCTCCATATGCCTTATCCTTAGCCTTCACCACCTCTCTCTTTGCCATGCACCTCATCTCCTTATACTCCTGTCTATTTTCTTCATCTCTCTGACAATCCCACTTCTTCTTTGCCAACCTCTTTCTCTGTATAATACAATGTTTTTATGTCGTTAGCTACTTATATATTGAAGTTAGATGAGATCAACACAGTAAGTCATTCATTTCTAAGATTTTTATTGCCTTAATTATTCAACTTGTCACTAACTATATAAAATCAGTTACTGCAAGAACTCAGTATATGTGCCTGTCAGCATACACTACAGGAGGTACTGAGTTCTTAAAGTGTATTGGTCATGCTCTAAGGCAAGTGTAACACATCTTTGGAGTTGGCTATAACGTATTTACCATATACAATACCAAATTATATTTTTTATGCAAAAATTGTGTTGCCTTTACATTTTTTTCCTTGCAATGATGACTCCTTGAAAAAATTTCTCAGAGCTGAAAATTCCTGCCATGACATCATTAAAAACTACCTAAATTAATGTACAGGCTACAGTATTTTCATGTTAAATGGATCAGTTTCTTTCTTCTTAGAAAGACAAGTTGTTAACTAGTTCTAGGAGATGGAACAATTCAAAGTGAAACGCAACACACGATGAGTAATGAAACAACAATATTAAATAAGAAGCAACTCCTCTACAGGGGTAAGTTATTGTTGAATACTCATAAAGGTTTGCAGCTGTATGTAAAGTATTGTTCATTACCTACCATGACATCATTTTAAGAGTGTGATTATATAGAAAAACTAAAGTAAACAGTACAACAAACTCCATCATGAAGCTCACTATCATCTTCATTTTTTTTGCAAAATAACTTACAGCTTTGTCATAAGTAGTATAATGAGAAATAACACTAGTTGTAAAACAAAGGTGTTTACAAACATGAGAAATACACTTTAAGCTAAGTCAATATAAGTAACAATTCATTTTTAGAACAGAGATAGAAGAGGGAGGTGATTGAAGCAATATCATGAAAAGAAATATATTAAATGCTGACACTGTCTTATATTATCTAATACCTGTCAACAACTTAATTTAATACCAGTTAATATTAATATACTTTTAGCTCATATTTTGGTCTTACTTTCCCAATACTCACTGATAACATTAAAATGATTATATAATAAATGGAAAATAATTCTAGGCTTCTTGAAAGAAGATGGTCCCTGATCATTATGAAAAGCAGTTTGCAAGCTATAGTTATACTTGCTGCCTGAATTATAGTTTTCCTCTGGCAGTCACTACCACCAGCACATGCACATTCATGGAATGGTGTGATGAAACATATGCACAGTTTTACAGCATTCTTATATTCATGATGTATTTGTTGACCTTGTGAAGGTTTGTTACTTCACCTCCTGTTTAGGAATGGCCCCGTACCCAAAAATGTTACTGCTCGTGGAAATGAATAAGGAATACATTTTTCCTTCCTCTCTATCTGCTGTTGAAACTCAGAATATTACATTTATATGTTTGATATAACTTCTATAGTGTTATATGTATTAAACATTAGCCGTTAGCTTAACATCTTAAATGCTAAGCTTTCTGCTCATAAATACTCCATTATTGCCTACTTCATTGAAGTAGCTTTTTACTGCTTTCAAGTCAATGAATGTTATTTCTTGGTAAGAATTGTAACTCTGCCTAAATAGTTATTTGTCTCTCACATAAACATTATACATTGTGCTTATATTTTGTCAAGAAGGTTTTGCCTTGGCAAGACAGATGTAAGCATCCCCACAGAAACAGTGCACATTTCATTTTATAGTTGTTAATATTTTCTAAATGTTTTGTATTTTAACATTTATAACTCACCCTCTTAATTGTTGATTTTCCAAAATTTTAACTGTCTCATGAATGCACTGTTATTATTGACTTCCTTTGAATTGCTTTGATTTTCTAATGAATGTTCCTATTTATCAAAAATGTTATTCTATGCTATGGCATTTTTGTACATTTGCCTTTATACCTAGGTCATGGCTGAAAGGGGCCTTTGGATTAGCCCACCCAGGTATCTAATAATAAAACAAATAAATAAATAAAATCAGTCAATTGTAACTTAACGCTCTTTGCTAGTCTAATCACACAGCTTTCTGTTTATCTATTCCAAGAATACCCTTAATATCTGCAGTCCATGCCAAGTTTAAAACTGAAATATTGGCTGTAACTAAATACTCTAAACTCTATAGTAAATCCACCATACTTTTCTATTTTACAACTTTTCTAATGTTTGCCTACAGAAATATATATGCTTATTTATTTTTATGACACTGAAAATTGTTGTAGTACTACTAAGTAACCACTCAATCATGTATTTGCAATATCAGCACTGTGTACCTCTGAACAGTGGCTTACATTTGGGTGGGGGTCTCCTTAACGATCTATTAAAAATGGTCATTTGCTGTTAAAATCACAATTTATTCTTAGCACTCATTCTTCACAGAAATTACATTTTACTGAACCAGGTAAGACCCCCAGATATACTGGAATCACCTCAAATAGTGTTTTTCTTTCCTCTACATTGCCTTTCTGCTCAATAAAATGACACAACATGGCACTATGTGATGTGAATTCCAGACACCAACTTACAAGGAATGCCATATGTCATGTCATTACAATTCTCACTACAGTTTTTGTATAATATAAAAGTGCAGAAAACATGTACCACCATCACATTTTATATAACTAGACAAGCTCTTCCAGATCATAACAAATCTTTTGCTGAGGCACAGTCTTTGGATTCCAAAATTGGTAGTCTCTCCTGTATCAGAAAACTGTGTATCTCTCTAAAATTCAGTGATTACTCCACAAGATGCAGAGCAATGCATTCATGTAAAACTCTACTTTTAGAAGCTTTATAAACTAAAAGCATCTCTCACTCTGTCATTTGTATTCCAAAAATAGTGGCCCACCTTTTCAAGCCTATGGCTGGATGATTTTATATATATATATATATATAAAACCAAAAACGTTAGTGCACGGTACGACAATAACCCATGCACGGAGCCAACCAACACAGCAAACCCAGAAACAAACTCCAGCACAGAAAATATCAGTGAATGGCAGCAATTAATAAGCATCCAGGAAGAGCAATTCCACTTATTTATTTGAACCACAGTCAAAAAACCACAGACCAGTTTTGCATATTAGCGTCATCAGTGTATAGTACCCAGGAAGGCAATTAGTCATATAAATAGTACTATCATTAAAGTTATAGCATGCAAATACATTTTCTTTCATATTTAGAGCTGATTACTATGAATACACACAAACTCTATTTAAACAAATAATATTTATATGTATTAACTAACACCTATCCTAATATAATATTCACTAAAATGTATGCAATATATACAACCCCCCCCACTAACCTATATAACTAGAATTTATTAAATGTTAATATATAAAATAAACATAAAAAATAAATATCAAATATATATATATATATATATATATATATATATATATATATATATATATATATATATATATATATATATATATATATATATATGTGTGTGTGTGTGTGTGTGTGTGTGTGTGTGTGTGTCTCTCTAACAAAGGAGATTGTGTAGACACCTAACAAACTGTATCTAAATACCAACTAACTAGAACCAAATTAATTTACCAATGGTCATTAAGACCTGGTTTATGGAATATATATATAAATGATCATATAATAATTTTCTTTCTTTCTTCTACACTTTTTGTTGAAATCTTTCTCATCTTCATGCTAGCTGGGTAAAAAACAACAACAAAAAAATCAGCTTCATAAAATAAAAGGTGGCTGCTTGGACAGCACTCTTTAATATATCCACTCCTTTACTTTGCCACACATTATGCTAATAGCAAATCACAGAAATAGCAGACTGCAGCTTCACAAGGTGGCCTTTTAATGTTGATCTAAACTGTTAAACATTAACACACTTAAATAAGACAAATAAATCTTGTGAATTGTCACATTACCAAGCACTATGCCACTTCCTAAAAATATATACATATTGCATGCAATAGTGAACCTTTAAACATCTGCTCTAAATACTGTGTTTATGCTTGCAAAAACACCTAAATGTAACAATTGTACAGTATCTCTGAATAGTAACTACATAAACTGACTTATGGCTTAATCTCCTGTCAGGCACTGGGAGGGTTTTGGATTGGGTCTTGATGGTCAGGACTGCCTCCCAGCATCTGAGATCAAGGAAAGGTACCAGTGGCAGCCAATAGTCTGCTACATAAAGACCAAAAAAGTAAAAAAAATGGACTAAGCTGTTTATCAAGCAGTTTTCTAGAAGTCTCTTTCAAATAAAGGACCATGAAATATAGATATATACAATAAATATGAAGAAACCACTGAATGCTTAAACTTGTATAAATATTTAAAGGACTACTATAGCACTGAAATATTGGACAGCACAGTTGTGCAGTGGTAGAGTTGTCGACTCACAGCAACAGGATCTTCGGTTCATTTCTAGGCTGGAGTGCCTTCTGTACGGAGTCTGCATGTCCTCCCTGAATTTGTGTGGGTTTCCTCTGGGTGCTCCGGTTTCCTCCCATGTTATTAAAGACATGAGCCTCATCTTGAGCATTTCTCCCTGGGCCTCTGCTGAAAATTGGCTCATTCCAAGTTGGACTTTCCCAGTAAACAAATGATAAATAAATTAAAAATGTAAGCATCTAGGATTCAAGAACTACATATAGAATAAATGTTCCATTGAGACAAAGTACTTAGCGTCTAGCAATTGATATTAATGGAACTTAGTAGAAATGGATAAACAGTCAAATATAGATATTTATCTATCGAGTTATATATAAATATATATATATATATATATATATATATATATTTATCTATCGAGCTATATATAAATATATTTATATATATATATATATATATATATATATATATATATATATATATATATATATATATATATATATATATATATATATATATATATATATATATATATATAAACAGGTGTAGAGCATTACATCAGCTATGCACCTACATTGAAATACAGATGATCGACATAAAAATGTTGAAACAACAAAGAATAACACATTCTGCAGCACATGCTTTGGGAATTACTCTGGAGCAGACTAAACCAAAGACAACTGCCCATACCCCATACTAATTATATATATTAACTCCACGATCACACATAATATCTTTGGGGATAGGGAACATTTCTCAACTCGGGCATTGTTGATCTCACACATTTTTTGGCCATGTGTTTGCATTGCCCAAACTGTGTCGACTAAACAGGTATCAATGTAGGTGCACAGTAAATCTAATGCCTTATACCAATATAAATATGCACACACACACACACACACACACACACACACACACACACACACACGCACACGCACACACACACACACACACACACACACACACACACACACACACACACACACACACACACACATATATATATATATATATCCAACAGGTCCCAATATTTGGTAATGTGGCCATTATGACCTAAGATGATTCCATGTCCTGCACAAAGTGAAGCCTGAGAACAATATTTTCTTGATTAGCAGAGGTTTTTTTCATTTATTTATTTTATTTTACATTTGTTTACTGGGTATCTCCAACTGGGCCAGTGACCCATTTTCAGAGGAGGCCCTGAGAGAAAAGCTCCAAACAGAGAAATTAACAAAAAATTACAAAACTACAAGAGGACATTTTCTTAACAATAATATATAACAGACTAATTTACAAAAAAATTACAAAATGTTACAAGAAGAGATAGTCATAACAATAATATAACTGGCTAATACTAGAATGATAGAAAAAAGAGAAAACACATGAGCAAGAATAGGAATATAGACTAGGATACGTACAACACAATACAGAATGCTAGGCATACAAATCAAGTGTAAAATTATGTTAACAAAAGTTTAATGAAAAAAATGTTTTCATAAGATATAAAGGGAGAACACAGGGAGATGTGAGAAAGAAACTGAAAGAGAGAAAACTAGATATTATGTGGTTAAGAGGAAGAGAGGGTGAAAGCGTTAGCTACTGAGTAAGAGAAGTTTATTGCTAGAGACATTATCAGCCAGGACTGGTACAGGAACAAATCCATTTGTTAGGAAGGTGTACCTTTAGTAGTTGTTTGAATGTGGACTTGCAGGCAGTATTAAGAATTTCTTGTGGTAAAGAGTTCCATAATTTATCTTCTTGGTTTGAAAATATGGAGTCTCCGTAGTTATTGTTAGATTTGGTTTTTGCTTTCATTGCACAGGAAGAAGCCATGATTGACAATCCATTTAGTTATTTACATATTTGTTTTGGAATGTCCATCTGTCCAAAGCCTAATTATAGTTTATGCCCATTGAGAAAAATGCAAAGAACAGTAGTAGGTGTACAATAGGCAAAGTAATGTAAGTAATACAATGTACAAATGAAGTAAAACAAATAAGAAACTTGACATCCCAGTGAAAGAATAATTCATATATACTTATTTTATTCTACAGATAACCCACTCTCTACTGAATAAAAACTGAGAAGATATTCAAGGACAGTATCACTTCCAAGTCACTCATAGTGTAAGGATGGATTAATATAAAGCAGCAATGTGAAACGGTAGAAAGTCAAAACAGTAGACAATCTTTTATTCAAAACATATTAAAATACAAGTATGGGGGTCTAGTAGCAGGATTAGAAATCCATCAACATATGAAGTACGAGACCAGTGAACTAGTGGACTAGTGCTGTTGAAAAAAGAACAAATTACCTAGTTGAGCAAGAATAAACAACTGCAATTGAAGATTGTGTAAGGTGCAATTTCTAAAAAAAGGGAACTCTTAATGGAAATCCTACCTATTATAAGAGGCAAAAATGTCTTTGAAAACAGCTGCGATTGGGTCAAAGGTTGCTGAAAACACCTTCACCTTTCTGAATAACGCTCCTTCTGTGGTCATGTGACAGAAAATATCCAATCTGTATTTATTTTATTTTACTTATTTGCATTTGTTGACTGCAATGGAACATTGATCAAAAGAGAACATTGTCAGGCTATCCCAGAAGGATACAATATACAGAAGGTAATAAAGTCAACAGTTTCAACTGGATGCATGCATAGTAATGAATACTGACTGATGTTTTACAAGCACATAATGAATACTATAACTAAAATATAAGCAGCAGTGTTTAAACTGCAACACAAACAGCACAGCTGCCCCAACATGCAGCATAAATATTCAATAATATGTAGTGTATATACAAGTAGGTCTACAGGTGGGAAGGGAGGGAAAGTTAAGGTAGGTTGAAAGTAATGTGTGCAAAATGACAGACAAGAGGGAAGGGGTGAGACTTCACAAGTACAAAAACATAGTATAATATGAAGAAAATGAGGGCACAGAGGGAGGTGAATGTGTTTGTTATGATAGCTAGTATACTGCACTTGTTGGAGACTTCATGACTCATAGTTTTTTTTTAAGTTGAGTATAGCAGGCTTGATCATATATTTAGTGAAAGGGATCCTCATATGCAGGAACTAGTGCTGAATAGCTGTAGTTGATGCAATGAAGTCTTTCTATAGGAATATCTAAGGAGGGGGGTTTGCAGGACTGTGATACTAGGTTACTGATGGCATATTTTTGTTAATCTGCTGACAAAAACAGGAATGGTCTTCAGTTTTAAGATTTTTTAACTGCATAACTGAGGGAAGCTAGTGATGGTATGCCTTTGTTTAACTGGAAGCCATTTTGCAGTGGGCATTGCAATGATATTCTTTTTGGAGACCAAGGGGATGAAGATACAAATATTGTTAACTGTGGTTTAGAGGATGGTCAGATTTTTTTATTGGAAATAGTGACTACAATTAGGGTTCCATATTCTAGTTGTTTTTTGTTTCATATTTGAAAATATACTAGCTGTAAGGTGTTTTAAATCTTTAGATCCCCACAAAGTTATTCAGAACCTCCCTGGAGGATCAAAGTCATCTTGCAATGCAAACTCAGTATGATGTATTGTGTTAGCAGGGATGAGAAGAACTCAAGTCATTCTTATACTTTATAAGAAGGAGCTTGTAACCATGCTACCAAATGGAAAATTGAAAGGGTCAGGCACAAAACCCTGTGGTATTCTTGTTAAAGTAAAAATAGGTTGGTTTTGGTTAAACACAAAATCTGTTTTTGGCTTATCTAAAAAGCTGTTTTTAAGTTGTTTTTTTTTTTCTTTTTTTCTTTTTTTACATGGAGGCTAAAAGCGAGGATATATTATTGGAAAGTAGCAGAGAATTAAATAGTTCCTTTCCATATGACTTAGTTACTACTTCAGTGTCCTTCATAAAACTTGCAAACCAGTTAATGTATGGAAGACAGACTCTATATTCTAGTAATGAGTATTAGATGGTACCTGACAATGAAAGTTTTTATGTGATTATGGAAGAGGGCCACCCACAAGATCACACCGTTAAGCTCAATATGTCGATATTCAAAGCTAACAGTGCTGTATTGACTCTGTGGATAGTTCAATGCTATGTCATGTATGAGGCAGAAGGTCACTGCCAGAAATAAAATTCTGTAACTGTTTCTGAACTTTTATCAAGTATTTTGGCTATGTAATTAAGAATAAATTGGGTCTGTATTTGGAAAGAATTGAAAAGTTGTCACCTTTAAGGATAAATTGTTGTTTCTTCTCCTTTTGCAAAAATAAAATTTAGTGTGAGATCTGTTAAGTAGATTGCTGACAGAACCAAACAGGTCAACTGTTGTTATGTTTTATGACTTAGAATTACATGGCATCAGTTATTGGTTACCTTTGTACTTTAAGCTCAATAATTGCTTTTGCAAAAAGCAGAGAAAGGACTTACAAGTAGCTTTAGTATGTCATCACAGAAATTATTAGACATTATACACAATTTGATAAATAGCAATCAAGTATGTCTATTTCATCGGCTAAAGTGGATCATTTTAGTAGTGGTAAACTACAATAACCCCACAAAAAAATATGTTAGAAAAACAAAAGTTGAACTTGTTGTGATTACTACTCAAACAACAATTTCATAAAAACATAACCTAAAAAGGTTTACAGTATTGCCACCTTTGGATCTTAGTTGGTTCTAATTTAAAGGTTATCTTTTTTATTAATCAATATCACAAAAAATTCTGAAAATCAAAACACGATGTATATCTTATCAGTATCACAAAAGCAGTGGTAGAAGACAAACATTATCAGTACACCATGTGTGTACAGACACATACTGGAATGAAAACATAAGCAGTGTATTTGATGTTTCCATTGAAACATTTCATTGTAAGACCACATTTGCCATACAAAGCTACCATTATACAAAGAAATTTTCAGAAAAAATAAGACAACTTTCCTTAATTAAGATATGTGTGCAACACTGGCAATCACTGCCTGACTGGTGGTATAAGCAAATTTACATAAGCCTTTTGAAATTTATTGAGCTATACCCTTAACGCTAAACCATAATAATTATAAGCACATCCAGGTTCACTGCTAGTTTGCTTGTAATTATCATAAATGTAACACCGTGAGTTTTTTCATTTGATGCTAAATGTGTTGAGGAAATTTAGGGGTTTATAGACTCAGATGCTCACTCCAGCCAGCATACCTAGTGTTATTTTTTTTTAACCAATGGGGATTTCCACGTATTAGGCTATAAGATGTAAGCTTTAACTGAATACTTTAGAAGTACCACAGCATAAGTAATACATAATGTGATATTATTAAAGAAATCGTAAGTGTAAACAATGGAGAAGCAGCCACAAAGTGGTATTAGTCAATGAGGAATGTAAGCTGTAAGTACCATGTTCTAATGATTTCCTACTGCATACATTAACGAGCTTTTGTGCTGCTAGTATTCGTTCGTACTTGTACACTTCACAGACTGTCATACTATTATCAAGAGTTGCTACCAGTACCACAAAAATGTTAAGGGTTTAAATGATGAAGAGTGAACCCAATCTAGTATAGTCTGTCAGGCAAATTAGGAACCTCTCCATGAGGCGATGATAATGATCTATACCAGGCCATAGAAATGCATGACAGGGCTGGAAAAAATATGCCTTCTGAGTGCTAAAGTATTCACTGCAATCATCTATAAATACATCTCTGACAATGTTATCTGCAACTGATCCAAGGTTGCCTTCTGCCAGGTCCAATGCTTGACATAAAAGCACCTAGGCACTTTTTGCTTTGAGAACATTTATAGGAATATTCACAACTAGTGATCCTCACGTACATGTGGTAGAATGAAGAAGAGTTAAATCAAGAGGAAGCTGTCCTTAAAGAGAGAAATACAAGCCTAACCATTGTAGATGATTATACCTAAAAATATGTGATCATGTGAGGAAAGTATATCACTGGTCACATGTTCGAGGTATCAGATTCAGATATAATTATTCTTGAGTTTCTGTTGGATAGAGTATAAGTCATTGGAATGAACATAACCTGGCATTAACCAAGATACAAAAATATCAGTTCAAATGGATATATAACTTCTCTGATAAATTCACTGAAAACAAAGGTGGCTGCCAATACATTTTCTTGAATTTTAAAATGTAAACAATTGTAGATTTCATTAAGTTTGTACGATGTCAAATGGTTTTCTTTTGCAATTATGAAACTGTTTACAGTTATTTACTCACATTTTTATTAAGAAGTAGCATTACATAAACATGGAACAGAATTGTGAAAGCATTCTGCAGCTTGCTCCAAAAAGAAATATACAGGATATTTGTTTTGAAAAAATATATATATCCCTAACCTTTATAGAGTGTATTGCATCAGAGCCACCTATGTAATTTCTGTTTGTCTGGGATAATTATTTGAACATCAGGAATTCTAAATACCAGCAGAAGCTACATTAAGTTGTGTGGTTAAGATTAAGATTAGTTGGACTTTGCTAACATTCTGAAGTTTCAGTCATCAACAATCTACCCATGGTCACAAGTTGGATCCAAATAGTATTGTGGGGCTATCTACAGTAGGCACTGTGCACATTGTTTACTGAGCAAGAAAGAAATGAAAGTAGATGATCAGTTCTTTCTTCTGTATAACTCATGCACTGTATGCACATAAATTGGAATTTATGGGTCTATGTCAGTTTATTGAAGGGCAAGTTTGTTGAAACCCATCTAGTCAACATCATATGGTAGACAGTTTGCTTCACTGAATAGTTCTGGCTGAGATTGTGGTATAGTAAGGATTGAGGAATTTGTCCTGTTCCCCAATGTAGTGTGATTTTGGAGTTGGTATAAATGATTAGCAGGAGGTATGGGGGTACAAGGGGGCTTGCCCCTTGCAAAAACATTGTGTATGTTGTTGACGGGTGTTGTATTGGTTTATGTTAACTTTTCAATTAACTGCATTGTCGACCATGCAGTATTGACCATATGGGTTTCAACAACGTGGTTTTTCAATAAACAGTCATAGATCTGAGTTTATAGTCACCAATTAGCCTACCACATTTCTTTGGGAGGTGAGAAGAAACTGGAGTAACCTAAAAAAAAAAAACACATGAACATGGGGAGGGCAAGCAAACTCCACACAGAAGGCAACTCAACAGAGAATCAAACCAAGGAAAATCTTGTGTAAAGTGGCAATACTAGCCATTTAACCTTTGTGCTGCTCATTAAGTACTTGGAAGTAGCACCTACAGATGAACTTATAGAGTTCTGTCATTAACCTGTTATATGTGAAATAATTTTATTTTCCTTTCTATGTGCAACTGAAACAATGATCTGTAAAGTTAATCAGATCACTTATAAAACTAGAGTTTTTATTTGTTTATTTGACAAACATTGTGGCTGATGTCTTATTTTTTCTTAAGAAATCTATCCTCACACCATTGGTTTGACTGTTACTATTTACTATTGAAGAAAGAAACAATTTGGCCATCATTTGTCATACTATAATGCTGGGTTGCTCATTAAAGAGTAATGAGATGATACATTTCCTTTATTAGTTCATCAGTATAATTGGTACCCTACTGTTTATGCAGGTAAAGTGATATTATTACTGTAGAGGTATCAAACGTCCATCTTTAGATATATTATAGGTTCATAGGTAGGTACTAGGCTATCTGCCCGTGGGCACTTTTAAGCCTAGCTGGAGTGTGCCGGCTTTCGCCGCCCCATTGGTTAATTAACTGAGTCTCTGTCAAGCAGAGCCAATGAAGTGATCCCAGGGGTGTATTTTCTGTTACCCATCCACTTGTCAAGGCTTCTCTTGAAGACTGTTAGTGAGGGGCTCTGCCTAATATAGTTAGGAATTTTGTTTCAAAGCATGGGGAGTCTCTGTGACAGGAATCTATCCCTCCAGCATGTTCTATTTATTGTTGTGGCAAGGTTTAGCTTACTAGAGCGCATGGCTTGCAGTGACTTGGATTTCTTTAGGTGGAGCATGTCCATCAATTTTGAGTTGGACATGGCTTTGTAAGTCAGGCAGAGATCACCTCTGAGTAAGCGATATGCCACTGAGTACAGCCGGAGTTTTTTTCAGTCGAGCTGCATAGGACATATGTTTGAGGCCAGTAATCCTCCTGGTGAGGTGCTTTTGTGGTCTTTCCAGCTGTTGGAAGTGTCTTGTGAGGTACATCCCAAATGGTGCATTGTACTCTATGATGGGTCTGATGAGTGACGAGTAGAGGGACACTATAACCTCTTTATTTCTTGATGCAAAGCCTTTAGTAATTAGATGGGTCACATAGAAGGATTTCCTAACTACTTTGGCAATATGATTGTCAAAGGAGAGATTACTGTCTACCTGGGTCCCCAGATCTCTTATTGCCTCTTCTGTATTAAGGGGGCTGCCACCTATGTGGTAATTCGTGTGTGTTTTGTTTTTCCCAAATGGGATGACTATGCATTTTTTGGCATTTAGCTTGAGACCATGACTTTGACACCAGGTGTCTGTCTCAGTAAGGCCTTTTTGAAGGATGTCCATGTCATCCAGAGAGTCAATTATGGCTCCTAGTTTGCAGTCATCGGCGAATTTGGTTAGCCATAGTCCTCCTGTGTTTGCCTGTACTTCTGAGAAATATATGCCGAACAGTAGAGGTCCCAGAATCAAGCCTTGTGGGACACCACTTGTGACTGGTTTAGAGTCGGACCTGGAGCCCGCTATTCTTACCATGTGAGTTCTGTCTGTAAGCCAGTTGGCAACCCATCTTGTGATGTAGGGGTTTATGTTCAGGCTGGCAAGTTTTTCTATAATATCTGAGTGAGGAATGGTTTTGAATGCCTTGGCGAGATCAAGGTAGGCTGCATGAACCACTTTTCCCTCGTCTCTGGCCTTGGTGACTGTCTCGAAGAAGTCAACCAGGTTTAGTAGGCATGATCTGTCCTTAACAAATGAGTGATCATGTGTATAAAAACAATTTAGTTATGTCTTAGTTACTGTTTGTAAGTTGGTACCACTTTGGGCTCAGACTGAGGTGACTGAAATTATGGGGATCTACCCTGATTGAAAGTTTTATATTTTATATATATATATATATATATATATATATATATATATATATATATATATATATATATATATATATATATATATATATATATGCTTCGGTGCTATAGGTGCTGTTCATCCTGCAAGGCAGTAGTGTGCATTTCTTATAAGATCTTAAGGCCATTCACCCCTTTACCAACATATTTTGGTGGCAGAGTGCAGAATTGAGCACTAGAATCCCTGCCCCCTGATCATATAGGTAGCAGTAATGTCAATTTAGGCTTTATAACTCCTGTCATCCTTCACAATGGTAACAGAAATGGAATATATTATAAACCTGAATTTGTATGGCCTGCAAAACAGTCTTGTCACTAAACACTGTGTGCATCCATACACCCACAAGGAAAAAAAAACCATACAGCAGTATGCAGTGTGCACCACCTTAGTAAAGGGCGCTATCCCTATCCCTAACACTGCTCCTTCTTCCAACCCCAAACCTACACCTTAGCTTAAAAAACCTTGCCATAACACTGCACTATACAAAATACACTCACACACACAAACATGCACAAACACATACTAAACACACTACTTCTATCCTCTAGCCTAACCCTGACCCTAACCATAAAATACATACACTACCACACAAGTACACAAAACCTATTACTGACCCTAACCCTAACTCTCAAACACACTCACAAACATGCTCACTCCCTCCAAACTCCACTCAGTACCTGTCTCGATTAAACATACTCCTGATATTTTTACAGCTCAGCTGTCCATATGTTTGATGTAAAACACCAGTTGTAGCACTCATTGACCAAACAGATGTGCGAAAAAATGTAGGGAACAATCTCTCTCTCTCTATATATATATATATATATATATATATATATATATATATGTGTGTGTGTGTGTGTGTGTGTGCGTGCGTGCGTGCGTGTGTGTGTGTGTGCGTATCGGAATCAGAATCACATTTATTGGCCAAGTATGTGTACATACAAGAAATTTGACTCCCGTTTCAATGACTCTCCAAGTATGAATTACATAAATGACATACATACAACTATTATGAACAAGCCAAAAAAATGTAAACATACACATACATACAAGGTGCAATGGCAACTCAGTGCAAGAAATACTGAAATAAACTCCGAAAGAAGTATTAACAATTAACAACATATATATATATATATATATATATATATATATATATATATATATATATATAAGTATATATATGTGTGTGTGTGTGTGTGTGTGCGTGTATGGGTATGTGTGTGTGGGATGGCTGGAGTGTATTGACATTTGGATGGTCAACTGGTGTGTTGTCAAAACACATAGGTTGACACATGGAAATGGTCAACAGCAGTACAAGATCGACAGTTCCATGGACTGGGGGATATGGATTTTCTGAAAATGGTGCAGCCCACCACATATGTGAAGTGCAGGGAGCTTGACCGTCCTTGTTGAATTTGAATAGTCGGACGATTAGCCTCAGAGCATTCACTGTGGCATGCTGAGATGTTTTTACCAACGTGTCAGCATTTCTGTGGATCGACTAATAGTAGTAATCCATACATGTATATAGATAAAAATATAGATAAATAGATAGATAGATAGATAGATAGATAGATAGATAGATAGATAGATAGATAGATAGATAGATCTATATTTCATTACTTTATTCTGACATGGAAAAACTTCAATGAACATAACATCAGCTTCGGCATGTCAAGCATAATTAATATTGAAAATAAAAATTATTGGCATTACTACAATTGAAAAAGGAAAGCAAGGGCTTTCCTTTTATGAACTATAAATTAAAAAAAAAAAGAAAAAAGAAAAACTAACACTACCTGCAGACATACTTAACTATTGACATAGAAATAGATTTTTATAAAGAAATGTGCAGAGTTGGTGTTAGGGTCAACAGTAGGGTTAGGGTTAGTATATATGAATAAGGTGGGACAGAGGGGTTCATTGCAGACAGTAAATACAACTGCTCTTGATTAAAGACCACATCACTTAACAAAGTGCATTCAACAACATTCAACAAAGTTAGCTACAACCATATACATATATATATATATATATATGTGTGTGTATGTGTGTGTGTGTTTGCGTGTATGTGTATGTGTATGTGTGTCTAATTTTAGAATGCAAACAGTCACATGCTTCATTAGATATGTATAATGTACAACTGTTTACATTTAAATAAGATAAGTTGTTTATGATTGTTTCCTCACTGTTTTGTCAAGAAGCTATATTAAAGAATCATTCATACAACAAATCTGTCTGAACATTCTGGAGTGCATTTCAAAAGGAAAGATTTGCATTCGGTTTTGAAGAATTTCTCTTACTCTTGTGAGGTGTACTGTATCAAAGCCTGCATTTCTCTTTTTTCTTCTTTTTGTCTGGGACTATTGCTTAGACTTTGCAAATGTTATCTGAGCAGAGGAAGCTACATCAAAATACTTGGAACATAGACTTTGTCATTAACCACAATTTTTGGGGGAATAAAAACAACTACAAATCCATTTAGACCTTTTATGTCATAATATCATCATGTATAAATTAATTTTAATTTCCTGTTCTCTGTGCAACTGAAATACTGTTCTGTATGTATAATGAGATCCTTTTTAAGAGTACAGTTTTAATTTGTTTATTTAAGAATGGCTGTAGCTGAGGTCTTATTTTTCTAGTAAAGGGTGTCCTCATAGCACTGGTGTGACTACTGTTAGCCATTCCTGAAGACAGATATTATTTGGCTACAGCTATCATATTGTAACGGATATTGACTTATTAAAAGAGTAACTTTTAACTGTCTGCCTTGGATAAGGGAAACATATATATCTCAACATTTCCTTGTTCTGCCCATCTCTGGGTTGTTTGCATGGGTTTGCTGAGTTGTTTGCATGCAAATAATAAGGGTTAATTAAGAACTCCCGTAGGAATATAAGGGTAGGTTTTTTAAAATCCTCACAGATAAAGCCTAGAAAGTAACCTATGAACCTATGAACATTAGTCTTGGTATCAGATTGGCAGTCTAGCTGGTGGCAGCATACTGCAGTACCCAATACTGGAAAAGTGTCAGTAGTCTGACCTCGGAAAATTTGTGTGCTCGCACACATGTATGTGTGTGTGTGTGTGTGTGTGTGTGTGTGTGTGTGTGTGTGTGTGTGTGTGTGTGTGTGTGTGTGTGCATGCGCACACGTGCTGTTTGTGTATGTGTGTGTGTGTGTGTGTGTGTGTGTGTGTGTGTGTGTGTGTGTGTGTGTGTATGAAAAACAGTTTAGTTAAGTCTCTGTTATTGTTACTAAGCTGCCACTGTAAAGATTTTTTTGAGACTGAGGTGGATGAATTTCTGAGGAGTCAGACATTACATTCTCGTTCTGGAACAGACAGTGTACAAAATATTTGGCTGTGACAAGTGGTTGTCATATCCTAGATCAGTAGTACACATTTTTATAAGTCTGGAAGGCAAGCATGCTCTTATTTGTGTGACAGCGGTGCATTTTTAAGTTCTGTAATTTCTGTTATTACATCACATTTATGGCAGTAGTGCGGATTTAGACTCGTTAGCCCTTTCCATCACAAAGGGTACCCCTCTAGGTTTTATCTTAATGTCAATACTCTTCAAAGCATATGTAAATTATTCATCTTCCCACAGTAGTGAATTCGGTGTGCTCTAATATGTTGTTATATAGCATTATTACATGAGGCTGAGTCATGTAATACTGCTCAAACTAAACTACAGTCCAGATTTGCATGTCTTGAAAATTATTTTAAGTAGTATGTCCTGAATCTCAGTGCCTATAAAAGTTTTTTATTCTGTACTTGAGCACTACACCATTCAATCATATCTATACAAGCAATGTAACTCTTATACATAGCATGAGTATCATAAAATATTTATGTGTAATTCTAAATGAAGGATTCATATTAGCTTAGCAAGCATGTTGTTGTATCTTTCAGCTTTTCCCGGTTAGGGGTCGCCACAGTGGAACTCCAGTCCGCTAATGATTGGCAGTAGACTTTTACGTACCGAGTTGCCAGCCCTGACGCACAACCTTCAACTAAGGTATGCCCATTCACGCATGTCTCCACACAGAAGACGTTTTAGCTGAGAATCGAACAGGACAACGTCTTACTGTGAGGCAACAACGCTACCGCAGCACCACCACCGCAGCATAATGCAACAAAAAATAGAAGTGCCTGTTAGGTAATATATCATGATTTAGGGACTATCTTACCACAGGTCTAGCTATCTATTTTTTGGTCCCAGTGCCATTCCCCAATCTGGGATCCCCTCTCAACTTTAAGTTAAAGAACAAATAAAGAATCATTTGTTTCTTTCATGCCATTGTGCACCACATGGAGTGTTAACAGTGCATCAGCTTTGACTGTAAATGCAATACTGGCATTTATTTCTAAAGGTTGGTATGCAATGAAGACCAATCTGGATCTGTCGATCATACCCCCCCCCTACCATTTTTTGCCTAGGGTAGATGTCCCCTTCACCCCACTGTGGCTATACCTCTGTATCTTTCCATCACTTCTAGATGGCTTGTACTTGTCACTATTGTTCTCCTGGCTTTTTTTATAGTTGCAGTCCTTATAAAAGTTTATCAGCAAGAAATCTAATTCATTTTGAGAGCGTATGCAACAAAATTTCTAGACTGGTCAGCCAGTCTTCATCTAATTCTGTCATCTTTTTCATAGTCCTAGAAAAATGACTGTCTCCTCAAAAATTAGAAGAGCGTTAGAAAATACTTTTTGCGTTAAACATTTTAGGTTCTTCGCTCTTTTTCTTTTTTCCCCTTTTTTAGGACACCACTGCTTAAATAGGGACTGCCTGGTAAAGGGAGAACAGGTGGCAACTCTAATGTGATTTTAACCCAGCCATGACTGCCTCACATTTGAGTGTATGCCACATGTTTTTTTGTTTAATTTTGCTTGTAATTTTCTGCATCTGTATAATCCCTACATCACATTATTGGTGCAAACCTGCAAGAAAACTCATATCCTCATACAATACTAGGATAAAAATGAATAAAATGTTAGCAATCAATTTGAGGATGTACTCTTTTCCAATTATGCTAGCACCATCTGGTGTAAAATGTACACTGATATAAGATATATATTCTAACAACATTTAGATTATAAAACATAAATACTGCCTCTCAGCCTCTTTTCTTGGGTCTATTTACTCTCTGTATAGTCTCTCTACTCAATAAATGTCTCTCATGCTCGTGGTATATCCACAATCTGCTCTACTTTTCTTTCTACTTTAAAGAACCTCCTGTGCTTATTGTCAACCTTACAATTTACAAAAAGAAAAATGTTTCTTCCTTAAAGCTTTATAACAAATTGCATTATATGTCAATCACAGATAATTTGTTTTCATTTTCCTGTCCTCGCTGTATGATATTTTTATTCTACTGTGTACTATTTTCATATCAAGTTTCAAAAAATCTTTATCAAACTCAGACTTATATTGGCCTAAAATATATTTAGGCTTATTATTTAAAATGTATTAACTATTGTTTTTCTGTTTACTCATTTTATTGAGTTGTTTTTCTCCCCGGACTTCACTGAAAAGCTCCAGCTTGTCTCCTCAGGCAAACCATCCCATCAAACAAATGCAATAAATAAATAAAATAAAGGTGATTTCAAAAAACAATTGTATTCTTACTTCTTAACCGCAATCATTTCCTTTTATATAAATGCTACCATCTGACCAACAGCAAATATTGTATGCAACTAACCTACTGAAACCACATCATACAGACAGCTGCTTTGTCTTAGACTATTTGAATGTGTGAATATTATTCATAATTGTTTGTATACTATGCAAGACCACATTGAGTAATATGCAAACTCTGAACAATTCTCAGCAAAGATCTCATTGCTCAGTTGTGCAGGGACTTAAATATCAGTTGTTATAACGTAGATCCAGCCTATGAAAATTAGGCCTCTGCATATCACAGATTACTTTGCAATAAGGAAGTTCAGAGATGCTTGTACTATAGAAGTCCCATGAAGGGTGCAGGTGGTTATTAGCTGCATTGTAACTGTTTATCTCACTGCAATCGGTTTCTCTAAATGAGCAGGCTTTCTGGAAGTCAGTGGATATAAAGCTGTCTGTAGTCTCTGCAGTGAAATGCCTGTCCACAGTTGCCCAAACTGCATGGCAGGTGATTCAGAACAAGTCACAAAAGGGCTTTAATAGGATTCAAAGGCATGCTAACTATGTTTTTTATATGAGAAAGCATAACTTAAAAATCTTAAGTATGAAAAAAAATCCTTTTGGAGGGAGGCAAGCTCACCACTTCTTTGTCTTTTCCCAGTTAGGGGTCGCCACAGCAGATCATCTGTCCGCTCATGATTGGCAGTGGAGTTTTATGGTGTCGAGTTGCCAGCCCAGCACCCAACCTTCCACAGAAGGCATACACATGCACACACTCACACCTAGGGCCAATTTAGAGTATCCAATCCACCTACTGCATGTCTTTGGGAGGAAACCGGAACACCTGGAGGAAACCTACGTGACCACAGGGAGGTCATGCAGACTCTGCACAGAAGGCATGCCAGCCAAGAATTGAACCGGTAAGCCAGCAACACTAACTGCTGCACCACCGTGGCCACCCAGGAAAGCTCACCACAATACCCTTATTTACATTATCAAAACAGTTAAAAAATCCCACTGCAGTGCACTCCAGGGTTATACAATATAAGTTAGTGTAGTTTCAAAAGTATAATTAAAAGAAATCAAAGGAAAGTCACTCACTCAAACTACACTTGAGAGATATATGATAACTATCTTTTAGCAAATGGGTATTCACTCCCGCTTACCTTACAAAACATACATGTGAATGGTTATTTAATTATTTTGTTTATATTGCAGTTCTGTCGAACTAATGAATTCTGTTGGATGGAATGTGCATTTATAACTGCCATTCTTTATCTCTGCTTTTAATATATATAATGTGACTATAAATGCACTTTTTGTATTTACTTGTGAAACTTTAGAACCTGTGCTTGCAATTATAATGGACCAACAGCAGCGGGGAAATGGAAACTAACATAAAACAATCAAACAAAAAAACAAATCATCAGGCCAGTTATATGGCACTTGTTCCCATGGTAACATGGGTTCTACAAGTGGTCTGGGCACTGGAGTAGGTGGTTGGGGATAAATGGGTGTGAACACCTTATGATAGCTTGCTCAGTCTTGTGGAGGGATTAGATTGGACCTAATGTAGCAGTGTCATCAGGTAGAATGCCTAGAGGTGCAGCTCTGTGTACACAGAGCCAGGGAAGTACAAGCCCACTGAAACACTATCAGTAATGTAGCCAAACAGTGCAGGTGTGCCACAGCTCATAGGTGTAATAGGCTTAGCAGTGTAAGGCACTCAGTGCACAGCATTTACAAGCCAGCATATGAAAAGAGATAAGGACACTGGAAAAGTCTTAGTCAAGCCAAGGCTGATGCCTATAAGTGTTGGTTCTTACCTACATGGTGGGTCTTAAGATAAGGGGTCCCTCAGGCAGCTCCTGTCTTGTGAGAGGTGCCCCCCCCTCCACCAAAACACAGGGTGACACTGGTACTATGATCAAACTGCATGAGGTAGCAAAATGGCACCATAAGGTAGTGAACTGAACTGAATTTTAAGCAGATAAAACAATGGAAACAAGAAATGTAATAATCAAAAATATATTCTTTTAATCAAGGTTCTCCAGTGGTGAGTACACCACACTCGTGCAAAACAAAGAATGGGTGAACTCATTCCACTTTAGTGAATACAATCCAGGAGCTAATATGAAAGTAGGACTGTGTGTGTGTGCGTGTGTGCGTGTGTGTGTGTGTGTGTGTGTGTGTGTGTGTGTGTGTGTGTGTGTGTGTGTGTGTGTGTGTGTGTGTGTGTGCACATGTGTGCGTGTGTGTGTGTGTGTGTGTGTGTGTGTGTGTGTGTGTGTGTGTGTGTGTGTGTGTGTGTGTGTGTGTGTGTGTGTGTGCACATGTGTGCGTGTGTGCGCGCACGCATACCTCCATGCGTGTGTGTCGCCCTTATTGGTTCAGCTGGAATGGGTTAAAACTGACAAAGATGTGATTGGTCTAGATTTCACATAGATGTCCTGAACATTGTCTTAACATGACAGAAAGCCACACCCACTGTTCATGAATTAGCACTATCTGGATGCGTGAATATTTTTCCTTTTAAGCATACAATGGCAGTGGCTTTGAGACCATAGCCATTCATTTGTTTTCAAGTAGACATGAAGACAGTATATTCAGAAGTCAGGGGTGCTGGGCCAGTTCTCCCATGTCAGTGATACAGCAGGGCTTGCCTTCTATAAAATTAATTTTGCTTAACTAAATGGTATTTGTGAGGATGTGCATTTTTGAGTGATCATCAGCAAGTTGTTGGAACCCAAGGAGTTGGGACTCGAGTTGCTAAAATGCCAACAATATGTAGAATATACTCCTGTTGTCACATTTAATAGAATATTCGGTAGAATGGAGAAGCAAGAAAAAAATCATTCCTAACTATTGTAACATTTTGGTGGGATGGAAAGGAGTGATACAGATGGTGGGACAGAGGATATAGAATTAGAGAAGGTAGAGAGGTGTATTATGCTAGAAAAATTAGAATTTTATGGTTTAAAAATGTTTCTTATAATTTGCTTAAAAAAGCTAAATTTCAGTACTTTTCAGAGTGAGCAAATAGCAAAAGGGGTTATGAAAAGATTAGGTATTTGGACAACGTAACCTAATGTTGTATTGGGAGTGGTAGATTGAAAACCTTTCTGTGAAAAAAAGGGAAATTATGTAATTTAAGAAGTTTATAATGAAGCGAGCCAAGGATCTGGTCTGCATTCCATCAGACAGGAAGCCATTTTGCTTTTGCTAAGATAAAAGCATTGTTCTTTATGAGTAGGAAGAGTTATTGACATATTTTGCATAACTTGGCGGAAGTTATCTCTAAGGACTATATTTTTCTGTAAGGTTGCAACAATGAGGGGGAAGTGGTACTCAGGCTGTACAAACTGAACTACTTCTCCATCTGCTCCTGTATCATACGGAATCAATACATGAGAGATTTTCCAGGCCCTGAAGAGTAAGTTGTTTATTTTTGCTTTTGTTATTTCTGTCTGATATTGAAATTCTAATGTTTTCCAGCCATATCCCTGGTATCTGAATGCATCAGTGTTCTCAATACTTTTGGTGGCATTGATTTGAACCCCCCCCCCACATTTTTATATCAACTAGATTTTAGCTGAGTCCCAAGCAGTTTTTTTCTAATTAAAAATAAATTATAATCTAATTAGGTGCTCTTGGACTCAGAAGGTGGCTCCTACCCTGACCTGAAAGTTTCTAATAAATCTCAGGTGTCTAAAGCAGCTTGCTTCTATGTCACCAGTGCCTATACCTGTGAGTCTATTGAAGTGTGAAATGAGATCCACAAGACCATTTGCTTTGGTGAAGTCCACAAATTCAGCATTAGGTAAATTTCATTTATCTATATTAATTTAACTGTTATCTCAAAAAGTCCACATGGAAGTCATAAGGCTTTTCCACTAAATATGTTGGTGTCTGGAAAGGAAATAATATTGCTAGATATAATAAGCTTTTGAGAATAGGCTCTTTTTTTCTCATATTTTACCTAAGGCTGGAAGAAATGACATTGTGTGGAAGTCTGAAGTTCTGAAGCATTTTTGTTCTTTTTGACAGAGTCTTTACTATCACAGACTTCAAAATGGATGGAATAATATATTGTGTAAGCGATAAGCTGAAAATGTGGTGAAGGTGTCTATAATGTGGTCTTTACTAAGGAAATGAAACCAGTACTACAAATGTCCATTTCTAGGAGGGCAGTAATACGGAATTTGGTTTAAGATTTCTTAAAATTCTGTTTTCCTTTACATAAAAATTACACCAGAGAGATTTTTTAGTGGGGTAGGTGATCCTATTTGACTACAAAGGAAGAATTTGATGGACTTTCTTATGATGTTTGTTAGGAATAGTTTGATTAAAGAATTTCTTGAAGAGTGGTTTGTGGTGTTTGTTTTAATTAGACATTTCAGTGTCTGGCACATGAATGATGAATAGTCTTCTGCCATTTTAGAAAATACTGCCATTTTGACTAATGATGACCTGCAATGCATTATTTATTCTGACTCAGGGATATAACTGAAATGTGGTCCTTGTTATTGTTTTGCACCATTTAGAACAGACAGAAAAGCAAGTATAAGTTCTGATTCAAGTTATTTATCTGGATAAAACGTAACCTAGACATATTATTTGATTGAAAGTAATTGTTCATGAGTGATACAGTATAGAGGGGTTAACACTATTGCCTCACAGCTCAGTCTGTCCAATTCAGTTAATGTTTTGGGTGCATTCTGTGCAAACTCTGCATGTCCTTTTTGTGTCCATGTGAGTTTTCATTAGGTACTCCGGCTTCCTCCCACATCCCAAAGACATGCCATTAACATGTCAGTTATATCCCTGAGTCAGAATAAATAATGCATCGCAGGTCATCATTAGTCAAAATGGCAGTATTTTCTAAAATGGCAGAAGACTATTCATCATTCATGTGCCAGTCATTGTCCACGCTGGTGTAAACGACCTGAGATGTACCTCCTTGGACTACATGAAAAGAGACATTGAGGAGCTCTCTGATTATGTAGCCCAGGCAGGTATGACCCTGACCTTGAGCAGTATCCTACCTTCACCAAGAATGATGCCACAATACAGAGATAAGATGATCAGCTTTAACAATTGGCTTAAACACTGGTGTCATTCAAAGGGGATCCAGTATCTGTCTGCCTGGGATGACATGCTGGACAAGCCACGCTGCTTCGCAAGGGACGGCTTGCACCTGTCACCCCTGGGATTCCGGATATTGGCAAAGGCTCTTGCCACCCCCATAGTGCCTTTTTAGGCAAGGATCAAATTCTAAACCTACCACCCTAGAACACAAAAAGGAAAAAACTAAGGGTAATGCTGCTCAATGCCAGAAGTCTAAATCTCAAAATGCACGCACTCGAGGCCCTTCTCAGTATGGAGAACATCGATGTCTGTGCTGTGACAGAAACCTGGTTCAAGGCTCCTGAGAGCACCCCAGCGCTATCAGGTTTTACCTCATATCATGCGTTCCGGCCCCAAAATCAGGAAAATACCAAGAAAGGAGGGGGGGTATCCATATTCATCAAGGACACCCACACCTCAAGACTGGTGGCAATGCATGATGCATCGGAGACCATCCAGGTGCAATTAACCGTAGGCAAGACTGCTCTGCAAATTGTAGCATGTTACAGGCCACCCTCACAAACTCAGGAACCTCACATGGCCTTCCTGAAAACACTAGAGGGGATAAATGTATCACCAAACACCATCATACTAGGTGACTTCAATTACCCAAATATAGACTGGGAACACTACTCAAGCCCAAACACCCTAGCCCAAAAGTTCCTGGAATTCATAAACTCAAATGCCATGGAACAACTAGTCACCATTCCCACAAGAGGAGATAAAATACTTGATCTCATCATCACGAACATGGGAGCACAATGTTCAACACCGGAAGTATACCCCTCACTGGTGAGATCAGATCACAAACTAATCTCGCTGGAGGTCCTCATCCCACCCCACCTGAAATAAAAAAGACCACAGTAAAGAACTTCTCAAAAGCCGACTTCACACTTCTAAAGACTAGTGTGGTCTCCTTTAAGGCCCCTGAGCCGGAGGAAAACAGTACTCAAGCCGCTGAATCACTTACAAATGCCTTCTACCAGCACCTGCAGGACTGCATGGATAAGGCAATCCCAAGCAAAACAAAGACTCTTTGTACCAAAGGCAAGCGTCCAGTCTGGTGGACCCCAGCCATAAACAAACTCTACAACAAAAGGAGGAAGCTACTACAAGATAGAGCAAAATCCTTAAAAGGTAAGACACCCTTGATCACTATAAGTAAAAGCTAAGAGCTCTCATAAAATCATCCAAAGCAAATTTTGAGAGAAAAATAGCTAAAGACTCAAAAGACAATCATAAGGCCTTCTTTAGCTATGTTAGAAACCTAGGAGGAAACTCCCAGATATGCTCAGAACTAGTTCAAAATGATGTGAAGATTACTGATCCTACAGACATTGCCAACATACTGGCTGACAGGTTCAGTGCAAACTTCTCCCCCCCTCCCCCCCAAAAGGAAAGATATCTATACCAAACGATTGCAGCCCCCCAAACATCTCCAGCGCCCAAGTGAGAACTGCTCTCTCCAAAGCAAAAAACACAGCATCCATGGGACCTGATGGTGTCCCCGGCTGTGTGCTCCATGAACTCAATGAGGAATTAAACCCACAGCTAGGACAGCTGTTTAATCAAAGTCTTACCTCTGGATACGTACCCAGGGAGTGGCGCACTGCAACTGTAGTCCCACTTCACAAAGGCGGTGCCTCCACCGACCCTGGAAATTACTGGCCCATTAGCTTGACAAGCCTTATCTGCAAAGCCATGGAGAGGATCATAATGGACCTCATAAATAAAGACATAGGGAATTTGCAGACTTTGGATCCAACCCAGTTTGGATTTGTCAAAGGCAGATCATGCCTTTTAAACTTGGTTGACTTTTTCGAAACAGTCACCAAAGCCATTGATGAGGGAAAGGCAGTCCATACAGCCTACCTCGATCTGGCTAAGGCCTTCAATACAATACCCCACTCGGGTATCATTGAAAAACTCATCAGCTTAAATGTTAACCCATACATCACAAGATGGGTTGCAAACTGGCTGAGTGACAGAACCCATAGGGTCAGAGTTGCTGGCGCCATGTCAGACTCAAAGCCTGTCACAAGTGGTGTCCCACAGGGCTCAGTCCTGGGCCCACTCTTGTTTGGCATCTACTTTTCCGAAGTACAAGCAAACACAGGAGGGTTATGGCTGACAAAGTTTGCAGATGACTGCAAACTGGGCGCCATAGTAGAAAACACATCTGACACAGATATCCTTCAGAAGGGTCTCACAGAAACGGATAACTGGTGCCAGAGCCATGGCCTAAAGTTAAATGCCAAAAATGCATAGTCATACCCTTCGGGAAAAACAAGGTTACCCCTAGCTACCAAATAGGTGGCAATCCACTGAGCACAGAAGAAGTTATCAGGGACCTGGGGACCCAGGTTGATAGTAGTCTGTCATTCGACACCCATGTAGCTAAAGTAGTTAGGAAGACCTTCTACATTGCCCACCTTATCATGAAGGGATTCTCATCTAGATCAAGGGAGGTTATAGTCTCCCTTTACTCATCACTCATCAGACCAATGATTGAGTACAATGCCCCATTCGGAATGTATCTGACCCGACACTTGCAGCAGCTGGAGAGGCCACAAAAGTTCCTCACCAAAAGGATAAAGGGTCTCATAAATCTATCCTATGCTGCCCGACTGAAAGAACTCCAGCTCTATTCAGTCGCTTACCGCTTGCTCAGAGGTGACCTTTGCCTAACATACAAGACCATGTCAAACCCAGATTTGATGAATATGCTTCACCTCAAAAAATCTAGATCCATCAGAGCCACAAGGGCGGAAGACTTAAACCTCGACACGGCTATTAATAGGATGTGCTGGAGGGATAGATTCATCACCCAAAGACTCCCTATGCTGTGGAACAAAATCCCGGTACATGTGAGGCAGAGCACCTCGCTGGCCTTGTTCAAGAGAAATCTTGACCAATGGATGGGAGATCGCAGATATACCCCAGGGATTACCTCAGTGTCACTGCTCGACAGAGGCACAGCAAAATAATGGGTATAGTTCCCCATACTAAAGGGGTGGCGTAAGCCACAAAACGATGGGCTAGGCTTGTAAATGCCCTCGGGCAGATAGCCTAGTATGAACCTATGAACCTATGAACCTATGAAGTAACATATCTTTAAATGGCGTGTGGTATGTATCCTCAGTTGTATATGAAGTGTGTGTGTGTGTGTGTGTGTGTGTGTGTGTGTGTGTGTGTGTGTGTGTGTGTGTGTGTGTGTGTGTGTCTGTGTATAGTTACATGATGGACTGGCATCCTACCCAGGACTGGTTCTCTGTTTTATATCCATTGCTTGCTAAGATAAACACAAGTTCCCATGATCCTTCCTAAATAGGATAAAGTGAATTTAACAGAAAGAATTGCTCACATTATGATTTTAAGATACATGCGTCAGAATACCATAAATGAGGGAAACAGATTATCAGAAGAAGACGTTGTACTCTAGGCAGTCCTTCCTATATTTTCCCAGCTTGTTTACCACTCAACTGTAACATCAGAAATAAGGTCACCAAAGTAATTTTGATTTGATATTCCATATTCATAAAATGGAGGATAGCTTCAAGCTGAGATTTTTTTTATTTCTCTATATAAATCAAATACCTGAATGGATTCCTGCTCGTATCCTTAGCTGAGTATTGGGCTTGTGTGGAATTCCAAATGTTTTGCACACAGCTACAAGATCCAGTGCCATGCTTGCTATTTCACTCACATGGAGGATGCCATTTTCCTTTGGCACCCCGGAAACAACCATATCTGTAAGAAAATATAAATAATAAAATATAACGTAACTGTCCATGTTGTCAGAGTCTAATAACTGAAAAACAAAAACAAACTGCAGACCATTTGTTATTGGATTCTGAACTCTACAATCAGAATATAGAGATTCATCTGTTAAAAATGTGCCTCTTAAGAGATGCTAGTAGTGACAGAGATGCATTCCATGGAGTTTTTAAATCATCTAGTTAGTATGTAATTGTTTAAGAAACAAATCATAACACGTAATTCGGTTTAATGAAATGCTACAGCTGGACAGATACAATGAGCACTTGTCAGTGAAGCTCCTGTTATGAGTTTTTTTTTTTTTTTGAACAATGCTTTGCACATATGCCTCTATAATTTGATTTCCTCTAGTGATTATAAAAACAAAACAAGAACACTTGCAAATTAGGTATTCTAATGTTAAATTGCTTCCATGCAAGGAATGATTATAGCAATAACCCACACCTGGGTGTGGGTAATGCTGGATTTACCCACGGTTGGTGTGGTTTGGTCCCGAGGGCGAAGCCCGAGGGACCAAACAAAGACAACCGTGGGTAAATCCAGCATTACCCACACCCAGAAGTGGGTTATTGCTATTATACCATGGTGTTAGTTTGTTTTGTATTATGTTTGTATTGTTGTTATTTATGTTTTTGTTTGCTTTTTTTGTATTCTTCCACTTTTTGTGAGATAAAATAGTCCACACTTTCAGTTTGTGTTTATTGTTTATTTCTGTTTTAATTTAAATACATGTTATTTTTTAGTTTTTCAGGAAATGTTAGGAAAGGGCTAGGTGGTGCTTGGTATAATATAGTTTAAGCAGTGTAGAAGTTTATAACGTGTAGTTATGTTTTAGTAGTTATAGGTATGTTGAAATGCGGTGTAGTTTTAATTTGTATTAATTTTTTAAAAATATGTACTTTTACTATTTGGTCACTAGATGGTGGTGTTGTATGCGCTTTTATTAGATGTTTGCTGCTGTGGACGTTCGGTATGGTGTGTGTTTTTGACTTTGCGAGGGATGTGTGGTGTGTTTTTAGTATGTACATTTTTGGAGTTGTCTGTGTATAGATATTGTAGGGAATATAGGTAAGTGAATGGTTTTATGAGAATGCTTTTTATTTTATTTTTTAGTGTTCGAGGTGAGGGAATGAGGAGTGTAGTATGGAAATTGGTTAGTTTTCTGTGTTTTCGTTAAATTGTTGTGTGTTTTGGGTATTAGATTTACTTTACTTTACTGTTTATTTGCTGTCACCGCATGATATTTAGCGACCGGACTTTTTGCGTTGTTTCTTGTAGGATTTACTATGTGCACGCTGGTTGGATTAGCCAATCAGCATGCACGTTTGTCGGGTTTGCGATGTTCGTATGGTATAATACACATTTTGTTTTTGGTATTCTTCATAAAGCAATATTTTACCCACTTTTCTCAAAATAAATAAATACAAATAAAAAAAGATGTATTTAAAACAGTAAGCTGTTGTCTATTTTTTCTCTGTTCTTGGCCTGTCTTGTCTCATTCTCCTCCTTATGCACTCTAAACTATATTGTTTAAAATATTGCTGTCTTCTTCATGTAATAGCTACAATGTTTATTGGGATTGTGAACATGTGCTCAAATGGTTCACTCAGGCCTATTCATTTACTTTAATGTTTCTTAGTACAGATTAAATTATTAAGCAATAACCCACGCCTGGGTGAGGATAATGCTGGATTTACCCACAGTTGGTGTGGTTTGGTCATGAGGGTGAAGCCCGAGTGGCCAAACAAAGACAACTGTGGGTAAATCCAGTATTACCCACACCCAGAAGTGGGTTATTGCTATTATACAATGACATTATTTAAAAAATAAATACTTGCTTTTCTTAAATAATGGCATTGTATAATGCCTCCTTGCTGCCCTTCCGCAGCTGTCAAGTATTCTGCGGCAGTTCTGATGTACTGCACATGCGTATGGTTACGCAGTACATTAGAACTGTGTGTGTGGAAGCAATGGAGAAAGGAAGATCTCTGTTGCTTTTAAAAACTTGTCTCACTATGTTAAACTCATTTAACATAGAGAGATAGCTTTAAAAAAAGCAACAGAGATTTTCCTTTTTCCGTTGCTTTTTTTAAAGCTGTTTCGCTATGTTAAATGAGTTTAACATAGTGAGACAGCTTTAAAAAAAGCAACAGAGAAAGGAAGATCTCCGTTGCTTTTTTTTAAGATATCTCACTATGTTAAATGAGTTTAACATAGCGAGATAACAGCAATGGAACTCTTCTGTTCTCCGTTGCTGTCCAAAAAAAAAAAGACTTATACTAATGGAAAAAGTCTGGGCGACCGGACCTTTTTCCATTAGTATAAGTCTTTGATTTACAACGTGCACGCTGACCAATCAGCGTGAACGTTTTGGAATGTTAATGGGTGGGGTCGTTGTATAATTGAATATTATGCACTGTTTCCATTCATTCCCTCAATGAAACAGATATATAAATATAACATTCTTTAAATCAAACACAATTCATTGTTAAACTTTTGAAACTGAGTAAAAACACAGAAATCCTTAGAGGAATGATAATATTATGTGCCATTTAATATAAAATAATCTCTAATACCCAGCTTCAAATACATACACATAGAACATACACACACATGCACACACATACACACACACACACACACACACACACACACACACACACACACACACACACACACACACACACACACACACACACACACACACACACACACACACACACACACACACACACACACACACACACACACACAAACACATATATTTTAAAGTATCAGAATACTGATTACTTCATCAATGGCAATCCTCTAAACGCACAACCTGTGGTGAGAAACCTGGGTACTCAGGTCGATAACAGTCTCGCATTCAACCATCATGTAGTGACAGTGGTCAGAAAAGCCTTTTACTTGGTTCATCTCATAAGTAAAGGGATTGCATCTAGAAAAAAAGAGGTTATAACCTCTCTATACTCCTCCCTCATTAGACCAATAATTGAGTATAACGCCCCATTTGGTATGTACCTCTCCAAACATCTGCACCAACTGGAAAGCCCACAGAAATACCTCACAAAAATAATCAGTGACCTCCAGCACCTATCCTATGTGGACAGGCTCAAATCATTATCACTCTACTTAGTATCATACAGATTGCTCAGAGGTAATTTGTGTCTTGCCTACAAGGCAATTTCGGACCCTGCCCTAGTAGAGATGCTTCTTATCCATAGGTCTAACTCCTCATGCATTACCTGCTCGAAAAGCCTGCATCTAATATGCAACATCAACAAAACTGCTGGAGAGACAGGTTTGTCTCCCAGAGGTTGCCTGTCTCTGGAATCGCATTCCCATACACATCAAACAGTACCTCACTGACCCTCTTCAAGCACAACCTTGGATGGGAAACCACAAATTTGTCCCAGGGGTTCCACCTGTGTCCCTCATTGACATGGGAGAGAGGTGCTGGCTGAGGTTTCTTTTTGGGGATAAACTCTTGGCTAGGCTTATAAGGGCCCTGGGACCATTAGCCTAATAAGCACCTATGATCCTTATGGCTGCAGACCCCATTTAAGCAACAGTTTATGAGCTGTAAGTAAAGTTTTGCACAGCCTCCTCAAACCTCCACACCCATTTCCATAATGTATCCATGATCACAGTCACTCCCACCCTTGTGCACTTGTTTATCAGCTGCAAGTAGGGTTATGTACTGGTTTCTGCCATTACTTACTGCAACCATGACTCAACATGTAGACATCAAACCCCAAATTCAATGCAGAATGTCCTACAAGTACTTCCTTTGTACGCTGTTACACCCTAGAAAAACAACAGAAAGTGCTCTTTCAGTACCCTGTGTTCCCATTTCATTAATATTATGTCAGCCTCACTGTGCCTTCCACCCACCACAGGGTTTGTTGTTCTTGCTGATGTAGTTTGCCAGGAAGGATTCCTTAACAAACTCTGTAATGATCTTTACTGAAAATTGTCTATTCCACAACTATATGATATTGAAAGGGGTTGCACAAAATTAATCCATAACTTTTTATTTCTCTAAGAAGGGCTGATTATTATGACAGTTATATAATAAGGCTGCTTGGTGCTGCTATTTTTGAATCTACCATAGCATGTCATCATACACAAGCATGTTGGAGTACCTGCACACATCATGGTGATCATTAGGGATGTGATCGGTAAGCTCTTGCATATGGCATGTGAATACCCACAGAGCCATGGAGCAGATGTATGAAGCTATACTGCCACCATGGTACAGTGCTACATTGTACAGCATGTGATCTATAAATGTGTGTATGAGCATAGGGCTACCATTTTGATCCTGAACCTGACCTGACTGAGTGACATGGCTACCTAACATGTGGTAGAATGCAGAGCTCCAACATGGTGTGCTAAGGAGAGAATTTTCTTGCTCTTTCTACAAAGGATTTTCCACAAGTAAAAGTCAGGATATTGTGATGTGTTTCTACAGAAATTAGATGCCTGGCATGAACTCACCATGATATTAAGTGATACCACTGGAATCACCCATTCTGGTGAGCACCGACTGATTTGATCACTATATTGATCTGAGGTTGCACCACACTGACCTGCTTTGAGAGTGAGAAGCAGAGCCTAGGAACTAGATATATTCATCTACCTTGTTGCAAACTGCTGCCAGGAACTATACCAGAATACAACTGGCAGCTATCTGGGACACTGCTATGACATCTCACCTATGCTGTTGAAATGTCTCAGAGGTCAGTATACCTAGACTTGGGCACAATTTTGTTTCTAACAGTGCTGCATTACCTTGAAGACTGTGAGTGTAGATGTAGGGTGCACATATCCTGCATACAGCTAAACCAGCACTCTGTCTAATGTAATATTTCCTGTTCAGAGAGTTAACTGTAGCCTGGCTCTGCACCCGGTTTGCAGATCACCCTCTGTTATGGTTTGCAGTACCCGAGCCTGCTGTAGTGCATTAAATGTTAGTTGCATTTTTTTTTAAAGTTAGGTTTACAGAATCTGCAGGATTTCCTAGGAATTTGAAGAATATAATGTCTTTAAAATTAAGTACATATGGCCTCTGCCGATTGCTTTCAGAAAGATTTTGGCAAACTACTGTGTCACGCTTAAATAGCATTGGGTGCATCCATTGTTTTTTGGAATCCAGTAGATGTGTGCAGAGAGCATAATTAGCCTATACTGAACAGATAATTGCTTGGTCTTTTTTAGGATATGAAATCACATACACTGCTGATGCACTGACATCTGCCTTCAGTGTGCTGTAGTATCCACAACTTTCTTTTGAGATCTGGCCCTATATGTAAATTACCTGGCAATAAAAAATGTTTGCTTTGACACTGCATTTTATTGTGAGCATTATTCTGAATTTTGGCACTGGATGTAAGTATTTATTTTTATGCATTAAATATTTGTTAAACAGGTAAGTCCACAACAGGTCACTCCATGACAAGTGCAAATATGACTCTGTCATTGTCCATGTTGGTGTGAATGACCTGAAACGTACCTCCTTGGACTACATAAAAAGAGACATGGAAGAGCTCTCCGATCTTGTAGCCTAGGCAGGTATGACCCTAGCCCTGAGTAGCATTCTGCCAACACCCAGAATGATACCGCAGTACAAGGACACAATTATTGACTTCAACAATTGGCTAAGCTTCTGGTGTCATTCTAAGGGGATTCAGTATCTGTCTGCTTGGGATGACATGGTCGACAGACCACGATGCTTTGCCACAGATGGCCTGCACCTGTCGCCCCTGGAATTCCAGATACTGGCTAAGGCTCTTGCTGCCCCTATAGTGCCATTTTTAAGCAAGGTTCAAATAACAAATTCACCACCGTAACAGGAACAGGAAAGCAAAAACTGAGGGTAATGCTACTCAATGCTACAAGTCTAAATCTCAAAATGCACTCATTCATGGCACTCCTTAAAATGGAGAACATTGATATCTGTGCAGTGACTGAGACCTGGTTCAAGGCTCCAGAGAGCCCCCCTGCACTACCAGGCTATAACACATACCACACTTTTCGGCCATGTAACCTGGACCGAAACACCAAAGGCAGAGGTGTGTCCATATTCATTAAGGATATCCACACCTCCAGGCTAGTTGCTTGGCATAATGCATCCGAGGTTATCCAAGTGTAACTAACTCTGGGCAAAACTTCAATCCAAATTGTAGCTTGCTACAGATCCCCCACCATGCCCCAGGATTCCCACTCCTCTTTTCTTGATTTTCTGGAAAATATTAGGGTTCAACCAAACACCCTAATAATGGGCAACTTCAACTACCCCACCATTAACTGGGAAAACTACTCATGTACCAACTCCTTAGCTCAACGCTTTCTGGGATTCATAAACTCCAATGCCCTGGATCAACTTATCCACACCCCCACCATGGGCAACAATATCCTAGACCTAGTCATTACCAACATGGGTGACCGGTGTTCCACACCTGAAGTCAACTCCTCTTTGGTCCGATCCGACCATAAGCTAATCACCCTTGATATCCACATCCCGCCCCACCCCCCCATTAAGGAAACCACGGTAAAAAATTTCTCCAAAGCCAACTTCATGCTTCTTAAGACAGAAGTGGTGAACTTCATGACACCCATGCAGATGGACAATACAGTTACAACTGCTGAAGCCTACACAAATGCACTCTATAAGCACTTACACGAGTGCATGGATTGTGCTATCCCAAACAGAACCAAGATGCTATCCTCCAAAAAAGGAAGCCAATCTGGTGGTCCCCTGCCATAAACAAACTGTACAACAGAAGGAAGAAACTGTTGCAAAACAGAGTAAAATCCCATGAGTGGAGGAGCTTCCTGGTCAGCCTCAGTAAGAAGCTGAGATCCATTATAAGATCCTCCAAAGCTAGCTATGAAAACAAAATCACCACTAATTCTAAGGACAACCACAAAGCATTCTATAACTATGTCAAGAATCTCAATGGCAACACCCAGATCTGCTTTGAGTTACAGCACAAAGGCACGAAAATTACAGAACCAACTGATATTGTCAACATCCTGGCAGATAGGTTCAGTGTTAACTTTACCCCCCTCCACCCCCTAAAGGGCCCATATCTATACAGGAAGAATGCAGAGTCCCTGTAATCACAACTATGCAGGTAAAAGCTGCACTCTCTAAAGCTAAAAACACAGCATCCAGGCTGCATTTTAAATGAACTTCAGAACGAACTGGCTCCCCACTTAAGCACCATGTTCAATAATAGCCTTGTATCAGGCATTGTGCCCACTGAATGGTGCACAGCAACAGTTATCCCACTCCACAAAGGGGGAGCCACCACTGATCCCGGGAACTATTGACCTATTAGGCTGACAAGCCTGGTCTGCAAGGCCATGGAACGTATCATCATGGAACTCATAAACAAAGACATTGGTAACCTCCAAACTCTGGATCCCAACCAGTTCAGGTTTGTGAAAGGCAGATCATGCCTCCTGAACCTGATCGACTTCTTTGAGGCAGTTACCAAATCCGTAGATGAGGGTAAGGTGGTTCACACAGCCTATCTTGACCTCGCCAAGGCTTTCAACATCATCTCCCATTCTGGAATTATAGCTAAACTCACTAAACTAGGTATAAATCCCTACATCACAAGATGGGTTGCCAACTGGCTCACTGACAGAACCCACACTGTAAAGGTTGCAGACTCCAAATCTGGTATCAAAGCAGTGACAAGTTCAGTACCACAGGGTTCCATCCTGGGACCGCTCCTGTTTGGGATCTACTTCTCTGAAGTACAGGCTAACACAGAAGGCCTCTGGCTAATGAAGTTCACAGATGACTGCAAACTAGGAGTCATAGTCAAGTCCCCAAATGATGTGGACATCCTACTGAAGGGCCTCACTGAGACAGATGCCTGGTGTCAGAGCCATGGCCTCAAACTCAATGCTAAAAAGTGCAGTGTCATCCCCTTTGGTAACAACTCTGTACCCATGAACTACCACATAGGCAGCAATCTACTTAACACTGAATGTGTGATAAGAGACCTTGGGACCCAGGTGGACAGTAGTCTCTCCTTTGATAGTCACATCGCCACAGTAGTCAGGAAGTCCTTCTACATGGCACACCTCATCATAAAAGGGTTCTCATCCAGGAAAAAAGAGGTCATTGTTCCACTCTACTCGACACTCATTAGACCCATTATAGAGTACAACACCCCTTTTGGAATGTACCTCACAAGACATCGGCAGCAGCTGGAAAGGCCACAGAAGTACCTCACAAAGAGGATTACTGGCCTCAAACAAATGCCCTACACTGACCGCCTCAAAGAACTCCAGCTTTACTCCATAGCATATTGTCTACTCCAAGGTGATCTCTGCCTAACATATAAAGCTATGTCAAACCCAGAGCTGTTGGACATGCTACACCTAAAGAAATCCCAATCCCTCTGAGCTACACACTCTAGGGACCTAAACCTTGTCACCACAATAAACGGAACATGCTAGAGGGATAGATTCCTGTCTTAGAGACTTCCCATACTCTGGAACAGGCTACCCATCTATGTCAAGCAAAGTTCTTCATTAGCACTCTTCAAGAAAAATCTTGATGAGTGGATGGGAAATAAGAAATACACCCCGGTAATCATTTGTAAGTCTCTGCTCGACAATGGCCCAGGAAAATAACTTTCTTGGGTGGCGTAAGCCAGGGAACCTTGTTGGCTAGGCTTACATAGGCCCTTGGACCGATAGCCTAGTACCTACCTATGAACCTATGAACCTATAAGTGAACTGGTACAAGGATCATTTTCAGCAACAACCTAATGGCATTGGCTTATATAAAATAAATGTAGTCCAAGACCACACTGGAAACCACAGGTTTTATTTTTATTTGATAACCAGTTGGTTGGATTTACTATCTATAATTTCTTGATGTGGAATATATATATATATATATATATATATATATATATATATATATATATATATATATAGATAGATAGATATAGATAGATACACACACACACACACACACACACACACACACACACACACACATGCAAACTAACAGAAAATATTAAAGAATTCAAACCTAAAATGTAAACATTATGTAAGAAACACAGAGGATTTTGCAGTAGGATGAGTCTGACAAAATGTGCCCCATTTCAGAGTAGTTTCTGCATGCAAAATTGTTTATAACAGAATAATTTTTTTATACATATAAGGTAGAACATGCATAATTATTCACAACTGAACATATTTACAACAGCAAAGTAGTCCCATCAAAGATATGTTTACATTGGCAAAATATAGTCATGAGGTAAAACAAGGCAGTATGCAGAAGATCTAGGCTGTTTTGCTCAACTTAAAAGATTAGTTAAACTGTCTCTGAAGTACCTGCAATTGCTGTCATACATTAAGTGGGATTCTACTATTTTCCTTATAAGTTATAAAATGTTCAGCTTGTTAAATCTCGACAAGAATATTATTCTTAGAGGATGATGAAATTTTAATGAAAGCCTTTCTATTATGAACAGTTTAAAAGGAGGGCAAAATAGCTGAAGACCTTCAGTGTTGTAGGACATGTAAAGGCTGCCATATATGAAACAAGGCTTTCACTGATGGACAGTAATCAATATTCAGAAGTTTAAAGATGAGGATCTTTTATAAGAAATGTCACCCTTGCTGATACAGGTAGCCATTTTGCCTTTTTAAAGGAGTTACAATGGTGTTCTCATGAGTTAGCAAGGGAAATTACATTAGTTTCCTATTTTCTGAAGTCTATAACTATGCAGCATTGTGTTTTGAGGGTAATGGCAGACATTATTCAAATCTAGATAAAAGTCTATTAATTTCTTCTGCTCACCTAGCTTCTGCAGTGAGCAAATTTGAAATGTTATATTTTACTTTCTGTTGGTTAAGGACCTTATCAACTTGTATTTCACTACGGGAGTATAAGACTGGTATACAGAATGAGAGTGATACCTAAATATCATCGCTGGGTTATTGTAGGAAGTACGGAAGTCTGTAGATTCAGGGACCAGGATACCCTGGGACATTTGAGTTTTTGATGCGTACTAAAGAGCATGACTAGTTTTGGCAGCACAAATAGCTAGTTCCTTCTGTATTTATTATACTTCATTCTTTGTGAGCATAGTTGTTTCATTGCTTCTGTTACCTACACTGTAAGCATCATTTTTTACTTCCATTCCTGCCCCCTTTAAATAAAAATTCTTTATCATGAGGTTTATCTTCAGAAATATTCAAACTGAATGCCTAACATGTGGGACTACGGTCATAAATTTAAATTTACATCTGAGGTTTGTTAACATTTTCAGATGCATTAGAATTATTAAATGAGCACTGTTGTTGAAGAAAACATGTACTATACTCTGTCCAAATTTTATGGATATTCACAAAGATCACAAACATTTTGGCAAAGTGTCATGCAGAAATTTGTTGTCCACATATGTCAAAGATGGCAGAGTTCATTGGGTGTGACAAAGATGGACAGGATTAGGAATTAGTATATTAGAGGGTCAGCTCAGGTTGGATGGTTTGGAGACAAAGCCAGACAGGTGGGATTGCGTTGGTTTGGACATGTGCTGAGGAGGAATGCTCGGTATATTGGGAAAAGGATGCTAAAGATGGCGCTACCAGGTAACAGGAAAAGAAGAAGACCTAAGATAAGGTTTAAGGATGTAGTGACAGAGGACATGCAGGTAGTTGGTGTGACAGAGCAAGATGCAGAGGATAGGACGAAATGGAAACAGATGATCGACTGTGGTGACCCGTAATGTGAACAGCCAAAAGAAGAAGAGGAAGAAGATGTCATGTAGAAATTTAAGGTGAACAAACTGATGCTAAGAAGGGCTTACTAGTGAAATATGAAATACACCAATTTAATCAATGCAAACTTAATCTTACATCAATTGCAGATCAAATCTACCACTAGTTCAAGTTTCCATACTCTGCTTGCAGGTTTTGTCACTTACTTCTGCATTTGCATCAAGAACCTACCTCTCACACACAAATTAATATATCAGTGAAATATGTGTACTGTTGTTTGACTCCTATGATACAATGGTTTAATATAAAATTAACAAATACAATGGCAAATTCCACTCAAAATCACATTGAAACAGAAGGAAGTCTATATTTCATGAACACAAAATATAAAGATATTCTGTAAAGGCATTTGCTGAGGCACTAGAGAGACATATTGGATATATTTTTTTGTATTTGGTGTTTTAATAAAAGTTTATTGTGTGAGGGCAAAACTGGCCGTATCATTCATGGCTGATACACAAAATATAAAGATCTGCACATTCTAAAAGTTTATGTTATGAATTTAAATTTTAAATGCATTTACTTTTCTACCAGGTAAGTGAGCTAGTCCTTCTTAGTCCCTTTTAACAACCAGCCTTTCTGGCTCCCAGTTATACTCTCAAAGTAGGTCTTCTGATTCCTGTCTCATTTTATTAAGAGAGGTCCCCTGGCTCTTTGAATCTTAAAGCCAATTCTACTGGTTCATGTGTTTACTTCCACAGTCTGTATGAACTGTTTCTATTTCTGCTTCCCAGTTAATCCTACTAGTTCCTATCTCATTTCCTGTAAGAAAAATATGTATTCACATATATAGTAAAACATGTATTCATATATGTTTTAGCATTATGCTTGCTGCATTAGAAGCCTAAAAGGGTTAACACATTTATTCTGCTACAGCTTGAAAATAATTGCATGTACTTTCTGACTTTGCTTCTGGTCAGCTCAGTGAATGACCTTGTTCATACACTGAGAAACAGATGATTTTGCTAGCGTTAGGAAAATAGAACAATACAGTATTCTGAAATGAAATTAGACTTAAGCAAATAACCTTGTTCGTGTTGAGTGAACACTGCAGCTGTAGAGGAACTAGATAAGACTATAAGGCTGTAATCAGTATATGCTTTGTGCTCGAAGTAAGAAAGAATCACAAATTGTAACACCAAATCATTACAGACCGGTGGTCAGCAAGGCCACCTTGTTTTTGAGAAAACTTTCTCATGGGAACATTTATAATTGTTATATCAGCAGAAAAACTTAGTAAACACCTGTTTTAGAACAATGCTTAGAGTTGTATTTAATTACGTCAGCTTAGAGGGCAATGGCTTACAGAACAGTATAATAATGAAGTATTTCCTGTATAATGTCAGACAAATTTCTGAACTGCATTTTTGTCTCCTTGTACAAGAATAAAGGAACCTTAGCCGAACCTTGGCTGCATTGATCTTTGATTTTTCCTTTGACAAGTTGGTCCTTCATTGACCGGAAACCTCTCGGTTATCCCGGATCAGACAGGCCTGGTGGCTTGAATCCGTACGGAAGAAGTTACCGAAACGGTTCTTCTTATTCGAAAAGACCTCCAACTGAATTGTCGTATAAACAGTGGCCGGCCACTTTCTGATCTGCGGCTGACGGGCAGGTTTCAATCGGACCAGGGTGATCAATTGCTGAGGCTCAGGTAAGGTGATTCTACTTTTTTCTGTTTTAGATCAGGGACTTGATTGTAGTTCAGTCAGGATTTTTGTGTAAATCCAGGGACAGAAAAATTGCTATCTTGTCATAGATCAGGGAAACAGAATAAGTAGGCAGGTAGTCTGAAGGGACTATAAAATCTTCGTGGTACCATGTTAAAAATAAGAAGGGTTACATAACATTCATAAGGTTAGGACAAAATGGGTAATAAGTGTACAAAATGACCCCAAAATCTGCCATTAACCAAAGACACAGAATACATGCGGTCACGACGTGCCGATAACATTAAGTACTACACAAAGTGGGTTAATAAATATGAATTTAATGGTAAACTAGAAAAATCCTCACTTGTCAAACTTTTAAAACAACTCAAAACTGATTCCAAAGGGCAGGTAAAAAGACAGCTCAAATTAGGAATTCCTCAGGCACACAGGTGGATTGAGGAAGCAAACCGAAGGGAAAAAATAAATAAAAATTCAAAAGCAATGTTTTTAGATAAAGAGGATAATAACTTGGTTATAGCATCAGCCCCTCCACCCCCTCTGCTTCCCTTGCCAGAATATGAAGCGAGTGAACAGGCAGGTCTACCCGCACGATATCCTGCTGTTCTGTCAGGTAGAAGTGTTACAAAAGCAGAGCCGTTTGTTGGAGATCCCATTGAAACTAGACTTCGAACACGTAAATAAAGGGAGAGAATTGAATTGCACCAAGCAAATAGAGAATTATAGGCTATGAGTGAAGAAGAGATGTGTCCATAGAAGTACCAAATCCTCAGGCAGGACAAGAAGGCCAGGACCCAACTCTCCTAGTATACAGACCGTGAACACCGGAAGATATCCGGAAAGCCACAGAAGGAATTCCCCATCCAAAAGTTAATTCTAGAAAGTTTTTAGAAGACTTGGAAGGCATGAGGTTAAGTTATCACTTAAACGGAGAGGAAGTAGAAAAAGTGGTCAGACAAATAGTAGGTCCAGATTGGCACATGATCAGTGGCAACTGGAATCCCCGTGATGCTGCGCTTAAGCCCCTCCCACATAGCAGTGCAGAGTTAGACAACAGAGTGAAAAGTCTAGCAGACCGAATCTCTGAGAAATGGAAGCCTAGGGCAGATTGGACTTGCATTAATCAATGCATCCAACAAAAAGGTGAAACTGTTGACAGATATTTTGCTATTTTACTGGAATGTTTTAATAACCATTGTGGAATGTAGATTCCTGAAGACCAGACACAAGATTCCCCATATGAGAAGCAGTTAAAGAATACATTTTTAAAAGGCAGTATAGCACCCATAAGTAGTTTTATTACGAAGCATATGGTAGACTATCATACAAGCAGATTACAGTCACTGCTTGAATATGCTAGGCATGCCAAAAGACATTTTAATAACAAAAAGAAAAAGAAAGCCCAAGTATTCACTGTAGATGACGGAGAAGTTTATTTAGTACAGTCTGGGAAGAAGGGCAAGAAGAATGCCCAGCGAAATAAACAATCTGATCAGCGATCAGAGGACTTCGAAGGGTGAAAGAAAAGGGATGAATGTTTTAAATGCAGTAAAAAGGGACATATGGCAAAGGATTGCAAGAAAAATAAGAAGGCAGCAATGAAGGATAAGAATGAAGAAGGTGAGGACTGACTATATGGTAGTCAAGAATCACTAGATGGGAATAACGGAGAAAGGACAAATGAGAATGTGATAGAGAGAGCAGAGAATGTCATAGGAGAAATAGAGGAAGTGCAGGAAGCTACCGATAGTGAAGAAAATGAAATATTAGACTTAGCCTTATTGAGCTTGGAGCTCTATTTGGCTGACACGAAACCAGAAGTTACACTCCTGGTAGAGGGGAGGGAAGTCAAATTTCTGTGTGACTCAGGGGCATCACGAACCCTGGTACACCCCTCCAAACTATCGGAGAATTCAGAGTCACATGATTACATATTAGTGAAAGCAGCTAATGGACAGCTGTATCGGGAGCCTCTCTCCCATAATATTGCAATAACAGATCCTGTTTCAGGATTAACCCAGAAAAGTAAAATTGTTGTTTCTGCAAAATGCCCAGTGAACCTTTTGGGCAGAGATCTTATGCAACTATTTGGCATAGCAGTAGTTCCAATCATGCAGGGTATAGAAGCACAGCGACAAATTAATACTTTTGCAGTGCAATCGGAGGGTGAAACATTTTATTGGTACAGCCAGGACTTGGTTACGACTGGTCCTGGGGCAATAACTGGAGAGTTAATGAATGTAGCTACCAGTAAGTTCCCCTCCCCTTGCATTGACATACAACACCTATTGCACTGTTCTCTGTATTGTTGCAATACATCAGAACCTGACAAAGAATATGAACAGGAATTGTTTAAAAACCGTGCAAACAGATTAGTATTGCGTAATCTGTACTGGGACATGAAAGGGAACAGTGTAGTTAGCTGTTCATTGTCCCAGGAGTTCTTTGCACTGTATAAATCAAATTGATTACCATGTGTTAGTTTAACTAAGGACAAGAGCATGAAATGGGCAGACCTAGGAGAAAAAGTCACAAAATGGGAAAAGCAGACAGAATCAGAACTGTCAGAACAGGGAGTACAAAGACAAAAATTGAATTGGATAACACAGACACACCCAGCTGTACACTTGCAGTCAAGCGAGAACAGCTGAGAAGCACTCTTACTAGAAGAGGAAGAAAAAGCTTTGTTAGAAATACCAGAGACTCTCTGGTCAACAGGAAAATCAGATGTAGGACTTATTCGTACAGCAGGACCAGTTACTATTACACCAAAGTCAGCGTTTAGACCGCAAAAAAGGCAGTACCCCTTAAGAAAAGATGCAGAAGCAGGTATTAAACCTATCATAGCAGCTTTACCGAAGGAAGGAATACTGGTGGAATCTCCTGATTCACCATGTAACACACCCTTATTCCCAGTTAAAAAAGCAAATGGAGAATGGCGTATGGTCCAAGATTTACAAGCTGTGAATGACGCGATAATATCAAGGGCACCCACGGTGCCAGATCCACACAACCTATTGAATGATCTAAAGCCTCAACAAAAATATTTTTCTGTGGTAGATATTAACAATGCATTCTTTTCAATACTGATACACCCTGACAGCCAGTATTTGTTTGCATTTACATTTCAGGGGAAAAGGTATACATATACACGACTACCACAGGGATATTGTGAAAGTCCAACGATATTCTCACAAGAGATGGCAAGTAACTTGGTGGGGTTTACCCCACCGAAAGGTAGTCAGATTTTTACTTTATGTTGATGACATCCTTCTGGCAGCCCCCACCCAGCAAGATTGTAAGGAAGACACTATAGCATTATTGAAATTCTTAGCCGCTGAAGGACACAAAGTAAGCAAAGATAAATTGCAGCTTTGGAGAAAGCAAGTTAAATACCTTGGATATGTAATATCCAAAGAGTGTAGGACATTAGATGAAGACAGAAAAATAGCAATCTTACAAGCACCAAAACCCACAACCAAGAAGAAAGTGATGTCTTTTCTTGGCACGACTAATTTTTGTCGGAGCTGGATCCCAAACTATGCTTTAGAATCTGCACCGTTAACCAACCTGATTTTTAAGGAGCCTATGGCAGTGCAAGATTTGATACAATGAACACCAGAAGCAGAATTAGCTTTTTGTAAACTGAAACAGTTGATAGCATCCTCATTAGTTTTAGGATTACCAAGCTATCATAAACGTTTCTTCCAAACCGTAGATTGTAAACAAGGTTATATGACGTCAGTATTGACACAACGGCATGGGGACAAGCAACACCCCATTGCTTACTATTCATCACAACTGGACCCAGTGGCACGGTCTTTGCCCCACTGTGTACAAGCAGTAGTTGCAGCTGCAATGGCAGTGCAGGCTACGGCCTCAGTAGTTTTATTCCACCCTCTCACATTGAGAGTGCCTCATGCAGTTGCGATTATTTTACTGCAAGAGAAGGTAGCATCTCTTTCCCCTGCTAGGCATCTGTCCTGCATGACTATCTTGTTGAGCCAACCTCACATGACAATTGAACGCTGTACAACTTTGAATCCATCTACCTTGCTTCCAACTCCTGCAGATGGCACACTGCACAGCTGCCTGCAGGTAATTGAGCAAAAGACACTGCCCAGAAAAGATCTCATGGATGTTCCCTTGGATGATGCCAAGGTGACATATTACGTGGACGGCTCATGCAGAAAGGGTCCTACAGGACGGAACCTAACAGGATATGCAGTAGTTTCTGATACTGAAATTATAGAAGCAAAACCTTTACCACATAGCTTACCTGCACAAGCAGCAGAATTGATTGCCTTGACGTGAGCATGTACCTTAGCAAAGGGTAAATGTGTGAACATTTTTACAGACAACCAGTATGCTTTTTCTACTGTACATGTTTTTGCGCAACAGTGGAAAAATCGAGGAATGGTGACATCTACTGGCAAACCGATTAATCATGCACAGTTTATTTTAGATTTGTTAGAATCAATTCAGTTACCTCAGAAAGTAGCTATCTGTAAATGCATAGCTCATACCAAGCAACAAGATAGGATTTCCAAAGGCAATGCGAGAGCTGACACAGCTGCAAAGCATGAAGCCTCAGAAGCATTTCTTTTGAACGAGGCGTTACAACCTTCTGAGATTTTAGACTTAGAAATGTTGAAAACAATGCAAACACTTACTACACAGGCAGAAAAACAAAAGTGTGTAAGGCGAGGAGCACTCCTCAAGGAAGGACTGTACATCTCCAAAGAAGGAAAACCAATATTGCCGTCTAATTTGTTTAGATATGCAGCTTTGTTGAGCCATGGGCAATGCCATGTCTCAACAGGGGGGATGGTACAGTTAGTCAACCGGGTATTCACTACATACGGATTTACAAACTATACAAAAAAATTTTGTTTATCATGCCACACTTGTAACAAACATCATGCACAGGGAGCGTTAAAGCCCAAGCAAGGGAGTTTCCCTACACCACTGTATCTGTTTCACACTATTTGTATGGATTTCATAGAATTGAGTAAATGTGAAAATAAATGTTACTGCCTTGTCATAGTAGATATGTTTTCCAAATGGGTGGAAGCTTTCCGACTAAAAATCCAGATGCAGCTACGGTTGCAAAGGCTCTGGTTAAAGAGATTATTCCTAGATTTGGTATACCGGAAAGGATCTACAGTGACAATGGCACACATTTCGTAAATCAAACTATACAGCAACTCAGTAGATATTTTGGAATTTCTTTGAAAAACCATTGTGCATATCATCCTCAATCTGCAGGGTTGGTGGAGAGGCACAATGGGATTTTAAAGAACAAGCTTAGGAAGTTGATGTCAGATACACAAAAGAATTGGGTGTACTGCCTGCCCCTGGCACTGTTGAGCATGAGAACTGTTCCAAATGCAAAAGGATTGACCCCTTTTGAGATAATATTTGGGAGGGCATACTATACCCCACAGTGGAAATCTCTCATGCCCACGGACCAGGAAGCAGACTGTACACTAGCAAGATATATGGGACGTATGCTGAACTCTAAACATCTTTTGCAGTCTTCTGTTTCAGGTAAAGAGCCAAATCAACCATTGGAAAGGACAGTAGCCCCAGGCAACTGGGTCTGGGTGAAGATTGTCAAGCGGAAGAATTGGACCTCGCCAAAGTGGGAGGGGCCTTACCAGGTCCTCTTGTCGACACCCACAGCAATCAAGATCGGTGAGAAATCCTCTTGGATCCATTTGACACACTGTAAACTTTGCAAAAACTTTGAGCTAGATAAAAATCTTGTTGTTTCACAGAAAGACTAAACATGACAGAATCTAGAGCAAACAGGAATGCAGAACAACCCCAGAAGTATTGCATGGTTATCCTGTTAATTGTACTGACAACAATAATCTTTTTGCTGTGGCCCATCCTTTTTTCGGCCACACCAGCTGAACTGAATAAACGTGATGAGCCGACCATAGACTGGCACCCGAACTTTAACACTTATCAGGCAATTACACGTGTATATGCTGAGACTTTTAATGTTCCGAATTGCTGGATTTGCACAGCCATACCAACAGAATACGGGGGGGTTATTAATGACTGCAGTCCCCCTAGGGGTCAATGAGACCTGGGAAAATTTGGTTTATGAGACTGTAGCTATCAAAGCACATGATAAGGTAGCACTGTATTTGCCTGGAACACAAAAGGGAATTGTATGTTTTTATAAGAATGACACAAATTCAAGTGGGTTGGAGCAGGTGCAATGTGACTGTACATTACAAATGTTATACCAAAGCAAACAGAATGGATACAGTTTGTAATTCGAATTATGACTCATTTCTTGAGTCCATACACAAAACTATTGACAAAGTGCAATGTAATCCTGTTCTTTTTAAGCAACTGTCTGTAATAGATAGAAAAATATTTCATGCAGGGCAGCCATTTCATAGTAAAGTAACTACTACGGTAGAGGATTGTTTTGTGTGTGGTAAGAAAGCATATAAATGGTTACCTGAGAATTGGTCCGGCAGTTGTTTTTGGGGTACCTGGTTCCGGCCATATGACACACTGCAGTTTTGCCTCAGGGAAATATTCGAAATACCCGAGATGTAGCCAAGAAAGCTGTCAGAAAGCCTGAGAATCCTGTGGGATGGATCGAGGCGGGCTGGAAAGACCATCATACTGTGGATACCAAGCTGACACACATGGACTTGAGTGATGCTGTCATATCGTGGGCAGGCATATTACCAGCATATGGAGCGGCAAAATCGATTTGGGAACTGCGAAAACTGTCTAAACTTCTCGAAGTAATGAGTAATGCAACTTTTTCTCCTCTTGAATTGATAACTGATGAACTGAATGCTATGAGAACTGTAGTGCTCCAGAACTGTATGGCTCTCGACTTCACCCTAGCTGCAAGAGGTGGTACATGCACTTTAATCAAAGAAGAGTGCTGTGCATATATACCTGATTATCAACATGAGATAAATGACCACCTTGAGGTGATACAGCAAGTGTCGGCCATGACCGAACCATGCCCCAACCCACTGATGGACTTTTTCCAGAATCTGTTTGGGGGGTGGGGAACCTTCATAATGAACATATTAATAGCTGTCTGTGTGGGAATACTCCTGTTGGGAGTGTGTGCGTGCTGTGGCATACCCTGCATGAAAAAACTGATTAAAGAATTGATAGACATGTCAGTATCTGAAACCTTGTATCAAAACACTGAAGTTGATAAATTGCTGGAAAATGAAATGCTTTCAGAAGTTTAAACTAAATGACTCACCTAACCGCAAATCCCACGTGGAAGAGGTTGGGAGAAGAAATTAACTGTTTATGCTTTTGAAGAGAATAAAAGTGTTAATAGGGGGGAAATGTAAGAAAAATATGTATTCACACATATATAGTAAAATATGTATTCATATATGTTTTAGCATTATGCTTGCTGCATTAGAAGCCTAAAAGGGTTAACACATTTATTCTGCTACAGCTTGAAAATAATTGCATGTACTTTCTGACTTTGCTTCTGGTCAGCTCAGTGAATGACCTTGTTCATACACTGAGAAACAGATGATTTTGCTAGCGTTAGGAAAATAGAACAATACAGTATTCTGAAATGAAATTAGACTTAAGCAAATAACCTTGTTCGTGTTGAGTGAACACTGCAGCTGTAGAGGAACTAGATAAGACTATAAGGCTGTAATCAGTATATGCTTTGTGCTCGAAGTAAGAAAGAATCACAAATTGTAACACCAAATCGTTACAGACCGGTGGTCAGCAAGGCCACCTTGTTTTTGAGAAAATTTTCTCATGGGAACATTTATAATTGTTATATCAGCAGAAAAACTTAGTAAACACCTGTTTTAGAACAATGCTTAGAGTTGTATTTAATTACGTCAGCTTAGAGGGCAATGGCTTACAGAACAGTATAATAATGAAGTATTTCCTGTATAATGTCAGACAAATTTCTGAACTGCATTTTGTCTCCTTGTACAAGAATAAAGGAACCTTAGCTGAACCTTGGCTGCATTGATCTTTGATTTTTCCTTTGATAAGTTGGTCCTTCATTGACCAGAAACCTCTCGGTTATCCCGGATCAGACAGGCCTGGTGGCTTGAATCCGTACGGAAGAAGTTACCAAAACGGTTCTTCTTATTCGAAAAGACCTCCAACTGAATTGTCGTATAAACAGTGGCCGGCCACTTTCTGATCTTTGGCTGATGGGCAGGTTTCAATCGGACCAGGGTGATCAATTGCTGAGGCTCAGGTAAGGTGATTCTACTTTTTTCTGTTTTAGATCAGGGACTTGATTGTAGTTCAGTCAGGATTTTTGTGTAAATCCAGGGACAGAAAAATTGCTATCTTGTCATAGATCAGGGAAACAAGTATAAGTAGGCAGGTAGTCTGAAGGGACTATAAAATCTTTGTGGTACCATGTTAAAAATACGAAGGGTTACATAGCATTCATAAGGTTAGGACAAAATGGGTAATAAGTGTACAAAATGACCCCAAAATCCGCCATTAACCAAAGACACAGAATACATGCGGTCACGATGTGCCGATAACATTAAGTACTACAGAAAGTGGGTTAATAAATATGAATTTAATGGTAAATTAGAAAAATCCTCACTTGTCAAACTTTTAAAACAACTCAAAACTGATTCCAAAGGGCAGGTAAAAAGACAGCGCAAATTAGGAATTCCTCAGGCACACAGGTGGATTGAGGAAGCAAACCGAAGGGAACAAATAAATAAAAATTCAAAAGCAATGTTTTTAGATAAAGAGGATAATAACTTGGTTATAGCATCAGCCCCTCCACCCCCTCTGCTTCCCTTGCCAGAATATGAAGCGAGTGAACAGGCAGGTCTACCCCCACGATATCCTGCTGTTCTGTCAGGTAGAAGTGTTACAAAAGCAGAGCCGTTTGTTGGAGATCCCATTGAAACTAGACTTCGAACACGTAAATAAATGAAGAGAATTGAATTGCACCAAGCAAATAGAGAATTACAGGCTATGAGTGAAGAAGAGATGTGTCCATAGAAGTACCAAATCCTCAGTCAGGACAAGAAGGCCAGGACCCAACTCTCCTAGTATACAGACCGTGAACACCGGAAGATATCCGGAAAGCCACAGAAGGAATTCCCCATCCAAAAGTTAATTTTAGAACGTTTTTAGAAGACTTGGAAGGCATGAGGTTAAGTTATCACTTAAACGGAGAGGAAGTAGAAAAAGTGGTCAGACAAATAGTAGGTCCAGATTGGCACATGATCAGTGGCAACTGGAATCCCCGTGACGCTGCGCTTAAGCCTCTCCCACATAATAGCGCAGAGTTAGACAACAGAGTGAAAGGTCTAACAGACCGAATCTCTGAGAAATGGAAGCCTAGGGCAGACTGGACTTGCATTAATCAATGCATCCAACAAGAAGGTGAAACTGTTGACAGATATTTTGCTAGATTACTGGAATGTTTTAATAGCCATTGTGGAATGCAGGCTCCTGAAGACCAGACACAAGATTCCCCATATGAGCAGCAGTTAAAGAATGCATTTTTAAAAGGCAGTATTGCACCCATAAGCAGTTTTATTATGAAGCATATGGTAGATCATCACACAAGCAGATTACAGTCACTGCTTGAATATGCTAGGCATGCCAAAAGGCATTTTAATAACAAAAAGAAAAAGAAAACCCAAGTATTCGCTGTAGATGACGGAGAAGTTTATTTAGTACAGTTTGGGAAGAAGGGCAAGAAGAATGCCCAGCGAAATAAACAATCTGATCAGCGATCAGAGGACTTTGAAGGGAGAAAGAAAAGGGGGGAATGTTTTAAATGCAGTAAAAAGGGACATATGGCAAAGGATTGCAAGAAAAATAAGAAGGCAGCAATGAAGGATAAGAATGAAGAAGGTGAGGACTGACTATATGGTAGTCAAGAATCACTAGATGGGAATAACGGAGAAAGGACAAATGAGAATGTGAGAGAGAGAGCAGAGAATGTGTTAGGAGAAATAGAGGAAGTGCAGGAAGCTACCGATAGTGAAGACAATGAAATATTAGACTTAGCCTTGTTGAGCTTGGAGCTCGATTTGGCTGACACAAAACCAGAAGTTACACTCCTGGTAGAGGGGAGGGAAGTCAAATTTCTGTGTGACTCAGGGGCATCACGGACCCTGGCACACCCCTCCAAACTATCGGAGAATTCAGAGTCACATGATTACATATTAGTGAAAGCAGCTAATGGACAGCTGTATCGGGAGCCTCTCTCCCATAATATTGCAATAACAGATCCTGTTTCAGGATTAACCCAGAAAAGTAAAATTGTTGTTTCTGCAAAATGCCCAGTGAACCTTTTGGGCAGAGACCTTATGAAACTATTTGGCATAGCAGTAGTCCCGACCATGCAGGGTATAGAAGCACAGTGACAAATTAATACTTTTGCAGTGCAATCGGAGGGTGAAACATTTTATTGGTACAGCCAGGACTTGGTTATGACTGGTCCTGGGGCAATAACTGGAGAGTTAATGAATGTAGCTACCAGTAAGTTCCCCTCCCCTTGCATTGACATACAACACCTATTGCACTGTACTCTGTATTGTTGCAATACATCAGAACCTGACAAAGAATATGAACAGGAATTGTTTAAAAACTGTGCAAACAGATTAGTATTGCGTATCTGTACTGGGACATGAAAGGGAACAGTGTAGTTAGCTGTTCATTGTCCCAGGAGTTCTTTGCACTGTATAAATCAAATTGATTACCACGTGTTAGTCTAACTAAGGACAAGAGCATGAAATGGGCAGACCTAGGAGAAAAAGTGACAAAATGGGAAAAGCAGACAGAATCAGAACTGTCAGAACAGGGAGTACAAAGACAAAAATTGAATTGGATAACACAGACACACCCAGCTGTACACTTGCAGTCAAGCGAGAACAGCTGAGAAGCACTCTTACTAGAAGAGGAAGAAAAAGCTTTGTTAGAAATACCAGAGACTCTCTGGTCAACAGGAAAATCAGATGTAGGACTTATTCGTACAGCAGGACCAGTTACCATCACGCCAAAGTCAGCGTTTAGACCGCAAAAAAGGCAGTACCCCTTAAGAAAAGATGCAGAAGCAGGTATTAAACCTATCATAGCAGCCTTACTTAAGGAAGGAATACTGGTGGAATCTCCTGATTCACCATGTAACACACCCTTATTCCCAGTTAAAAAAGCAAATGGAGAATGGCGTATGGTCCAAGATTTGCAAGCTGTAAATGACGCGGTAATATCAAGGGCACCCACGGTGCCAGATCCACACACCCTATTGAATGATCTAAAGCCTCAACAAAAATATTTTTCTGTGGTAGATATTAGCAATGCATTCTTTTCAATACCGATACACCCTGACAGCCAGTATTGGTTTGCATTTACATTTCAGGGGAAAGGGTATACATATACACGACTACCACAGGGATATTGTGAAAGTCCAACGATATTCTCACAAGAGATGGCAAGTAACTTGGCGGGGTTTACCCCACCGAAAGGTAGTCAGATTTTACTTTATGTTGATGACATCCTGCTGGCAGCCCCCACCCAGCAAGATTGTAAGGAAGACACTATAGCATTATTGAAATTCTTAGCCGCTGAAGGACACAAAGTAAGCAAAGATAAATTGCAGCTTTAGAGAAAACAAGTTAAGTACCTTGGATATGTAATATCCAAAGAGTGTAGGACATTAGATGAAGACAGAAAAATAGCAATCTTACAAGCACCAAAACCCACAACCAAGAAGAAAGTGATGTCTTTTCTTGGCACGACTAATTTTTGTCGGAGCTGGATCCCAAACTATGCTTTAGAATCTGCACCGTTAACCAACTTGATTTTTAAGGAGCCTATGGCAGTGCAAGATTTGATACAATGAACACCAGAAGCAGAATTAGCTTTTTGTAAACTGAAACAGCTGATAGCATCCTCATTAGTTTTAGGATTACCAAACTATCATAAACGTTTCTTCCAAACTGTAGATTGTAAACAAGGTTATATGACGTCAGTATTGACACAACAGCATGGGGACAAGCAACACCCCATTGCTTACTATTCATCACAACTAGACCCAGTGGCACGGTCTTTGCCCCACTGTGTACAAGCAGTAGTTGCAGCTGCAATGGCAGTGCAGGCTTCGGCCTCAGTAGTATTATTCCACCCTCTCACATTGAGAGTGCCTCATGCAGTCGCGATTATTTTACTGCAAGAAAAAGTAGCATATCTTTCCCCTGCTAGACATCTGTCCTGTATGACTATCTTGTTGAGCCAACCTCACATGACAATTGAACGCTGTACAACTTTGAATCCGTCTACCTTGCTTCCAACTCCTGCAGATGGCACACTGCACAGCTGCCTGCAGGTAATTGAGCAAAAGACACTGCCCAGAAAAGACCTCACGGATGTTCCCTTGGATGATGCTGAGGTGACATATTACGTGGACGGCTCATGCAGAAAGGGTCCTACAGGACGGAACCTAACAGGATATGCAGTAGTTTCTGATACTGAAATTATAGAAGCAAAACCTTTACCACATAGCTTATCTGCACAAGCAGCAGAATTGATTGCCTTGACGCGAGCATGTACCTTAGCAAAGGGTAAATGTGTGAACATTTTTACAGACAGCCAGTATACTTTTTCTACTGTACATGTTTTTGCACAACAGTGGAAAAATCGAGGAATGGTGACATCTACTGGCAAACCGATTAATCATGCACAGTTTATTTTAGATTTGTTAGAATCAATTCAGTTACCTCAGAAAGTAGCTATCTGTAAATGAATAGCTCATACCAAGCAACAAGATAGGATTTCAAAAGGCAATGCGAGAGCTGACACAGCTGCAAAGCAAGCAGCCTCAGAAGCATTTCTTTTGAACGAGGAGTTACAACCTTCTGAGATTTTAGACTTAGAAATGTTGAAAACAATGCAAACACTTACTACACAGGCAGAAAAACAAAAGTGGGTAAGGCGAGGAGCACTCCTCAAGGAAGGACTGTACATCTCCAAAGAAGGAAAACCAATATTGCCGTCTAATTTGCTTAGATATGCAGCTTTGTTGAGCCATGGGCAATGCCATGTATCAACAGGGGGGGTGGTACAGTTAGTCAACTGGGTATTCACTACATACAGATTTACAAACTATACAAAAAAAAATTGTTTATCATGCCACACTTGTAACAAACATCATGCACAGGGAGCGTTAAAGCCCAAGCAAGAGAGTTTCCCTACACCACCGTATCTGTTTCACACTATTTGTATGGATTTCATAGAATTGAGTAAATGTGAAAATAAACATTACTGCCTTGTCATAGTAGATATGTTTTCCAAATGGGTGGAAGCCTTTCTGACTAAAAATCCAGATGCAGCTACAGTTGCAAAGGCTCTGGTTAAAGAGATTATTCCTAGATTTGGTATACCGGAAAGGATCTACAGTGACAATGGCACACATTTCGTAAATCAAACTATACAGCAACTCAGTAGATATTTTGGAATTTCTTTGAAAAACCATTGTGCATATCATCCTCAATCTGCAGGGTTGGTGGAGAGGCACAACGGGATTTTAAAGAACAAGCTTAGGAAGTTGATGTCAGATACACAAAAGAATTGGGTGTACTGCCTGCCCCTGGCACTGTTAAGCATGAGAACTGTTCTGAATGCAAAAGGATTGACCCCTTTTGAGATAATATTTGGGAGGGCATACTATACCCCACAGTGGAAATCTCTCATGCCCACGGACCAGGAAGCAGACTGTACACTAGCAGGATATATGGGATGTATGCTGAACTCTAAACATCTTTTGCAGTCTTCTGTTTCAGGTAAAGAGCCAAATTAACCATTGGAAGCGACATTAGCCCCAGGCAACTGGGTCTGGGTGAAGATTGTCAAGCGGAAGAATTGGACCTCGCCAAAGTGGGAGGGACCTTACCAGGTCCTCTTGTCGACACCCACAGCAATCAAGATCGGTGAGAAATCCTCTTGGATCCATTTGACACACTGTAAACTTTGCAAAAACTTTGAGCTAGATAAAAATCTTGCTGTTTCACAGAAAGACTAAACATGACAGAATCTAGAGCAAACAGGAATGCAGAACAACCCCAGAAGTATTGCATGGTTATCCTGTTAATTGTACTGACAACAATAATCTTTTTGCTGTGGCCCATCCTTTTTTCGGCCACATCAGCTGAAATGAATAAACGTGATGAGCCGACCACAGACTGGCACCTAAACTTTAGCACTTATCAGGCAATTACACATGTATATGCTGAGACTTTTAATGTTCCGAATTGCTGGATTTGCACAGCCATACCAACAGAATACGGGGGGAGGGGTTATTAATGACTGCAGTCCCCCTAGGGGTCAATGAGACCTGGGAAAATTTGGTTTATGAGACTGTAGCTATCAAAGCACATGATAAGGTAGCACTGTATTTGCCTGTGACACAAAAGGGAATTGTATGTTTTTATAAGAATGACACAAATTCAAGTGGGTTGGAGCAGGTGCAATGTGACTGTACATTACAAATGTTATACCAAACCAAACAGAATGGATACAGTTTGTAATTCGAATTATGACTCATTTCTTGAGTCCATGCACAAAATTATTGACGAAGTGCAACGTAATCCTGTTCTTTTTAAGCAACTGTCTGTAATAGATAGAAAAATGTTTCATGCAGGGCAGCCATTTCGTAGTAAAGTAACTACTAAGCTAGAGGATTGTTATTTTGTGTGTGGTAAGAAAGCATATAAATGGTTACCTGAGAATTGGTCCGGCAGTTGTTTTTGGGGTACCTGGTTCCGGCCATACGACACACTGCAGTTTTGCCTCAGGGAAATATTCGAAATACCCGAGATGTAGCCAAGAAAGCTGTCAGAAAGCCTGAGAATCCAGTGGGATGGATCGAGGCGGGCTGGAAAGACCATCATACTGTGGATACCAAGCTGACGCACATGGACTTGAGTGATGCTGTCATATCGTGGGCAGGCATATTACCAGCATATGGACCGGCAAAATCGATTTGGGAACTGTGAAAACTGTCTAAACTTCTCAAAGTAATGAGTAATGCAACTTTTTCTCCTCTTGAATTGATAACTGATGAACTGAATGCTATGAGAACTGTAGTGCTCCAGAACTGTATGGCTCTCGACTTCACCCTAGCGGCGAGAGGTGGTACGTGTGCTTTAATCAAAGAAGAGTGTTGTGTATATATACCTGATTATCAACATGAGATAAACGACCACCTTGAGGTGATACAGCAAGTGTCGGCCATGACCGAACCAGGCCCCGACCCACTGATGGACTTTTTCCAGACTCTGTTTGGGGGGTGGGGAACCTTCATAATGAACATATTAATAGCTGTCTGTGTGGGAATACTCCTGTTGGGAGTGTGTGCATGTTGTGGCATACCCTGCATGAAAAAACTGATTAAAGAATTGATAGACATGTCAGTATCTGAAACCTTGTATCAAAACACTGAAGTTGATAAATTGCTGGAAAATGAAATGCTTTCAGAAGTTTAAACTAAATGACTCACCTAACCGCAAATCCCACGTGGAAGAGGTTGGGAGAAGAAATTAACTGTTTATGCTTTTGAAGAGAATAAAAGTGTTAATAGGGGGGAAATGTAAGAAAAATATGTATTCACATATATAGTAAAATATGTATTCATATATGTTTTAGCATTATGCTTGCTGCATTAGAAGCCTAAAAGGGTTAACACATTTATTCTGCTACAGCTTGAAAATAATTGCATGTACTTTCTGACTTTGCTTCTGGTCAGCTCAGTGAATGACCTTGTTCATACACTGAGAAACAGATGATTTTGCTAGCGTTAGGAAAATAGAACAATACAGTATTCTGAAATGAAATTAGACTTAAGCAAATAACCTTGTTCGTGTTGAGTGAACACTGCAGCTGTAGAGGAACTAGATAAGACTATAAGGCTGTAATCAGTATATGCTTTGTGCTCGAAGTAAGAAAGAATTATGAATTGTAACACCAAATTGTTACAGACCGGTGGTCAGCAAGGCCAAGTTATTTTTGAGAAAACTTTCTCATGGGAACATTTACAATTGTTATATCAGCAGAAAAACTTAGTAAACATCTGTTTTAGAACAATGCTTAGAGTTGTATTTAATTACGTCAGCTTAGAGGGCAATGGCTTACAGAACAGTATAATAATGAAGTATTTCCTGTATAATGTCAGACAAATTTCTGAACTGCATTTTTGTCTCCTTCTACAAGAATAAAGGAACCTTAGCTGAACCTTGGCTGCATTGATCTTTGATTTTTCCTTTGACATTTCCCAAGTCTGAAATGGCCATGTTGTGGATACAGCCATTCTTTCACACAGGAAATCATTTAACTCTGCCTCAGAACAGATAGATATCACCAAATATTCATAGTTTTAGCTTTATAGATTTTATGTTACTTTCATGATTAATACTAAGAACACAGTTTGCTGAAAGAGGTCATTAAAACCAAAGTACCTTAAATAATAGAGCCACATCTGTTTGTATAAAGGCAGAAAGCACAGGAATAACATATTACAGGTTTTGCTCCTTAGGTTCATAGGTTCATAGGAGGTTATTAGGCTAATGGCCCGGAAACCTTTACAAACCTAATCATGTAAAAAATCCTGATACCTTAGTTGACCATAGTTAGATGGTCATTGTTTGCAGAGTGATACTATAATCAGCAGCGAGTGTCCCCTATCCATGAGGGACATAGATGCCACCCTCAGAGTGAATGTGCGGTTTCCCATCCAATTGTCAAGGATGCACTTAAATAGGGTCATTGAGGAGTTGTGCTTCACATGAAGTGGAAACTTATTCTGGAGGAATTGCAATCTCTGGGAAACATATCTGTCTCTCCCACAAGTTCTATTAATGTCACAGACTAGTTTGAGATCCCTGGAGCAAGTGATCATCCCATTTGATTTGCGGATGTGGAGCATTTCCATTAGGGCTGGGTTAGAGACAGTTCTTTAGGCCAGGCACAGGCCAACTATCAGTACCCTGTATGGCACAGAGTATAGTGACATGGCTTTCAGTCTTTCCATATAAGTGGTGTCTTGGATGCCCTGAATTCTCTTGGTTAGAAACCTCTGTGGTCTCTCCAGCTGCTTTTGGTGTCTCGTGAGGTACATACAGAAGGGAGAATTGTACTCAGTCAGTGGTCTGATAAGGGTCTAGTACAGCAGAGTTATCACCTCCCTGGACTTGGATGAGATGCCCTTATTTATGAGATGGGCAGTGTAGAAAGTTTTCCTTGCCACTATGGACAAATGGTGATTGAAGTTTAGATTCTATTAACTTGTGCTCCCAGGTATCGCACCACTGGGTTTGAGCTTAGAGGGGTGCTATCTATACCATACATAGCAGGGGCTTCTTCTTTGTCAAAGGGGTCAATGAGGCATTTTTTGCATATAGTTTCAGTCTGTGGCCCTAGCACCAATCATTTGCCTGTGTCACTCACTTCTGTAATTTTTTTTTAGATATCGTTGGGAGACTCTATGATAGCACCCAGTATACAGTTGTCTACAAATTTAGTAAGCCATAGGGCATGTACTTTTGACTGGACTTCTGAAAAATAAATCCCAAACAATAAAGGGCCCAGTACAGATCCTTTGTGATACACCACTGGTAACTGGTCTACTGGTGGAAGTGGATTCCCCAACTTTAAGAGTGTGCATTATATCTGTGAGCCAGTTTGCTACCCATCTAGTGATGAATGGATTAACACCCAGCTAAAATAATTTCTCAATGATCCCTGAGAGGGGAATTGTGTCAAACACCTTGGATAAATCAAGATAGGTGGTGCGTACTGCTTTCCCCTCATACAGGACTTTGGTGACTTTCTCAAAAAAGTTCACCAGGTTTAATAAGGAAGTTATATCCTTGACAAAACCAAACTGAGTTGGGTCAAGAGTTTGAAGGTTGCCTATGTTCTAGTTGATAATGTCCATGATGATTCTTTCCATGGCCTTGCAGATAAAGCTAATGGATCTACAGTTCCCAGGGTCAGTCGATGGACCCCTTTTATGCAAGTGGATTGCTCACAGGTTCATAGGTGTTTACTAAGCTAATGACCACAAGGGCCTTTTTAAGCCTAGCCATGCATCCCAAATCTATGGCAAGTTCTGATACCCTTGATAAGTGCAAGCATGGACCTGGGATATGGCTAGTGGGGCTGGATGATGAAGTTGTTGCCAAATTCGTCAGCTAGCAAATGGCAATTTCCTCAGGTATAGAGTGTGTGGTGCCATCCTTATAAGTTCAGCACATGGTTGGGGTATTCCCTTTGAGGGCATGGATGTAGCTAAGGAATGCTTTATGTTTGTCTTTAGCTAGGGATGCCAGTCTAGTCTCTTAACTAGCTTTAGAGGACTTTACAATGTTTCTGATTTGCTTGTTTAGGCTGTGTAGGGTAATCTTCCTTTGTTGAGTAAGTGCCTTCTTGTTTATGGATATCAGTTTCTTTCTTTTGTTGTATAACTTATTTATATTTGCAGTCCACCAGGGTGTCTTATTTTTACGTGAGGGCCTGGTTTTAGTCCTGTCAGGTACAGCCGAATCAATACATTTGCTTAAGTGGCTGTATAGGGCATTTGTGTACTTCTCGGCATAGGAGTCATTGTTGCCTGTCTTAGCAGTGGCTTTGAAACCTCCTATAGTTTACTTTGGAGAAATTTTTCATTTTTTTTTTTTTTTTGCTCCTGTGCAGGTGTCAGGTCTGATCTTTACTTTAAACGAGACACATTTATGGTCTGACTTAACAAGGGAGGGCAGCACACTGGGGGTACTGCAGTAACCCCACATGTTAGTGAGTACTAGGTCTAGGACATTTGAGCCTCTTGTGGGGGTGCAGACTAGCTGCTCCAGTGATGTGAGTTAACAATGTCCGGAAACCTCCATGCGATCATATTTGCTCTTGTATAGGTCACCCACTTGATGTCTCCCATGATCAAGGTGTTTGGCTGAATACTGAGAGTTTCAAGCAAGTCCAGGTAGGTGGTGCATTTCTCCTGGTTCATGGTGGGGGATCTGTAGTTAGCTATGATGTGCTACAGTATTTTACCTATAATTATTTGAACCTGGAATAGCTCAAGAGAATCGTACTGTTTCACCAGTTGCTAGGTATATTTGGATTTAACAAAAATAGATACACCTCCATCTTTGGTTCTTTTATGCTCAGTTTTGGGATCCGAACATGTGGAAGACATTGCAGCCCTACACAGCTGGGGTACTCTCTGCAACCTTGCACCAAGTCTCAGTGACTGCACAGGTGTAAGCTTTTTCCATAGTGAAGAGTGCTTCCAAGGAGTGCAGCTTACTGTTTAGGCTCCTAGAATTAAGCTACATTACCTTGGGTTTGTCTCTACCATGCGGTGGTGGTGCTGCGGTAGCGTTGTCGCCTCACAGTAAGACGTTGTCCTGTTTGATTCTCAGCTAGAGCATCTTGTGTGTGGAGACATGCATGAATGGGCGTAACTTCGTTGAAGGTTGTGCATCAGGGCTGGTAACTCGGCATGTAAAAATCGACTGCCAATCATTAGTGGACCGGAGTTCCGCTGTGGTGACCCTTAACCGGGAAAAGCTGAAAGACACAACAACAACCTTGGGTTTGTCTCTAGAATATTTTTTATGTCAGAAGTTTTGTTGTTTTGGCATAGATTAAAAAGGGCTCTACAGAACAGGCAAGTATATTTGCCAATATTCTAAAGCCTTGAGGAGACAGGTGAAGGCTATTTCTGGTGATTCATCAAGGTCTGTCAACCATGTCTTCCCAGGCTGACAGATACTGGATTCCCTTGGAGTGACATTAAAAGCTAAGCCAATTGTTGAAGACAATATTTTTTTGTCTGTACTGTGGCATCATCCTAGGTGAAAGTAGAATGCTGCTTCGGGCTAGGGACATACTTGCCTGGCACACATGATCTGAGAGGTCTATCATGTCTCTCTTCATATAATCCAGAGAGGTATATCTCAAGTCATTTACTCCAGCATGTGCTATGACAAAGTTTTAACAGTAATTGCTGCTGAGTCACTTGAGTGTGTGCATGACTTGACAGATACTGGCACCTGACTAACAGCTGACCGTGATCTTCACCTTGTCCAGACTGATGAGAGGTGTGTCTCACCACTGAGTCGCTTATGACCAGGACATTTGGTTTTGAAGTGTTTTGCCTTAGGGAATTAATTGCTGAGACACAGATATGTGCGTTGTTATGTCTAGTGGTGGAGTTTGCTAATGTAACAGTATGTGAGGGTTGTTTGCTCTTGGGAGGTCTCTGGTCTTTTGGTAGGCTCTTGGTAAGTACTCCATGTATGTGGGTTTATGTGTCTTGACTTTATCTTGTAAAATAGATGAGGTGTCTGAGCTGACAACCTTTTTGATGTTTTGTTTATTGTTACGTGAGAGGACTGATTCAAGTTTCATGGTCTCTCACATACTGTATCTGTTTGCTTTAGGAACAGGTGTTGTCAGTATAAATGAGGCAGTTGCTACATTGCCTCAGGATGCCCATGTCAATCAGGCTGGCTGGTGAAATGCTGAGCAACTGAACATAGCAGCAGGTAATTCCTAGTTTGTGGGAGGGTAAAGGATCAGCTATTGCTCTGGGATGAACAAGGGAACTTAAATCTATGTAGAATCAGTGAAGAACGTGGGGCAACACTACTCAGTGCTTAGATGTGCTGCCTACAGTACAGCAGTGTGCAACAGAGTTGCCCAAAGAGTAGCAGGGAAGCCTGAGAGTGTTTCACTGAGTGCTGTTTAGGGAAAAAGGTGATTCTTGGCAGTTGTGTCTATACAAGGCACCGCTAACCCACATTGCAAGGTGAGCAGCTACTTCCAAACACTGTGCTTAAATACAAGCAAATTTAAACAGTTCTAACACAATCTACCAATATGAAAGCCCTTCTAAAAGCTTTTACTCCAGTAATCCCCAACTCAAATGGGTCCTGAGACACACACTTCTGCCACAAGGGTGTAGGGAGGCCCTCTTAATGTAAGATGGCTGGTTTTAGTGCTCAAGTGATGCCAGACAGTCAAGATTCAGCAAGACTGAATCTAGCCTATGCTACTGAAGGTGAAGAAGCAGATATACAAAATGCAGAGTCACAGCAGAAAAAAACAGTAAAAATGAAGCAGCAGTTCAATGAAATACAGTACACAAGTATGAAACAGGCTTAAATTCTACTTATTTCTGAAGATTCCCATGTATGTCTTGGATTTTCTTAGATGCACTTCAGATCTCTGGCTAAGAATGTCAAACTCTGAGCAGCAGTCTTTTTAATTCATGGTTTTGATGAAGTCAGTTTTGACAAAAGCGCTTAACTATCTTTTTATATTTGTTGAATAAATGTGTTTTATACTGGGACTCTGAGCCTTACTGGTCACACCACCTGTTGATTTGTTGTTCCAAGTTATTAAATCTCAAGTCGGAAAACTATTTTTTTATGTGAAGTGATTTATTCCTACCATAGGGATGGTGACAGAATATAAAGTACAAATACTCAGCTTTATACTGGAACATTACCAACTTTGATTTCTTAACCATTATTTTTTGGTGTTGTGGATTTGATGTTTCAAGCAAAAGAATGTTTTTAAGTACTCACATGCATCCCCTATTGTCTCCACTTTATACACATCATAGTTGTCTATAATCTCATCAAAGGTGGTATAGAGTTTGTTGAGGAAGTCAATAACTTGGTAAGGTGTACTGGTGCCGGAGAGCTGAGTGAAGCCAACAATGTCACTTGAAACAAAAAAAAATAAATAAAAAATAAACAATTTAAACAAAATTAATGCACAATTCAAACTGTTGCAATTAAACACATTTTCATGTAAACTGCATGAGCATTTTATTCAACTGTTGCAATTTTCCCTGTATTATTTTATTTGCATTAGCCTGCCTGTAGAAAGAACAAAAACAAAAATAATGTGCAAAATATCTAGCCTGATCACTGATGCAGATTATGACATTAAACTGATGGGAAAAGTTTTGTTTAAAGTAATTAAAGAGCTTAAGTATTATTAAGAATGGCGTTGCTCCTAATACCATTACGCCAATAACTTGTCATTAACTTTGTATCATCAGCAACACTTGCGTTAGCATGTAGCACAGACATGCACCAGCTGAGCATTAACTCATTTAGTGCAATGGATTATGGACACATATTGTAAACATGCTTCATCCTACGGTAGAGTTTGATTCCCTCAGACTGCACTTGCCTATTACAGCACTTTAAGCAATTCATTTAATGTGAAAGTGTTCTTGAGCTCAGTCTGAAACAGATTAACGTGGTTCAGTGTTCTACCCTGTTTACTGTTTGTTTGCATTTCAGCCAGGTAGATGGACTGGTACAAACCCCTTTTCAGACACTTCCTGTGCCCTGCAGCATGGACAATGCAGGTTATATAGAAACATGACAAATACAATGATATATGCACAAATAATATAGAATTTCACGCACACAATGCAGTTAACTAAAGTAATATATTGCAAATAATTAAAGTTATACAGGTGTATGTTACAGAGGAGAATATACACTAACAGAGTCATAGTAAAGAAAAACATCTTTTTCACTTCTACTAGTAGTACAGTAGCTCTGTGTTGCTAGATAACATAACATATGAATAGAACTATGGAGCAGAGAAACCTGGCATTCTAGTATTTAAACAAAGGGTGAAATCAGGCTAAAACACTTCACCAAGGCAAACTATACCCTCCTAGGTGAAGATGTAAATGCATCCCAAGCCCCAACCCAAGCTGAAAGTAGTAACTGTGCCGAAGCTTGCACTAAAGCCCTGTACAATCATTTGCATAAGTATATAAACTCAGCTGTACCAGATAGAATCAAAGCCAGAGCCCCAAGTAAAATCAAGCTGTCATGGTGGACTTCCAGCATCAACAAACTCTACAATAAATGCAAAAGGTTGCTATGCAAGAAAACAAAGACAAGGACCCAACAATGGAAAAGCACCCTCCTCAGCCTTAACAAGCAAATAAGACAACTTTCAAAATCTTCCAAGAACTCCTTTGAGAGAAGTCTAGCAAGTACTGCTAAGGATAACCATAATACCTTTTGCAGCTACATATGTAACCTAAAGGGTAGGACCCAAGCATGTGCAGAACTGGTGGCCAACAGTATTACACACACTGACCATAAAACCACGAAAATGAAACACAAACGTAAAAAACCAAAAAAATAACCGGTACCAACTGCAGGCAAGATAGAGATGAGAAACCTTTTATTAAAATGGTTAGCGCTTTCATGCGGGTAATCCACGCACTTCTTCAGACCATTTGACAAACCAAGCACATCCAGCTTATATACCTGAGAGTGTCAATTATTCAATTAAATAAGTAATTGAATTAATAAATCAATTATTGGACTAAACAAATATAAACTTCATATTTAAAAAGGAACAATATTCCCAAAACCATAAACAACACCTACAAAAAATTCATATATCATATATAAAATATGTGTTTACTTATACTTTGTTAATAAAATATGTATTTACTTATATATTGTTAATAAATACTCAAACCTGTAAATGCTACACAATTCATATGGTGGCAAAAAAATATAAATATATATGCATACATGTAATAAATATTATAAATCATGAACAGCTCTAAAATTACCTTAAAAGAGCTCTGAGTTTCAAAAGACATTTTATGGAACAAGACTCGTTAAGACCTGGGGAAGCAAAAGCATTAGTTTTTAGCTGCCAAAGCAGCTCTTGTTCCTCTAATAGTAAATTCCATGGTCCTCCTCTGGGATCTTTATTAATTTTCTGAACTATCATAAATAAAAATTTATGGTTGCTGTTATCAATTATGTGTTTGGCAAGAGCGTTAGCAGTATTTTTCCTAGAAATAGCATATAAATGTTCATAAATGCGTTGCTTGAAATGACGTTCAGTCTTGCCAAAATAAAAAGCATGACATGTTTGACATGCTGCTAAATACACTACTCCTTCAGTCAAACAATTATATCTGTGGTTAATATAATATTTAACACCTCTTATATAAAATGTGGTCCCAGTTTGTACATATTTGCAATAATTGCAGTGACCACATTTAAACATCCCACCATTAGGTTTGTATTGTTGCAATGGACGTTCAAAAACTGTCTTCAAGGAAGGTACTCTCTTGAACACCATTAAAGGTTTTGTTCCTAAAATATCCCCACATTGAGAATCCTGTAAAATCAATTCCCAATTGATGTTAAGAATATTCCTAAACTCCAATATAAGTTCATTATAAGGTGTTATTAGGCTTGATCGGTAATTGATAATACCGGATGAATCAATCCTGTTATTACTGTTACCAATTGCGTCATCCAATTCAAGAACCTGTGGATTAAACAAAGGGGCCAACATGCCGTTTTTTCTCTTGTGTTCAATTTCTTTTATGAGATTAAGCTCCATGTTGTAAGGATAATCCCTATTCAAAAACATTTGTTTGAGAAACTGACACTCTTTCTCAAAAAGAGAGTCATCTGAACACATGCGTGATGCACAGACCAACTGTCCCTTTAATAATACCTTTTGCAGCTACATATGTAACCTAAAGGGTAGGACCCAAGCATGTGCAGAACTGGTGGCCAACAGTATTACACACATTGACCACACAGAGATAGCGAACATGCTAGCAGACAGAATTGGTGAAAATTTCACTCTATTATCCCCTCCTAACTTACAACAAACCCTCCCCCAAACTCCCCACCTTACATATCTGAACACCAGGCTCTCAAAATCCTGTCCAAGGCAAAGAGCACGGTCTCTATGGGACCAGATGACATCCCAGTCTGTCATCTAAACAGGCTAAAACATAAACTAGCATCACCGCTAAGTAGCCTTTTCCATTATAGCCTAATCACAGGCTTTATTCCTGCTGAATGGAGAACAGCTACAGTTATTCCCCTCCACAAATGTGGCCTAGTAACAGACCACAGAATTACAGACCCATAAGTCTGACCAGGTGCATCTGTAAAGCTATGGAATGTATCATTATGGACCTCATAAATAAAGACATAGGTGACCTTCAAACCCTAGATCCTATCCAATTTGGCTTTGTGAGGGCAGATCTTGCCTGTTAAATCCAGTGGATTTCTTTGAAAGTGTGACCAAGGCGATTGATGAGGGCAAATCTGTGCACACAGCATACCTCGACTTGGCAAAGGCTTTTGACACAATCCCACATTCAGGCATTACTGATGAACTTAGCAAACTTTAAGATGGATTGCCAACTGGCTCACAAACTGGGCACACACTATCAAAGTGGATGACTTCACATCAGCCAGCAGATCTGTTTCCAGCAGGGTACCACAGGGGTCAGTGCTGCATCCCTACTGTTTGGTATACACTTCTCAGAAGTTCAGGTCAAAACTAAACATTTGTGGCTGACCAAGTTTGCATACGACTGCAAATTAGGTGCAATCATTGAATTAAAAGTTCGCCAGTGAGATCCAAATGAGGGCCCAAGTCCGAAATAGGGATGTACAGTTTATTAAACCATGCTAACCAACATTAAAATTTGTAACACATAGGTAGAAGACACCAAAACACATCAACACATAAATGCTATGACAAGTAATAGTACATTTTTGTACAAACTTCATCAGATGCAAATACCCCAAGCTAAACAGTGCAAATCCTGTTCATGTATTCTGATTGGTTTTATATTAATTACTTTTAGATAGAAACTGGTCCTAGATTCTCAGCCACACATAAAAGTTTGCACTGTTTAGCTTGGGGTATTTGCATCTGATGAAGTTTGTGCGAAAACGTACTATTACTTGTCATAGCATTTATGTGTTGATGTCTTTTGGTGTCTTCTACCTATGTGTTACAAATTTTAACATTGGTTGGTGTGGTTTAATAAACTGTACATCCCTATTTCGGACTCGGACCCTCATTTGGATCTCATTGATGAACTTTTGATTGTGTTCCTGGTATTATTGTTCACTTTCATCTCCATTTTGGTTTGCAATCATTGAATCCCCAAATGATGTCTGCATACTCCAGAAAGGTCTCATACAGATCATTGACAGGTGTATTAGTCATGGTCTCAAAATGAATGCAAAGAAGTTCATCATTATTCCTTTCAGTACAAACAATGTCCCTTCACACTTTCAAATCAATAACAATACTCTGAGTCAGTGTTTCTGAAACTGGGGTCTGCAGACCCCTGGGGGTCCATATGATAAACTCAAGGGGTCCATGAGCTCACTTGCACCCACCTGGCTTTTGGGCATCATCCATGACCCGACCTAGTAAATGGAGAAAGAAAAGTTGTGCCGCTCATCCACAATTTATTTAAAAAAAAAAAAAAAAAAAAAAAAAAAACAAGAAAGAAACTTCCCTGTTTGCAGCTGAGCAGTGGCTAAGCAGCTGCTTGCCCTTAGTTTTTAGAGCAGAAGAAAAAACAACTTCTGTGTTTGTGGCTCACGCAGGGCAGCTGCTCACATGCCCTGTGTTTTCTGCCAGCAGTTAGAACTTGGATGGAAATTTAAATAACTGTTCTCTTCCCTCCAACTAAGACAGGTCCCATATTTATGTTGGTCGCTGTATGGGTATGGGTCTGCTCTCTCCCTTTTGCCAGCAAATAGAAATTAATGCGGAGCTGATGATCGATCCGGACAATCTTTTTGACAGAACTTGAAGGTATTTTTTATTTTTTTTTTATCACGGCTTTAATAAGAAACGGTGCCTGAGTGCAGCTGTCAGTTGACCAGATATTCACAGCGTGCCAGATTTTTGCCTTATCTGGTCTGTTTCGCATAAAATGGGGTTTCTCTGGCAAATCATTGAGGACTGAAGAAAATAATGGCATACTTCTGAGCTTTAGATTTCATACGTTTCAGAAAATCCGTATTAATTCAAAACTTGTTCTATCAACTTTCTAAGTTTATAAGAGCAATATTTAAAATGTATCCTTTGACCCTTTATTTCCCACATTATGGCAGGGTTTGCCCATATTTCTTGCACTGAAGAAGTTGAAAGGTATTGTGTGTGTGTGTTTGTGTAGGAGGGAGAAAGTCAGGTATGTGGGTGTGTGTAAGAGAGAAAGAGATGTGTGTAAGGGGTAGGCAGCATATCCTTCAGCTGTCCAGTTTTTTGCAGAATGCCCATATTTTTGCTTCATATTTTCAGTCTATTTCTAATAAAATTGTGTTTTTTCTGGAAAATCCCTGGCAAATCATTGATGACTGAAGTCAGAAAATAATGGCAGACATTTGAGCATCAGACTTCATAGCCTTCAGAAAATTTGTACTAATGCAAAACTTGTTGTTCTATTAACTTTCTAAGTTTACAAGACCAAATATTAAAATGTGTCCTAAGTTTTGGCTCTCTGTCCCCCTATTATGGCAGGTGCATTTTTCAAGAAATTTAGTTTCAAGTGCATTTTCAAGGAATCATGAGCTTCAAGGAATCGTGAGCTTCAAGGAATCGTGAGCTTCAAGGAATCATGAGCTTCAAGGAATCGTGAGCTTCAAGGGAAGAGAAGGTTAATGCTGCTAATGCTGTTTGTTTACAGTGTGCAACAGCTTTGTTTAGCTAGTTAGCAAATAGTATCACTATTGTGGTGCAGCTTTTTAAAGCTGTGTTAGTAGCACAACAGGTAGCATGTTTACATCTTAATGCAGAAGGCTGTGGGTTCTACTACCACAACATATTGATGGATTGTTGACACTGTTTTGCATTTTTAGGGGGTGGGTACTGAAGTCCTGAATACGTCCTCTTTTGGATGAAATGCCTAGTAACTATGAACGTGTTTTCAGTTTGCCATCCATGCAATATTACCGGGTTCCTATTACATTATCGAATTGCTGAAACTTCAAAACTGTAAACATCAAACACAGTTAATCGAAGTTTCAGCAATTTAAACTAATAAAAAAAAGAAAAAAATGTCAACAGTTAAATAACTGCTGTAAGCAGGGGGGGAAGCCCCTCTGCACCCCCCGCTCTTTAAATATACCAACTCTGAGATCACACTACACTGCAATAAAGGGAAATATTCCCTTTCTGCACTATAGTGTGATCTCGGAGTTGGTATATTTAAATAGTGGGGGTGTAGGGGGTGCAGGTGGGCTTGCCCCCTTCTTACAACAGTTTATGTTGTTTGTTTTTATTTTTTTTTTACGTATTCAAAATTATGAAACATTGAACATACATCTTGTAGTGTTCAATGTTTAATGCTTTCGATAACGTAATAGGAACCCAATATTACCATCATACCATTTTTTAGGTAGGCAATTTATTCTTCAAGGGCAGCAGGCACTGAATTGTAGATGAAACACTGAAATAAAGATGTTTGCTAGCAGCAACCTTTTCATTAGTTACAGATCTCTTTAAGGTGGAATTATTCAGATGACTTACTTTTGCAGAGATTGCGCATATTGACTGATACTGGTGGATTGTAATGACAGAAGTTTGAGTGGCCCTTTATGGTTGAAATGTTCTCAATTGGTTGGCTTTGTCATTATTGGTTCATATGTTTTTTCACTACTTCCTGGAAAAATGTGAAGAACTATACATTTAAAACACGTAATACCAAGCGGTGCTGTATTATACAAGAGATATAATGTAATTATTGTGTATTAAAATTTAATTATACAATCAGGAAGGTGACTCAAAGAACTTTTGCATTCTCCTAAAAATGTTCGCAAGGGACCTATGCTTTGAAAACAGCCCAAAGGTAAATTTAATCCACCACTGGCCAGTTGCATTTTCTTTGAATGTGGGTTTCAATGCTGTTTCAGTGAATGTGAGTTTCAAAGGCAGAGAAGTTGTAATGTTAAGTCTGTTGCCATTGAGACTATACTGCTTTGTTTAGATTTAGCAAATGTCTGTTTAGCTTTAGTAAATGTCCATCAGTGTTTGTGCTATAAAATTTGAAATACAAGTTTTAAATTAACTTCAAACATCTATAATCATTGTAGAAGTAAAGCAGAAAACAGTATGCACACTGCAAATTTTGAACAGTGTTTATGGCAACTGGGGAGAATTAGCCAAGTAATGGGACACTGAAATGGCTGCGTCGTGGTGGTGGTGAGGGCTGATTGGGAGGTTTAGGGGTTGATCCAAATGTAATGTATGTATACCACTGCCAATAGGGGTCCTTTATAAAAGGGGTCCTCCAGCTTTCAAAGTTTTGGAACCACTGCAGTAAGTACCCATGAAGTGGTAAGGGACCTGGGATCACAGGTTGACTGTGACCTCAACTTCGACCATCACGTGTGTACCACTGTAAGGAAATCTTTCCACGTAGCTCACTTGATTAGTAAAGGCATTGCCTCCAGAGCAAAAGAAGTTATAACCCTGGTATACTCGGCACTTATCCGGTCCATAATTGAGTATAACTATCCATTTGGTATGTACCATACTAAGCACCTACAATTAGACAGACCTCAGAGGCTTCTAACAAAGAAGATCAAGGGCCTCCACAGCATGTGCCTCACATGGACTGACTAAAATCCCTATCACTATAGTCCACATCATATATACTTATTAGGGGAGACTTATGCCTGGCCTACAGAGCAACCCAAGATCTAAACCTAATGAACCTATTGCATATCCATAAATCAAATGCGTCTAGGGCTACCCATTCCAGAGACTTAAATGGGTCTATTTCACAATGTTGAAAGCCGACAATATCAAAGCTGATATTGTCGGCAGCACAACATTGAAAGTGCAGAACATCATGCAGGTAAAAGGAAATCTCCGTAGGGGGAGATTTCCATTTACCTCAATGTGGTGCAGTCTTGGAGTTGGAATATTTAAGTAGGGGGGGTGCAGCTAGTTAGTTTTTATTTTTGTTTGTTTGTTTTTTTTTAACATTATTCGATATTTTACTACATAGATCACTAGAGGCCGACCTTTAGTGATTCGATGTAGTAAAATTTCGATAACGTGATATAGATGCACTTAAATATGGCCTGTGATTTAAATAGGGCATGCTGGAGGGACAGATTTATCTCCCAGTGACTGCCACGTCTTTGGAACATGCTACCAATTCATGTGAAACAGAGCACCTCTATATTACTTTTCAAGAGGAACATGGGTAAGTGGATGAGGCACAGTAAATTCTTATTGGGGATAGGGCCCACAACCCTCCTGGACATGGGCAGTCATCATTAAATGCAATTTTGGGTATTGACTAGTACCTCTACAATACTACGTTGGGTTGAAACAGCTATGCTTAAAATGACCTCCGGGCCGATAGCCTAGTTACCTCCTACGATCTAAGATCTATGATCTTGAGACAGCTATGCTTAAAATGACCTCTGGGCCGATAGCCTAGTTATCTCCTATGATCTAAGATCTATGATCTTGAAACAGCTATGCTTAAAATGACCTCTGGGCCGATAGCCTAGTTACCTCCTATGATCTAAGATCTATGATCTTGAAACAGCTATGCTTAAAATGACCTCTGGGCCGATAGCCTAGTTACCTCCTATGATCTAAGATCTATGATCTTGAGACAGCTATGCTTAAAATGACCTCTGGGCCGATAGCCTAGTTACCTCCTATGATCTAAGATCTATGATCTTGAAACAGCTATGCTTAAAATGACCTCCGGGCCGATAGCCTAGTTACCTCCTATGATCTAAGATCTATGATCTTGAAACAGCTATGCTGAAAATGACCTCCGGGCCGATAGCCTACTTACCTCCTATGATCTAAGATCTATGATCTTGCTGCTGAAACAAATACACTTATTTTCATTATTATTTGCAATAGTTCAAAAATTAATAAACACCATGCTTGTTTGCCTTTTATAAGTTCATAGGTTCATAGGTGTTTACTACATGCATCCCAAATCTCTGACAAGTTCTAGTACCCTTGAAAAAAGTAAGCAGGGACTTGGGAAATGAAACATTTACAAGCAGGGACCTGGGAGATGAACTATTTGCAGTCTACCTGTTTCTATAGAGACATACGCACTAAACCAGGGGTGAATTTCCTGTTCCCCATCCAATTGTCCAAGTTACACTTGAAATGGGTTAGAGAGAAACTCTGCTTCACATGGATAGGCAGCTTGTTCCAGAGAAAGGGTAGTCTCTAGGACATATACCTGTCTCTGCATCAGGTCCTATTTAAATCACAGGCAATGTTTAAGACTTCAGAATGGGTAATTCTGGTGCTTTTTATTTTTCAGATATGTGAGAGGTCCCCCAGAGTGGGGTGTGACAATTTCTTGAATGCCAGGCATTGATCTCCCCTTAACAGCCTATAGAAGACAGAATACAGGGATAGGGCCTTGAGGTGTTCTGCAAAAAATGTGTTACTTGCAATCTGTATTCTTTTAATGAGCAACCTCTGTGGATGTCCCAGTTGTTGGATATGCCTGCTTAGGTACATATCAAAGGGGGCATTTGTACTCAGTGATAGGTCTGATGAATGGTGAATTCAGTGGAACAATGATTTCCTTGCCTCTAGATACCATACCTTTGCTTATAAGTTACACAACATAGTAATGAGTTTTTTACTACTGTAGACATGTGATAGTCAATGGTTAGATTGCTGCATATGTGTGTCCCCAAGTCCTTGTAGAGGTGTGTTGTCTATATGATAGTTACCAGGGGGTGGATGACTTCTGAAGGATATTATTATGCATTACTTGGCATTTTGTTTTAGTCCATGCCTCTGGCACCAGTTGTTTGCCTGTGTCAGGCCTTCCTGGAGAAGGTTTGAGTCAGTGAGAGATTCAATGACAGCTATTAATTTGCAATCATCTGCAAATTTAGACAGCCAGAAGCCATTGACATTGTCCTTGACTTCAGAAAAGTAAATGCCAAAAAGGAGTGGTCCCAGGACTGATCCCAGAGAGACTCCACTTGTGATCGGCCTAGTTGTAGAGGTGGACTCCCAAGTTCTAACTTTCTGGGTCCTGTCTGTGAGCCAGCTGGCTATCCAGCAGATGACATAAGGGTTTGCATCCAGCCTTTTAAGTTTGTCATCAATGCCAGAGTGATAGGATTGTGTCAAATGCCTTGGTCAGGTCAAGGTAGAAGATGTGAACCATTTTGCCCTCATCCATTGCTTGGTTGACCTTCTCAAAGAATTCTACCAGTATGAGTAGGCATGACCTTCCCTTGATGAAACCAAATTTGGTTGGGCTAGTGTCTGAAGTTTTCCTGTGTCATTATTGATCATATATATATATATATATATATATATATATATATATAATTATCTCCATGGCTTTGCAGCTCATACTTGTGGGTCTGAATTTTCCAGGATCTGTAGAGGAATGACCATTGCTGTTTTCCATTCATGAAGCACACCGCCTGTTTAGAGGCTACAGTTAAATAGCAATTACAAAGGTCCTGATAGATCATGTTTCATGCTATTTAGAAGGCAATGGCCTTAGACACCTAAAGACCTATTCCCTAGTGGCAGCAAGGGGAGTTTTATTTGATGTTATTTCCTGAGGGATGGTTCATGGGGAGAGAGGGATAAAGTTGGAGCTGAATTTGCTGGCCAGTAGATTAGCTATATCTTCTGGCTCAGTATAAGTGGCTCTATTTACAATGAGCTCTGCACACAATTGTGTATTGCCTTTGAGGTTGAAGACATAGCTAAACAATGCCACATGGTTCTCCTTGGACTGGGAGGCCGAATTTAAATCCACTTTGGCTTTGATAGACTTTATTTGCCTCTCAGTTGTTTCTTTTATTCTGCTGAGAGATGCACCTCCTAATTTTTGACATGATTTTCTTCCTTTTCTTTTACAATCTATTGATGTTGTGATACCACCAGGGTGGCTTGTTTTTTTTAGTTAGTTCTTCCTGGTGGGTATAATTGCCTCTATACAGCTGTTAACATGCTTGTACAGGGTTTCTGTGGAAAGGTTTTGAGTAGGTAACAGTATTCTTGGGGTTTATGGGGGCTTGAAATTTTACCAGGTTATCACATAACAGTCAGAAGTTAGTCTTAGAGTAGTTCCTGAGTATTCAAGGGTTAGCTGGGACTCCAGGATTTATTTTTACTTTAAAGAAGAACATCTTGTGGTCTGGCCTTACCAGAGAAGACATTACACTAGGGGGTGTGTAGCACTCTCCCATTTTAGTTAGGAATGGATCCAGTATGATTGTATCCCTTGTTACTGTACTGACAATCTGGTCTAGGGAGCTTGTGTTTACAAAATCCAGGAATCTCTGTGCCTATACGCTTGGTGCTGCATATGATTCTTAGTTAATAGTGGGGTAATTGAAGTTGCCTATGAATATTGTACTGGGTTGGATGGTAAGTGTTTCCAATAAGTTTAAATACAAGGTATAGGTTTCCTGGGTCATAGAGGAGGACCTATAGCTTGCAAGGAAGTGGTACTGGATTTTGCCTATGGTGATGAACATGGAGAAGCTCAAGTGCATTGTCTTCTTTGGCCAGCCTTGAGGTATATTTATTATTGATCAAGATGTCTCCACCTTTAGTCTGGTCTGTGCAATAGCTGGTCTACATTATGGAAGGAATTATAGCCTTGCACTGCCAGTTTTCTCTCTACGGCTTTAAACCATATCTCACTGACCACACAGATGTCAGCATTCTCTAAGGAAGTGGTTCTGAAACTTTGAAAGCTGGAGGACCCCTTTTATAAAAGAAAACATTTTGACAGGGCCTTATCGGCAGCGGTACACATACATTACATTTGGATCAACCCCCAAACCCCCCCCCCCAATCAGCCCCACCACCACCACGCAGCCATTTCAGTGTCTCATTACGTGGCTAATTCTCCCCAGTTGCCATAAACATTGTTTACAATTCTGTGTGCATACTATTTTCTGCTTTACTTCTACAATGATTACAGATGTTTGCAGTTAATTTAAAACTTGTATTTCAAATTTTATAGCACAAACACTGATGGACATTTGCTAAAGCTAAACAGACATTTGCTAAATCTAAACAAAGCAATATAGCCTCAATGAAAACAAACTTAACATTGCAACCTCTCTGCCTTTGAAGCTCACATTCACTGAAACAGCACTGAAACCCACATTCAAAGAGAACGCATCTGGTCAGGGGCAGAGTGTTTACCTTTGGGCTGTTTTCAAAACATAGGTCCCTTGCTAACATTTTTAGGAGCATGTAAAAGTTCTTTGATTCACCTTCCTGATTGTATAATTAAATTTTAATGCACAATAATAAAATTATATCCCTTGTATAATAAAGCACCACTTGGTAGTACATGTTTTAAATGTATAGTTCTGTACATTTTATCAGTAAGCAGTGAAAAAACATATGAACCAATAATGACAAAACCACCCAACTGAGTTCAACCAAAAAGGGCCACTCAAACTTCGGTCATTACAATCCACCAATATCAGGCAATATACACAATCTCTGTGGAAGTAAGTCATCTGAATAATTCCACCTTAAAGAGCTTTGTAACTAATGAAAGGTTGCTGTTGCCAAACAACTTTATTTCAGTGTTTCATCTGCAAATTCAGTGCCTGCTGCCCTTGAAGAATAAATTGCCTACTTAAAAAAATGGTAAGCTGGTAATATTGCATGGATGGCAAACTGAAAACAAGTTCATAGTTACTAGGCACATGATCTAAAAGAGGACGTAATCAGGACTTCAGTACCCACCCCCTAAAAATGCAAAACAGTGTCAACAATCCATCAATATGCTGTGGAGGTAGAACCCACAGCCTTCTGCATTAAAATGCAAACATGCTACCTGTTGTGCTACTAACACAGCTTTAAAAGGCTGCACCACAATAGAGATACTATTTGCTAACTAGCTAAACAAATCTGTTGCACATTGTGAACCGACTTAGCATGAGCAGCAGTAAACTTCTCTTCCCTTGAAGCTCACAATTCCTAGAAAATGCACTTGAAACTAAATTTATTGAAAAATGCACCTGCCATAATGGGGGGACAGAGAGCCAAAAACTTAGGACACATTTTAATATTTGGTCTTGTAAACTTAGAAAGTCGATAGAACAACAAGTTTTGCATTAGTACAATTTTTCTGAAGGTTATGAAGTCTGACACTCAAATGTCTGCCATTATTTTCTGACTTCAGTCAACAATGATTTGCTTGGTATTTTACAGAAAAACACAATTTTATTAGAAATAGACTGAAAATATGAGGCAAAAATATGGACATTCTGCAAAAACCTGGACAGCTGAAGGATATGCTGCCTACCCCTTACACACAGCTCTTTCCCTCTTACACACACCCACACACACCTGCCTGCCTCCTTCTTACACACACACACACACACACACACACACACACACACACACACACACACACACACACACACACACACACAATACCTCTCAACCTCTTCAGTGCAAGAAGTATGGACAACCCCTGTTATAATGTGGGGAACAAAGGGCCAAAGCTAAGAATACATTTTAAATATTGCTCTTATAAACTTAGAAAGTTGATAGAACAAGTTTTGAATTAATACGGATTTTCTGAAACGTATGAAATCTAAAGCTCAGAAGTATGCCATTATTTTCTTCAGTCCTCAATGATTTGCCAGAGAAACCCCATTTTATGCGAAACAGACCAGATAAGGCAAAAATCTGGCACACTGCGAATATCTGGTCAACTGACAGCTGCCTATTAAAGCCTTGATTAAAAAAATAACAAAAACCTTCAAGTTCTGTCAACAAGATCGTCTAGATCGATCATTAGTTCTGCATTCATTTTTATTTGCTGGCAAAAGGGAGAGAGCAGACCCATACCAATACAGCAACCAACATAAATACGGGACCTGTCTTACTTGGGGGGAACAGAACAGTTGTTTAAGTTTCCCTCCAGGTTCTAACTTCTGGTAGAAAATGCAGGGCAAGTGAGCAGCTGCTCAGCGTGAGCTGCAAACATGGAAGTTGTTTCTTCTCCTCCTCTAAAAACTAAGGGCAAGCAGCGCTTATTCACTGCTCAGCTGCAAACAGGGAAGTTTCTTTCTTGTTTTTTTTTTTTTTTAAATAAATTGTGGATGAGTGGCACAACTTTTCTTTCTCCATTTACAGGGTCAGGTCATGGATGATGCCCGAAAGCCAGGTGGGTGCAAGTGAACTCACGGACCCTTTGAGTTTATCGTATGGACACCAGTTTCAGAAACATTGCTCTAGGGTGAAGATTGCTTCTAGGTTGTGGAGTTGTTTTGTTTAAACTCAGAGCATTCTGGAGTAACCTTTATATTTTCTTGGTTTTGATTTGCTATGTCAGAAATACTTTCACAAAATAAAACTAAATCCTAAAAAGACTAAAACAAAATAAAATATGTTACATCTGATACAATGAAGTAGGAAAAACAGAGCACATTTATTCATACATTAAGCGCTTTCATCTCAAAAGAGAGACTTCATCAGAATACAAACATATCAATTATCCACATTTAAATATAAATTGAAGCCAATGACATCACAAACCCTGCAATCATGTTAAAGAAACACAGTCCTGCTGAAGTTTAAATATAAATATAAACTTATAGAATGAATCCATGATGTATTTTGATGCCATAAAGCTATTTGATTAATTTGTTATATACATGAACACTAATAATTAAAAACAATAATATTGTCTAAAAAGTATTTATTAAAAAATATTTTAAAAATGCATTTAAAAAATTATATATATATACACATATATATATGTATATAATACATTAACAGACATTTTTAAAAGTGGTCTGATTAGTAAGAATGTTTATGAATATTTATGTATACAGACACCTTCCATCCCCACCATCCAAGGCCTACCAAAAATTCACAAAAATTACCAGGATCCACCGATGAGACCTATAGTCTCAGGAAAAGGATGGGTAACAGAACATATTTCAGTTTTTATAGAAAAGCATTTAAGATGTATTTTAAACACTAACCCCTTTGTTCTGCATGATTCAAAACATTTCTTAATAGATTTGTATGATAATTTAAAATCTTGTGAGTCCATTGACAATCTAATTCTAGTGACATTAGATATACAATCACTTTTTACAGTGATTCCAAATGAACTAGGATTGATTTATATCCCTTCTTATCTTAAAAACCATAGTGAATATTCTGATATTTTAATTGATCTTCTAACACATTTTTTAGAGCTGGTCTTGGAAAACAATATATTTATGTTTAACAAAGATATTTACAGACAATGTGATGACGTAGCTATGGGCACTCCATGTGCCAATAGCTACGCCAACATGTTCTTGGCTCATTGGGAAGAGACAGTACTGTTCCAGAATTCATTATTTAAATCCAATGTCAAATTCTACAGACGTTTTGTAGATGATTTATTTATTTTATGGAATGGTACTATAAATGATTTAGAGAATTTTATTATGGTTATTAATGGTTTGAATAATTGTTTAAAATTTACAGCACAATGGAATGAAAGCAAAATTTAATTTTTAGATCTTTTTGTTGAAAAATTACCATGTGGAATTATCAACACAGGGATTTATAGAAAATTGGAGGTTGTAGGATCTGATGAAGCTAAACTTAGCGAAAGCGCTTATCCCCTGTACTCCTGTTTTTCATGAATAAACATCCGTTTGAATTTGAAATTAAATCTTGCTGCCTGTTACTTGAGTTACAGAAGAACTTTGGATATACGTATTTATTCTCGTTCTCGCACATGCACCTGCTTGCCTGCATGATTAATTATTTCTACATATCCTTGGTGCTAGTGCGTTAATTCGTTGATTTGCCAACCTTTATATTAATTCTCAGATATGCTCAGAATTAGTCCAAAATGACAAAAAATACACCGAACCCACAGACATTGCCAACATCCTAGCTGACAGGTTCAGCGCAAACCCCCCCCCACCAAAAGGGCAAATATCTATCCCAGCAAAGTGCTGCCCCCTGATATCTCAGATGCTCAGGTAAGAGCCGCCCTCTCCAAAGCAAAAAACACAGCATCAATGGGACCAGACGGTGTCCCGGGCTGCGTCCTACATGAACTCCAAGAAGAGCTAAACCCAAACATAAAACTACTGTTCAATCTCAGCCTTACTACAGGATATGTACCCAAAGAGTGGCATACAGCAACAGTGGTTCCTCTCCACAAAGGTGGTGCCTCAACGGATTCTGGAAACTATCGCCCCATAAGCCTGACTAGCTTGGTCTGCAAAGCTATGGAAAGGATCATCATGGACCTCATAAATAAAGATATTGGGGACCTACAGACACTGGATCCTACCCAGTTTGGCTTTGTTAAGGGTAGATCCTGCCTCTTAAACCTGGTTGATTTCTTTGAAACAGTCACCAAGGCCATTGACAAGGGGAAGGTGGTCCACACAGCCTACCTGGACCTCACAAAAGCCTTCGATACAATACCCCACTTGGGCATTATAGATTTAACCTCCAGCTTAAATATAAACCCCTATGTCACCAGATGGGTTGCAAACTGGCTCAAGGACAGAACCCACATGGTTAGAATTGCTGGAGCCATGTCAGACTCCAAACCAGTTACAAGTGGCATCCCACAAGGCTCAGTCCTGGGACCTCTCTTGTTCAGTATATATTTCCCGGAGGTACAGGCCAACACAGAAGGACCGTGGCTGACCAAGTTCGCAGATGACTGTAAACTGGGCGCCATAATCGACTCTCCAGCCAACACAAGCATCCTCCAAAAGGGCCTCATATTAACAGACAACTGGTGCCAGAGCCATGGCCTCAAGCTAAACGCCGAGAAGTGTATAGTCATCCCCTTTGGCAAAAACAAAGTGCCCACAAATTACCACATAGGTGGTAATCCATTAAGTACAGAAGAAGTAATTAGGGACCTGGGGACCCAAGTTGATAGCAATCTCTCATTTGACAACCACGTGGCCAAAGTGGTTAGAAGAACATTTTATATAGCCCACCTAATCATGAAGGGATTCACATCTAGATCAGGGGAGGTCATTGTGCCTCTTTACACATCCCTCATCAGGCCCATAATTGAGTACAATGCCCCTTTTGGGATGTACCTTACCAGACACCTGCAGCAACTGGAAAGACCCCAAAAGTGCCTCACCAAGAGGATCAAAGGACTCAAACAGATGCCATATGCTGCCCGGTTAAAGAAACTCCAGCTCTACTCAGTGGCATACTGCCTGCTCAGAGGCAATCTGTGCCTGACGTATAAAGCCATGTCCAACCCGGAATTAATGGACATGCTGCACCTCAGAAAATCCAAATCCCATCGAGCTATGCACTCGAGAGACTTGAACCTCAGCATTGAAATCAATAGGACATGCTGGAGGGACAGATTCATAACCCAGAGGCTCCCTTCACTCTGGAATAAAATCCCAGTCCAGGTTAGGCAGAGTCCCTCATTGACTCTCTTCAAGAGGAATCTTCATGAGTGGATGGGAGATCGTAGGTTTACCCCGGGTATCACTTCTGTGTCACTGTTAGACAGAGGCACAGTATACTAACCTCGAAAAAGGGCATAGCAAAATTAATTTAAAATGGGTGGCGAAAGCCAAACACACTCTGGCTAGGCTTATAAATGCCCTAGGGCAGATAGCCTAGTATGAACCTATGAACCTATGAACCTATGTGTACTACCCCATAAGAACAACAGTCAAAATGATCATCTGCCCTCTATTTTTTTCCATTAATGCATGTACCATTTAAATTCCTGATCCTATTACAAACCCTGCACCTACCACAAGGAAAAGATCCCATCTCACCATTCTCCCTCCTCACTTTCCTTAAATTTAACAACTCCTTCAGCCTAAAAAAACTCCTGTAGGAAAAAACTACTCTGTCCGTAAAATGCTTGGACAAGATCTCATCTTCACTGATGATAGGTGACAGGCTAATGAATAAATTCCTAAGAATAACAGAAAAAAGGAGAAAACCATCATCATAATGTCGCTGCAGCACATCAGAAAGTTGTCTGTCTGGCTCATCTAATTTCCAAAACCATCTCTTCTAGATACAAAGAATTCGTAATTTCCCCTTTACTCATATTATTGAACATAGTGCCCCTTTTGGCATGCATTTGTCTCAGAATATCACTCAACCTGAAAGACCTTAGAGATTCTTGAATAAAAAGATCAGTGGCCTTGAAAATATTAAGTTATTAGGGCAGACTGCCAGATGTCTTTCTGTACTTAGTCTCTGATAGAGTCTCCCTTGGAGATTCATGCCTGGACTTTTGAGTCATGAACAATCCAAACCACTTTGACATCATATTCATTCACAGATGAAACCATTACTCAAATACTCTGTTAAAGGAAAGAAACCTTCATCATCAGATAAACAGGACATGTTGGCATTATATGTCGATATCCCAATGTAAACCCCTCCTCTGTCACAATGTTCTGTTACATGTCAAGGAAAGTAACACCCTTGCCAGCTTCAAGGTAAGCCTTGATAATTGGATGGGCAGTCTCATACACTGCCCATCTATCTTGTATTGCCATCTTTGAGGCTGGAGGGAACTTTTAAATATATAAATATATAAATTGGCTAGGCTTGTAATGATCTGTAAACTGATTGGCTAGTACTTACCTATGAACCTGTGAACATATGAACCTATAGAGGTGCTGTGCAACACTGGCAGAAAGGTAGAGCAGAGTGGGGAAAAGAAAGGACAGGCTCCAGAACAGAGAGTGAGGAAGTTCATGGGGAAATGGCTGTTCCTGACAAAAAAGCACAAGGATCCAATGATTGCATTCCAAAGTCCTCAGGAATCTGAAAAGTGTGCTGGCAGACCTTATGAGGGAGATCTTTAACAGATCACTCGCCAATGCAGAATTGTCAGAGAAATGGAATGCAACAATTATGGCACTTACAGGGGGGGGGGTCAGAAATGTTAACAATTACAGGACTGTTTGCTTAACAGTAGCAGCAACAGCAGCAGTTTTAAGGAAATAATGAAAAGTACACTGGGTTGGGGGGGCTTATAGCATTTGTAGAGGACAACAATCTCAAGGACAGAAACTAGCATGGTTTCACAGCCAGAAGGAGTAGCCAGGCTAGTGGGATAGTACCAGCAGATGGTGTTTTCCTGGACTTCAGCATATCCTTCAACTCTCTCTCTCACACCTGAAGGGGATCATGCAGGACCAAGACACAGGAGCTAGGTAGCTGCACAGTTGAATTGTAGAAAAGTGGGTGTTGTGGTCTGAGGGGCAATATAAGGAATTTGGATGTAACTAGAGGAGTATTAGAGGGGTCTGCCCTGAGTCCTGTATTATTCAATGTGTTTGCATCAGATATATCTGAGTAAAGAGATAACAGGATTTGTCCCTTTGCTGAAGATGCAAAGTTAAATGCAGAAGTAGAGAATATAGAGAAGATTCAAACAAATGATTTGGAAAGGTTGAAGAAGTGGGCAGAATGTTGACATCAGAGCTTTAGTGCAAATAAATGCACTGTACTGCACTTGGCCATAACAACCCTGGTGTGAATTACTGGGTGGGCAAAAGAGCAGAAGGGAATGATGCACCATGAGGAGGGGCAGTGGCAGCACTAAAAGTAATGTTGTAATGTATCCTCAGGAGGATAATTTTAAAAGGAAAGAGATATTGCTCACACTTGTCAGACCTATGTCTGACTATACCTTAATTACATTATGCAGTCCTGGAGGCCATGCAAGTAAAAGGGCATTAGGCTGCTGGAAATAATTCATAGGAAAGTTACCAGGAAAAAAAAAAAGCATGGGATGGAAAGAAAGGAATATAGCAAGAGAGTAGAAGAACTAGAGATCTTACCACTTGAAACAAGAAAAGACAGGATAAACACGATAATGGTGACTAGACAATAAATACTCCCTGGCTCTGCAAATCTACTTTATCATGGAAAAGCTTGTGAACTCATGGGATAAAGTATAGAAATAGACCATACCTCTCAACCTTTTAGAGCAAGAAATCTGGACAAAGCCATTAATAAAAGTGGGACAAAGCTGTAAAACTAGGGATAATGTTTAAATATTGCTCTTACAAACATAGAAAGTTCACACAAGAAAATGCAGAAAACGGCAAGGTAACCTTCACTTTACTCCAAGGCACACAGAATTCCAGTAAGCGCTTTCGTCTCCCAAAATAATCACAACAAGAGACTTCTTCAGACTGAAATAATCATTACATAACACACTTTAAATATACCTCTTTAGGCACATGATCAATCACATGATTCCATATACCCTCCATAAAAGCATTACATTAAATAAAAACTTAAAATAACTGACATTATATACCTACGCTACTCTTAATGTTTTAACCCCTTTTTTAAATACATGGTAAATTCTTGTCTATTATTTAGTCCAGGTGGGAAACATGCATTTAATTTAACTTGCCAGCAATATTCAAGCCAGCCAAGCTCTTCCTTTATATTTATAAGTTCCATAGTATTAATCAGGGAGTCTAGTACTAGGAATTTATAATTTACCTTACAATTACTGCCTTTATAATGCTTACATGTAGCATTTTTAATATCTCCTATTTGGGTGGCATATTTATGTTTGTACATCCTTCTATTAAGTTCCCTAGTGGTTCTACCTACATAGAAACTTTAACATTCAATACAAATAATAAGGTAAATCACATTCTTGGACTTACAATTAAATGCACCAGGTATTTTCACTTTACTATGCCCTATAGCTACCTCACTCCACTCAGTATATAACAAATTACACGTTACAGTTATAACATTTAACCATACCACTCCTTTGTTCTGTTAAACCAGTTTTGCTTAGTTTCTCTTGAAAATAATTTTTAAAATGTTTAGCTTTCTTTTGAACAAATTTAGTCCCCAGTTTTTTTATGACAACATTTTTTATAGCTTGAGAATCTACACTATTCTCTATAGCCATCTCTCTTTTATATTCATAATGTCCTTTATTATTATAGGTTCATAGGTTCATAGGTTCATACTAGGCTATCTGCCCGAGGGCATTTACAAGCCTAGCCCATAGTTTTGTGGCTTACGCCACCCCTTTAGTATGGGGAACTATACCCATTATTTTGCTGTGCCTCTGTCGAGCAGTGACACTGAGGTAATCCCTGGGGTATATCTGCGATCTCCCATCCATTGGTCAAGATTTCTCTTGAACAAGGCCAGCGAGGTGCTCTGCCTCACATATACCGGGATTTTGTTCCACAGCATAGGGAGTCTTTGGGTGATGAATCTATCCCTCCAGCACGTCCTATTAATAGCCGTGTCAAGGTTTAAGTCTCCCGCCCTTGTGGCTCTGACGGATCTAGAGTTTTTGAGGTGAAGCATATTCATCAAATCTGGGTTTGACATGGCCTTGTATGTCAGGCAAAGGTCACCTCTGAGCAAGCGGTAAGCGACTGAATAGAGCTGGAGTTCTTTCAGTCGGGCAGCATAGGACAGATTTTTGAGACCCTTTATCCTTTTGGTGAGGAACTTTTGTGGCCTCTCCAGCTGCTGCAAGTGTCGGGTCAGATACATTCCAAATGGGGCATTGTACTCAATCATTGGTCTGATGAGTGATGAGTATAGGGAGACTATGACCTCCCTTGATCTAGATGTGAATCCCTTCATGATAAGGTGGGCAATGTAGAAGGTCTTCCTAACTACTTTAGCTACATGGGTGTCGAATGACAGGCTACTGTCAACCTGGGTCCCCAGGTCCCTGATAACTTCTTCTGTGCTCAGTGGATTGCCACCTATATGGTAGCTAGGGGTAACCTTGTTTTTCCCGAAGGGTATGACTATGCATTTTTTGGCATTTAACTTTAGGCCATGGCTCTGGCACCAGTTATCCGTTTCTGTGAGACCTTTCTGAAGGATATCTGTGTCAGATGTGTTTTCGACTACGGCGCCCAGTTTGCAGTCATCTGCAAACTTTGTCAGCCATAACCCTCCTGTGTTTGCTTGTACTTCAGAAAAGTAGATGCCAAACAAGAGTGGGCCCAGGACTGAGCCCTGTGGGACACCACTTGTGACAGGCTTTGAGTCTGACATGGCGCCAGCAACTCTGACCCTGTGGGTTCTGTCACTCAGCCAGTTTGCAACCCATCTTGTGATGTATGGGTTAACATTTAAGCTGATGAGTTTTTCAATGATACCCGAGTGGGGTATTGTATCAAGGCCTTCGCCAGATCGAGGTAGGCTGTATGGACTGCCTTTCCCTCATCAATGGCTTTGGTGACTGTTTCAAAAGTCAACCAAGTTTAAAAGGCATGATCTGCCTTTGACAAAGCCAAACTGGGTTGGATCCAAAGTCTGCAAATTCCCTATGTCTTTATTTATGAGGTCCATTATGATCCTCTCCATGGCTTTGCAGATAAGGCTTGTCAAGCTAATTGGCCGGTAATTTCCAGGGTCGGTGGAGGCACCGCCTTTGTGAAGTGGGACCACAGTCGCAGTGCGCCACTCCCTGGGTACGTATCCAGAGGTGAGACTATGATTAAACAGCTGTCCTAGCTGTGGGTTTAATTCCTCGTTGAGTTCGTGGAGCACACAGCCGAGGACACCATCAGGTCCCATGGATGCTGTGTTTTTTGCTTTGGAGAGAGCAGTTCTCACTTGGGCGTTAGAGATGTTTGGGGGGCTGCAATCATTAGGTATAGATATCTCTCCTTTTGGGGAGGGGAGAAGTTTGCACTGAACCTGTCAGCCAGTATGTTGGCAATGTCTGTAGGATCAGTAATCTTCACATCATTTTGAACTAGTTCTGAGCATATCTGGGAGTTTCCTCCCAGGTTTCTAACATAGCTAAAGAAGGCCTTATGATTGTCTTTTGAGTCTTTAGCTATTTTTCTCTCAAAATTTGCTTTGGATGATTTTATGAGAGCTCTTAGTTTTTTACTTATAGTGATCAAAGGTGTCTTACCTTTGAAGGATTTTGCTCTATCTTGTAGTAGCTTCCTCCTTTTGTTGTAGAGTTTGATTATGGCTGGGGTCCACCAGACTGGACGCTTGTCTTTGGTACAAAGAGTCTTTGTTTTGCTTGGGATTGCCTTATCCATGCAGTCCTGCAGGTGCTGGTAGAAGGCATTTGTAAGTGATTCAGCGGCTTGAATACTGTTTTCCGCCGGCTCGGGGGCCTTAAAGGAGACCACACTAGTCTTTAGAAGTGTGAAGTCAGCTTTCGAGAAGTTCTTTACTGTGGTCTTTTTTATTTCAGGTGGGGGTGGGATGAGGACCTCCAGTGAGATTAGTTTGTGATCTGATCTCACCAGTGAGGGGTATACTTCCAGTGTTGAACATTGTGCTCCCATGTTCGTGATGATGAGATCAAGTATGTTTTCTCCTCTTGTGGGGATGGTGACTAGTTGTTCCATGGCATTTGAGTTTATGAATTCCAGGAACTTTTGGGCTAGGGTGTTTGGGCTCGAGTAGTGTTCCCAGTCTATATTAGGGTAATTGAAGTCACCTAGTATGATGGTGTTTGGAGATACATTTATCCCCTCCAGTGTTTTCAGGAAAGCCATGTGAGGTTCCTGAGTTTGTGAGGGTGGCCTGTAACATGCTACAATTTGCAGAGCAGTCTTGCCTATGGTTAATTGCACCTGGATGGTCTCCGATGCATCGTGCATTGCCACCAGTCTTGAGGTGTGGGTGTCCTTGATGAATATGGATACCCCCCTCCTTTCTTGGTATTGTCCGGATTTTGGCGCCGCAACGCTTGATATGAGGTAAAACCTGATAGTGCTGGGGTGCTCTCAGGAGCCTTGAACCAGGTTTCTGTCACAGCACAGACATCGATGTTCTCCATACTGAGAAGGGCCTCGAGTGCGTGCATTTTGAGATTTAGACTTCTGGCATTGAGCAGCATTACCCTTAGTTTTTTTTCTTTTTTGTGTTTTAGGGTGGAAGGTTTAGAATTTGAGCCTTGCCTAAAAAAGGCACTATGGGGGTGGCAAGAGCCTTTGCCAATATCCGGAATCCCGGTGGTGACAGGTGCAAGCCGTCCCTTGCGAAGCAGCGTGGCTTGTCCAGCATGTCATCCCAGGCAGACAGACATTGGATCCCCTTTGAATGACACCAGAGTTTAAGCCAATTGTTAAAGCTGATCATCTTATCTCTGTATTGTGGCATCATTCTTGGTGAAGGTAGGATACTGCTCAAGGTCAGGGTCATACCTGCCTGGGCTACATAATCAGAGAGCTCCTCAATGTCTCTTTTCATGTAGTCCAAGGAGGTACGTCTCAGGTCATTTACACCAGCGTGGACAATGACTGAGTCGTATTTGTACCTGCTGTTGAGAGACCTGAGTGCTTGCGTTATGTGGCGGATTCTAGCGCCCGACAGGCAGCTTACTGTAACTCTCTCCTTACTCAGTCTGGTGAGCGGGATGTCAGTGTGTCTGACTATGGAGTCACCAATGACTAGTGTGTCTGGCATTGTGTTTGGCCTTAAGGGCTGTGACTGTTTGACACTCTGACTGTGAGGTCTATGTGTTGCAGGTGTTGTGTTCTGAGGTGGTGGTTGTTTGGGTGTCTGCTTTGGTGGCCTCTGCTGTTTTGGTAGATTTTTGATCAGAGCCTCCAAGTATGTCTTTGTGTGTTTATGTGTATGATTTGAGGTTGTGATGGTACTATGTGAGACTGGGTCTATAGTGTGTGTGGTAGCCTTCTCCTCTTGTCTGGCCTTGCCAGTCCTATGTTGAGAGAGCTCAGCCTCCAGTTTGGCCGTATAGTTGCATCTCTCGCATGTATTTGTGTTTTGTGGGAGGAGGAGAGGGTTGTCTGTGTACATGAGGCAATTGTAACATTGCCTCAATATTCCCAGGTTCACCAGCTGAGCAGGAGAGGACACTAGCAACTGATCCCTCGACATGCTAGAAGGAATAGGCAAAAAAACTTTAAAAGAGATTCCGGGGGATGTGGGTGACCGAGAAATGGGGTTTGCCTTTTTGGGGTACTATCTATGACAAGAGTGCTGTATCAAGGTGATAAGTACTGTAGGAGCAAGTGCTAGGTTTAACAGATAGAGAATAGTCTACTTGGAGTCAAGTAGAGATGATCTTTTTAGTTATAGGATACGCTGATTAGATCAGTAGTATAGTTCGAGGAAGGTAGTTTTAAGGGAAAATTTGAAGAGTGGACTTTAGGTAGCCCGAATAGTTTAAACCTGCTTAACCGGCGCTGCCCTAGTGTGCAACAGTAATAACTCTGCGCTAAATCACGCTAAAGCGTGCTAAAACGCGCTTTATAGCAGGGGGCTGGAAAAGACAGGAAATGACTCAAAATGGCCAATAGACTACAAGTTACTGCCTTAAACCACTCCTCTAAGGACAAACAGGCAGCTCAGTACTCCCCACTCTCACTGGTGAGTAAAGAAACTTCCCCCTGACCAAACAAGGAAAATGGAGAAACACAGGAACCAAGACAAAGCCCAGGGATCAGCAAAATCTGGTCTCTGGAACACTAGTTAGGAAAGTATGGAAAACAAGGATATTTTTTTGTTTTTTCAAGTCTTTTTACAGAAAGGCAGAAAACACAATAAATGCTATAATTTTCGACTAAATGCTATCAAAAGCTAGTACACTTGAGTGTATTAGCCTGTAGTTTAACTTTTAGGCAAAACTTAAACTAGCAAGTGCAGTAAACAGTTTTAGCTTATAAAGACAGTAAAAACAGTGCAAACTTTGATAAAACAAGCAAAAACAGTAGTCGAAAGTCACAAAAAGTCGAAAAAGCCAAGAAAAATACTTAAAATCTGGAAAGGTAGTCTTTTCTGGTCTCTGCTGCTAGAGGAACACTGCTGGCCACCACGAGGAGCTGTGCTGAGTTCTCAATAGCTGGAAAAGCCCACCAAAACGCTTTATAGCAGGGGGCTGGAAAAGACAGGAAATGACCCAAAATGGCCAATAGACTACAAGTTACTGCCTTAAACCACTCCTCTAAGGACAAACAGGCAGCTCAGTACTCCCACTCTCACTGGTGAGTAAAGAAACTTCCCCCTGACCAAACAAGGAAAATGGAGAAACACAGGAACCAAGACAAAGCCCAGGGATCAGCAAAATCTGGTCTCTGGAACACTAGTTAGGAAAGTATGGAAAACAAGCTTATTTTTTTTTTTTTCAAGTTTTTTTACAGAAAGGCAGAAAACACAATAAATGCTATAATTTTCGACTAAATGCTATCAAAAGCTAGTACACTTGAGTGTATTAGACTGTAGTTTAACTTTTAGGCAAAACTTAAACTAGCAAGTGCAGTAAACAGTTTTAGCTTATAAAGACAGTAAAAACAGTGCAAACTTTGATAAAACAAGCAAAAACAGTAGTCGAAAGTCACAAAAAGTCGAAAAAGCCAAGAAAAATACTTAAAATCTGGAAAGGTAGTCTTTTCTGGTCTCTGCTGCTAGAGGAACACTGCTGGCCACCTTTTCAAAGAAGCCCAACAAGTTCAGAAAGCATGACCTTCCTTTGACAAAGCCAAACTGGGATGGATCCAGTGTCTGATGTCCTTGTTGATGATTTCCAAGATAATTCTTTCCATGCGTTTACAAGTAAAACTAGTCAGACAAATGGGTCTGTAGTGTCCAAGGTCTGTTGAAGGTCCTCCCTTTTGAAAGGGCATGACCGTCACAGTCCTACATTCTCATGGCACAAATCCTGTTTTAAGACTGTAGTTAAATAGTGACTCCAGGGGTCATAAGTCATATTTTAAACTGTTTAGGAGGCCTCCTGGAATGTTATTGGGGCCTGTTAAGGCTTCAATCTTGGCTTTAGCAAGTACAGACAGTACACATTCCCTAGTTATAGTTGGAGGGTATTTATTGGGGAATCATTGGGGTTGAGACTGTGTAAAGTTGAAACTGAATGTTTCCAATGTCGGGTTTACTATATCACCAGGCTTGACGAATGTGGCACCATTAATTACCATATCAGCACATTGCTATGTGCGCCCTTGCGGTTTCTGACATAGCTGACAAAGGTCTTATGGCTAACTTTCACCTGCGGGACTATCATAACCTCAAAGTTGGTTATGTATAGCCTAATTAGCCCTCTTAGTTGCCTATTTAGTTTAATGAGAGATGTTTTATCTTTATGGGAAATACTCTTCCTGATATTTGCCATATTTTCATTCCTTTTGTTGTATATCCTGCTTGATTTGAGATGTCATCAGTATGGTTGGTTTTTGGGACTAGTTATGGCTTACTTCTGGCAGGTACAGCAGCCAATATGGAACCACTGACATGGTTGTACAGAGTTTCTGAGAGCAATTCAGGGTAGGCTGCTGTGTTTTCAGGATTTGGAGTATTGAATTTTGACAAACCATCACTTGATAAAAGGTAGTTTGTCTTTCAATAGTTCCTAACTGTTATTGGTTTTAATGAGGCTATGGAGTTGATTTTGATTTTGTAGGAGACAGCTTTACAGTTGGGATTTACCAGGGAGGACGAGACACTCGATGGGTTAAGCATTATCCCATACTTGTGAGTATAAGGTTTCAGTATATTAGAGCCTCTTTTGGGCATATTCTCTGTTTGGCCAAGGGTGTTTATATTTACAAACCCCAGAAATCTCTGTGGATTGCATAAAATTACTAGTCTGTTGAGGTCTAATTAAAGTCTTCCATGGGTAGGAAATTAATTTGTATGGTAAGTGTCTGCAGTAGGTGCAAGAATGCACTGTGAGCTTCTTGTGACATGAAGGGTGATCTATAGCTGGCTAGGATATGGTATGGGATTTTATCTATGATCTGCACACGGAGGAACTCCAGTGTGTCATCCTTTTTGACCAACCTACAAGTATGCTTGTTACTGACAAATATTAAGACACCTCCAGCTTTAACCCTTATCTGTGCAGCTACTGGTCTAAACATGAAGAAGGCACTGAAACCTTGCACTGCCGGGGTACTCTCTGCTGCTTTAAGCCATGTCAGCTGAGTGCATTTTGCTGTGTCGGTAGGTTTGTCAATTTGGTATTGATTAAAAAAGACACTTTGGAGGTGAATAAAATTTTAGCCAGTATTTGAAAACTTTGAGGGGACAGGTGCAAACCATCCATAGCAATGCAAGATAGTCTGTTAACCATGTCCTTCCAAGCTACCAAATATTGAATCCTCTTAGAATGACACCAGAAGCACAACCAGTTGTTAAAATCAGTCATCATACTTTGCTCATATTGTGGCATCATCCTCGGTGATAATAATAAGCTGTTCAGTGCCAGGCTAATACCAGACTGAAACACATAGTCTGAGACCTCCATAATGTCTCTCTTCATATAGTCCAGGGAGGTATATCTCAGGTCATTTACTCCTACATGGACTCTGATGGAATCATACTGGTCCCTATGGAGGAATGACTTGAGTGCGTGCATGATTTAGTGGACACTGGTTCCAGATAAGCAACTAAACATTATTTTTCCTTGTTCAGCCTGGTTAGAGGAGACTCATTATGTCTTATAATGGAGTCCCCTATGATGAGAGTCCTGAGAATTGTGTTTGCTTGTCTTAGGGGCTTGGTGTTTGGGGCTCCATTGAGAGTGACGGTGTTAGGTATTGATTTTTCCTGAGTACATTTGGGCTTGCTGAGGCACAACTTTGCTAACAGCTGGTGTAGGAGATTTTTGTTGTTTAGGAAGATTTCTTTTACAGGCCTCAGTATATGTTAGTCTATGTGTGTGTTGTATGCCGTATAAGGTGGGTGCAGTGTGCATGGTTTTGGCAACCAGATGTGTGCTTATATGCGTGAGTTTAGCCTCCACTGACATTGTGTAAGTACACCTCTCGCATATTGTGTTTGTTTCTTCAAGGATTAAGTCAGTGGTGGCTGGTGACTTCAAATCAAAGGGGGGCTGCAGGAGACAGCTGAATGGGTGGGGTCAATGGGGGTGGGTGTGGCCAACTAGAAAGGGGAGGAGCTATGCTCAAAACCACAAAAACTGTAACTTTAATTAAATACTCTGTCCTGGGTGCCAAACCATCATTATGAGAGTCCAATCAAGACAAAATGAAATGTAGAAGAAAAAACATATTTCAATCCATTGGCTGCATGACAGCTTACTTGGAAACAAAAAGGTTGTGAGGCATGAAAAAATAAATTACTTCTTTTTAAATACATTACTGGAATGCTAGTCAAAATCAAGTATAAGAAAAACAAGCAGCACTCAACTCAATCCACTTCTCCTTGTACTCCAGTTCTAATTATAATTTATATTCAGCTTTATTAAAGTATCAAGTAATATGCTGAAAGTAGCAATCTCTGTGATACCCCCACTTGTAAAAATGTTTCTTTTCCAAAAATGACCTATTGCCTGACAACTATCTACTTGTTTCATGGAGAAAACATGATCAAAGTAAAAAATGAAAAGCAAACAGGAAACAAGCTCAACATAAATTGCTTAAAGGATTACTGCACAGGATATGGACCGCACATGATAGATTGGCATTCTGTTTAGTTTGCAGGTAAAGCCTGTAATGAGCTCTTAAAATAATGTAATCTTGTTCTTTATTACAAATAGTCATATGCATTTCAATACCCAAGGTTTATATGTTATCTAGTTATGCAAGTATTCTCTGCATGGCAACAACAGAAAGGCTTTCAATGTTAGCAATTCTTTAACAGCTTGCTTATTAAAACTTACTTGCATCTTACAATCTCAGACAAGCTTACCAGATGGTCATTAAAGCACTGCTACTTAAACACAGAGCAACAGGCACTTTCTGAATAATAATAAGCATAAATCAACAGTATAAAAATATGACAGAAACCAGAACATTCTGCAAAATCAAGGACAGATGAAAAGCCATTGTAGTACTTGTGTCTACCTTAGATGGGATAGTCTGCACATTTACACTGCATAACTGCTCCTTGCCTTGCTTGGACACATCCAGAGACACTACATGGGGGAGTGGTGTGCAACAAGTATGTCACAATTTGAAATGTCTCTGGCTGACTGTGATGACCCTGACACATTTGTCATACCTCTCAACCTCAGAGCAAGAAATCTGGACAAAGCCATACATAGAAGTGGGACAAAGGCCCAAAAATAAGGACAATTTTTAAATAATGCTCTTATAAACTTAGAAAGGTAATAGAATAGTAGGTCTTGCATTAGTATGAATTTTCTGAAGCGTATGAAATCTGAAACTCAAATGTCTGTCATTATTTTCTAACTTCAGTCTTTAATGATTTGCCACTAATTTGCCAAAAAAAAACACAATTTTATGAAAAATGGACCAAAAATGTGATTCAAAAATATAAAATAGACAAGCAATATAGCTGGGAACCTGTCAAAGAAGGGACACTTTTTAATATTAGTACTACTAACTTGAGCAGTTGACAAAATAAAAGAATCTACATGCATTTCTGAAATATAAGTAATCTATAACTGATTATTACAGTTATTTATTAATTGTAAACTCTCCATGGTTTCTTCCAAAATTGCCACTTTGTGGAGGGATTATTAGGGGAAGAGCAACATTTTGAGCCAAAATCAGGGACAGTTGAAAGGTTTAGATATGCCTAATTCTATAAAGCAATTTGCATGTACCTCTCAACCTGTTAATGCAGGAAATCTGGACAAGGCCAAAGATATGTGGGGGGGACATATAAACAGTACTAAAATTGCTCTTGTATAAAAATGAGACAGTTGATCGAATAACAGTTCTTGCTTTAGCATGCATTTTACTGAAGGTTATGAAGTCTGAAACTCAGTGTCTATCATTATTTAGTGACTTCATTCCTAAATGATTTGACAGAAAACCACACATTTTATGAGGAACAAACGAAAAAAAAGAAGCAAAAATCTATTCATTCTGCAAAAATTTGGACAGTTGAGAGGTATAGTTCAGCCGGGGCTGTCTTTGAGTTTGCTGCCCTTCCCCCCTAACAAAATCATGGTCAAATAGAGCTTCCCCCCTACAGCCATTCCAATGAGCCATTACTTGGCTATTTCACCCCATTTACCATAAACACTAATGTGCATACTGCTTTACTTCTGCGATGATTTGGACTTCATTTAAAAGTTTTATTTTGCATTTTACAGTGCAAACACTAATAGATATCATATCTGCTAAACAAACCAAATGCAGTCTCACAATGAAAACAGACTTAGCATTAAAACTTCTCTGCCCTTGAAAACTCACAATCACTGAAACAGCATTGAAACCCTCATTCAAAGAAAATAACATTTTGCCAGTGGCAGATTAACTTTGGGTTTGGACTGTTTTCAAATCACAGGCCCCTTGCACACGAAACATACACATGCTCTTTCATACACCTTCCTGATTGTATTAAATGATATTCCTTGTACATTACTCCCATCTACATGGCAGCAGAGTGACAGTGAGAAACTATTTTGGCAGATCCTTAGTCAAAGTGTAGTCAAAATGTTCACATTCTTCAACAATGTTAGCACTTCAAACACATCAGTGGCAGAGATGTTTGGAAACACAGGTTAATTAAAAGAAGAAAAATATCTCACTAGACATTTCAAAATAATGTTTCCAGAATTATATACAATATTTACTGTAACTTGTTTTATGATTACAGTCTATGAGGGTATCTACATCACACAGTTTTAGTTTCACCCAGCATCTCCAACAGATGGCCTATTTTAAAAAAATCTCGGCTGTAGGCCTTGATAGGCCTTTCTTTTAACTTGCAACAAAATCCTCACACTGCATCCACACAAAAAATAAATAATTAAATAAACAGGGCCAAATGGGCCATCCAACTTCAAAAAACACCATTCTTCACTTAGAGTCTCTACTAAACTCTCAATGATCCTCCAGCTAAGGAGCCATATTCTGGTCCTTAGCCCTTCAGCTTCAATTCTTCTAGTCTAGCTTAAGTAACAATCACATTTTCATTATTTTCAATAGCACAATTATTTTTTTTAACTAGATTGTTGTGAGAACTTCACACAAAGACAAAAGGCACACTTGAAGAATATATCCTGGTGTCCAAACACAAGATGTTACAACACATGCATATGCTGCCATTCATGCTTGCAGTTACATCTCTATGGTATACATTACATTTATTTCCAGTTTTTCTTTACTTACTTTTTACTTGAATGGAATTTAAAAAATAATTAATCCTTTGCCTCTCTGCAGTTGGTAGATGATTCAGATTCACAGAACTCCAGTCCCGACTCCTAACTTGCCTCGGATCCGGATGCCTCACTCTGTGTAAGTTTTACACGTGTGCTGCACAAGCCAAAAAGGTCAATGAAATCAATCCCTAAACTAGCCGAAAACTGACTGACTGATTCTCGCTCTTTTCCCAGCACATAAAGCCCGGGAAGAGAGCGACAACCAATCAGCAGCATTTGCCCAGCAAGCACGTCATGACGTGCCTGCGGACGTCGCAGTCCGAGCCCCTTCCATGTCTATGCGGTTTGTGTCTCAACCGCATAGACTTCTGGGGAGTTCTAGGCATCACAATGATGCCTTCTTTGCTCCCCCAGGCTGCAATCAAAACATTGCAGCAAGAATTAAAAAAAAAAAAAAACGCTGTTGCGCTAGAAGCGCGCAATGCGCATGCGCGTAATTTCGAGTCGCGGACTCGAAATTTACAGTTTTAAAAAACAGATTTTAATTTTTTTTTTTTTTACATTAAAAATAAAATAAACTAAATACTCAGCTGTCTAGCTGAGGGGGCTGCAGTCCGGCAGCCTGATGCCACGAGCCACCCCTGGATTAAGTGATTGCCAGTATGCTGAGATAATTGCTACATTGTTTCAAGATGCCCATATTCACCAAGCTGGCTAGAGAAGTTAGGAAATTGCATATCCATGCTGTCCAGTCCTTTGACTGGGGAACTACAAGGGGGTGATGCAGACAAATAAGGGTGCTTTATTTGGGCAGATTATGCTAAAGAGTACTAAATTCTACTAATTTTAATGTTTATATAATACTGAATTTTACTTAAATCTTTAGGTATTGCCACTCAATGCCCAACTAGCTGCTCTAAGCTTGTCAGCATGCAAACTATTTGCCCTATACATACTGATTTACAGTGTATGGTTTTATGAGCTATTCTATGGATAAAATTTGCTTTCTAGGTTTCTGCTGTACAGGGCATTGCTAACAACTGGTGAGCACCTCTGGGAAAACACTCCAAATTTATAGCAGTACAGAAAAACAGAAAACTAATTAATAAGCCCTCTGGCTAATAAAACAAATGCATATGTATGTTTCCCAACTCAGATAGATGAGGCACATATCTCCTGCAGCAAGATGAATAAACCCATTCCTAATGTAGTAACACAAAAGAAGATACCCACAAGTGCAACGCTACAGCAAACTCATTAAACAAGCTGGAAATCTTTTGCTGAAAGTGATTTCAAGACAGTCTTACAGCAGTAAAAGTGAGAGGAAAAGCGTTTTTTTTTTAACAAAAATTAAGTGAAATGCAAAAATAAAGCAGGAAACACTAGCAATCACTGAAATAACTTAAGCAAGTGTGATTTAGCAATCAAAAGTACTTAGCTCTGCCTGGATCACACCAGATACAATTAAAACACTTCTGGCACACAGGTTAGGATGCCAAACTTTGGGGAGCTCTGGGAAAATGGGCAGGACACAATATGTAGTAAAGGAGATTTACACTACAGCAATACTGGTTTGCTGGGTGGGCACTCTGTGTCATGGATATATGGAAAACAATGGGTGGGCAGAGTACCTAAATAGTTTATACAACAGAAAACAGCAATGAAAGAGGTCAGGGAGGGAGTTCAGAATATCATAAGTGGCAGAGACCAGTGATATAGTCTTAAAAGACCGCAACAGAAAAAGATTGGAAATGTCAGGACATTTTCAATTAAGAAGCAGGCTAGCTAGAGAGGGATCCAATCAAATAAAGACAATATTGCAGCTCTCTGAGAAACTTTTAACTTAATGTCTCTATGGAACATACCTCTCAAGTGTACCTCATTAACAGGAATGCACCACATCTGTGGTCTTAAAAGTTCATGTTCCTCAAAGTTCCACATTGAAAGGGTCTGCTACATATCCAGTGTTAGGAATATTTTCACTGATATTCATGATAAATAGAAATGAATCATGTTAATTCATTAAAAGATATTTTTACAAGTAAAGCCAGCATATTTTAGCTATAATATGACTTTCTTAGGTGAAGTTGTTAGTAAACAGTTTGGATGTGCTCCACATTTTGCCCATTTGTTCACATTATGAGGGTTAGTGTTCCTCATTTTGAAGAAGGGAGGTTGAGAACTATTTATGCCATGGAGGATGGGGCAGACATAAAAAACATGGGAACAGAAGGCAACTTTAAGCAGGTAAATAATAAGCAGCATATATAAATGTAAGAGCAAAACTGGAATATCAACTCTTTAAAAGGACTGACGTATATCCTGGAGCTGAAAAAAAACAGTACTTTCACTATTAAAATTCTACTACAGTTTAAGGCACTAGGCTATGCAGAAATGTACCAGTAACACTTTATGGAAAAATGCAGTAATAAATGACTAAATCTACTACGACTGTGAATGAAACTGCAAGACTAATGTCCAGCATGGTATAAAATAGAGCCTTCACAAGGAAATCTACATGTGCAGTACAGCATAACACAAAAACCCAGTCTTCCCAGAACTGCAAATTAAGTTACAAGACTAAGATCCCAGAACAAACTAAAATATGCAAACAGATTCCTTTTTGAGCTGAAACACAGAAAAAAGCAGAAAAGTACAAAGAAGTATCACCACACAGATTACTATCAGTGCAACTTATATATTTAAGCAGATTTGGAATAAAATATTTTTTCTCTTTTCTTTTTTGATGAAAAATATGTTACTCACAGATCAGGACTTCCCCACCTCCCCAAGTCTTGCATAAAACCACATGGTTAAGGGATCTGTAAAGGATATCACAGGCTAGCTGGAGAGGGACTTAACCAAATAAAGCCAATATGGGAGTTCGTTCAGAAACTTTAGCTTAATGTCTCATCCGGGGTCGTGCAGACACAAAGAACAAGGAAAGAAAAAGGCACTGGAATGCAGCTTCTCTAAGCTACAAGTCAATGACCCCGGGCAGGTTACAATTTCAGAAACTTTAGATTGATGTCTCAGTGGGAGATGGGGCAGATACAAAGAACATGAGATTAGAAGGCACTAGAATGTAACTTTACACAGGTAAATGATAAGCATAATATAAAACTGTAGGAGCAAAACTGGAATATCAAGATTGTAAAAGCACTGAAGCACAAATCCTAAAGCAGAAAAAAACACTACTCTCACTAATATAATTCTACCACAGTTTAAGGCGCCAGAAATTTAAAAGTAACACTGTTTATGAAAAAAAAAACCAATAACAAATGACTAAGTAAGGCTAAAATCTGCAGTAGTAATCTTCAGTAGTACACAGTTCTGCCACAACTGTGAATGAAACTACAAGACTAAATCCCAGCAGGGTTCAAAATATAGCTAGATTTTACAAGTAATTCTACTTGTGGAGATAGAAGTGCAGTATAACGTAGAAGCACAATCTTCCCACAACTGCAAATTAAGCTACAAGTCTAAATGCAGGACAAACTAAAAAATGCAAACAGATAACCTTTTGGCTAAAACACAGAAAAAGTGCAAAAAAGAACATAGAAATATTAAGGCAGAATTGAAATAAAAATGTTTTCTCTTTCTTTTTTGATGAAAAGTTTGCTACTCACTGTTCAGGGCTTGCCACACCTCCCCAAGTCTTGTTTATTAAATCTGTGAGTTTTTAGAGAATTTCCTACATTGGAGGTATAGGTGTCCCAGGTTAATGAAGTGTACTTAAAGTCACTCAAAATAAGGGGCTCATAATCTGCTCATAGAAGATCATTTAAGGCACAGAAGAATCTCACATGGTTATCAGGGGACAAAGGATGTGTTCTATAACAAGCTATTAGTTAATTATTAATCTTACACAGCATTTTCTGGCATTCGCTGAGTTCATTCTGTGAGTCCCTAGGAATTTTTCTGGAGGTAACAAGTTCCCAATGGGCCTAAAGGCCTGAAAAGCTCTTTTTACATTTAAATTAAGTTTCAGTAATTAAGAAAACATGGATGACTTTGAAATGCAGGAGTGCCTCAAGATCAGGCAAATTATTCTTTAGACTCCTGGCATTAAGAAGAGTTACCATAATGCAACTCTATTTTAGAATTGATATGTTATTTATGCTGGAAGATCCACCCGCTGGATTCTGATTAAAAAAGGCAAAGGGAGCAGCAAAGGCATTAGCCATTATGCAAAAGCCCTGAAACAAGAGCTGTAGCTTATCCTTAATGAAGAACGTTGGACTGTTGAGTATCTTATCCCAGGCTGGTACATACTGAATCCCTCTAGAATGACAACTATTTATCCAATTATAAAAAACAAATATCTTTTGTTTGCATCTATGCTTCATTTAAGGTGAAGTAAGGATTCCACTCAGGACTAGTCGTAAGAAATTAAAATACATCAAAATAAGAAACATATGTTAATGAATGCTGAATTAGCATAACAAATAAAAACAATCTATAAATATGTCTAGCATTTTATTTTAATATTATGATTAACAGTAACCATACTTAGCATTGACCTATTATTACAATATCTAGAGATAGTAAATACATGCATGCTATAGGCTAATATATTATAATTTAAAAACAACCCATAACTTCATCTCATTTAATTTAAGTGTAATCCACATACTAACACTTGTCTTAAACCTACCCTTAACTGGATAAAATATAAAAAAAAATAATAAAGAACATAAAAAACTATGGGTCCATTTCCAAAAGACGTGGACACAGTGTAAGTGGATATTTAAAATGAAAGCAGACTGAGAGCAGGTGTTTTTGGAATCTGGCCCCCTATGTAGTCGTGTATAAAGATAAGCCTGACACTGAACTAAGATACTTAACACTGAAAGCAACTCTTTAGAAATATAGTCTCAAATCAGGAAATGCATGAAAACATACAAAGGTCTAACAAAGTTAAAGACCTCATACATATGTGTTTGTAACAGGGTGCAATAAACATGTAATCTCCAAGCATTTATATGTGATGTGAAATGAAAGCAAGGAAAGAAAAGTAAGAAAATGAAAGGGATTTAAAGGAGAGCCATTTATTCTGAGATATTTTCACAATTTAGAACTGTATAGTGTAAAGATATTTGCATCTCAGAATGTTTAAGAATCCAGCCATGCAATGTGAAATATAGAACATGCAAGGAACAGTGAAACAGTAATGTGTTATCTTGCATTATCAAGAATGTTAGAGTAAGTGGCTGGTATAATATTATTTTTACCAATGTATAAGTAAATTTGTAATAAAGAATAACAAAATGGTTGTCACATTTAATTTAATCCTAACCATGCCCTTTACACCACCCTTAACATTAACCAAAACAAGCTGACCTAACCAAAGTTAAAGAATATAAACACTCATAAAATAATGAATGTGTAAATAAAATAATATTAATAATATATGTGCATGTGCTTATTTCAGATTGCAGTAAACTGTACATACATGTTGAACAAATAAAAGTTATGTGCATGCCTCTGAGTATAGCTGATAGTCTAGCAAAGAAAGAAAGAAAGAAAATGTATCCATTTATTTATTTAGTTTATTTGTTTTACATTTGTTTACTAGGAGTGTCTGTCTGAGCCAGGAGCCTGTTTTCAGCAGAGGCCTGGGGATAAAAGCTCCACTACAGATTACAATAATACCCAAATTACCATAATAGAACATATAGTACATAAACACCTACAAAACAGTTTATAATTACACATATTAGCCAAAGACACATACACACACACACACACACACACACACGTGTGTGTGTGTGTGTGTGTGTGTGTGTGTGTGTGTGTGTGTGTGTGTGTGTGTCCACTTCTTAATTTAGAAATCTCAAAATCTCAAACATCAGAATCCTGACGTCTTGATGTTCAAAATTTTGAAATCTCGAAGTTAAACAATTGAGATCACCCAACAGTGCGGAACGGTAACTTTACTGTTCTCATCACTGTAGTGTAATCTTGGAGTTGGTATATTTAAGTAGCAGGGTGTGGGGGTGCAGCCCTCCACTTGGGGGGTGTAGGGGGGCTTGCCCCCCTGCAGCAACATGATGTTTAACTTTTTTGTTATTTATTATATTTTTTTTTTGAATTTTTGAGGTTAGGTTTATAGAAAGTGCTACATGTACTTCAGGAAGCTGTATAAACAAAAACACATCAGAAGGGAAACCAGGGAAACCTACCAGAAAAAATCCTAGAGACAGAGGAAAGGAATATGACCAAAGGCTAGAAGAGCTACACATCCTCTCATTTAAGATCAGACGAGACATGCTGGCCTCCAATTTGGTGTACAAGATTATGTCAAGGAGGTGCAAAAGAGTCATTCTGAGCAGGAAGAAGGAGAGAAGGAGGTACAGGCAGCAGATTTTAAGGACTAACTACTCAATGGATCTCTGAAAGTATTTTTTCACAGCGAGTGCTATGCACCCACAAAATGGACTATTGAAATATGTAGAGTCGAAGGAATCTGCAGAGTCATTCAAGAGAGAATGGAAAAAAACATATAAGTGACAGTAGGGAAGCAGAATATAAAGGCACCTAAAATGTCAGACTACATAGTCTTATTGTTTCCTTCTGCTATTAAGTAAATGAGACATAATGTAATATAAAGTTTTAGGTTTTGGGTTATGTTTATGTTATAACTGGGTTAGGTTTAGAGTTAGAGAAAAGGATGGAATTAGGTTTAGGTATAGGGTTAATTTTAGGTTTGAGGTTTGAATTGTTTGGTGGTTAAGCTTAATGTTGGCGTTATGGGTGTGGAGTGTATTGTCCACTCTGTTAGGTGATGGTTCTTTACCTCTTACTTGAAATACCATGGATGGGTGTGTACATTACTGTGGATTTCTCAGTTTGTAGACTGCCTCTTGAAGAAATGATTTTCACAAATGATTTTGTCATTTTGATCTCAAAGACTGTGCTTGATTAAGCTGTCTGAAATTATTGTTTAAACAGATGCAACATATCTGTCACTGCCTACTAACTGCCAGTGGATGTGGATAATACTTGAGTCCCCATTTACAGAGCCACTTTTCACTTATGACTTTTTTCTTCCACCCTGGCATTTGGTTAATCAGATAATGTGCAAATTTCAAAATTGTGTGCAAAAGGAATTCTTTACTAATTTCGATCTGCCTAAACCATTTTCTCATTTTGACAGAATGGCTTAAAGTGCATTGGTCATCTTCTAAAGCAAGTGTAAGTGACCAATCTTTGGAGTTGGTTATAACCTCCTTAACACTTACAATACCAAATTATAGAGTTTTGCTGCAAAAATTCTGTTATTTGTGCATTTTATTTTGATGGTATGGACAGTCCTCAGAATATTTTTCTCAAAGCTGAAAATTTTTCCTATGACAAAATGAAAGACTGAACCCATAAAACCTCACTACCTAAATTAATGTATAGACTATTGTATTTCCATGTTAAATGCATCAGAAATAGTTTCTGACTTCCTAGAAAAGACAAGTTGTAAAGTAGTTCTTGCAGATAGAACAATGTGGCAGTGTAACACAATGTAAACAGGAACCAGCTCATCTACAGAGGTAAGTTCTTTTTGATTACCTGCAAAGCTTAGCATTTGTATGTAAATCACTGCTCAATACCTACAATAACATCATTTTGTTAGAGTGGTTATAGAGTAAAAATAAATGTTTAAATGCTATAATTAATAGATTGCTTATTTAAGTACCTAATTAGTGAATTTAGATAAGTATATATTACAGAGACATTTACTGAGTATGTATTGGATCTGAAGAAGCTACATAGCGAAAGCGCTCATCCTATTTGTTTTTCTGTCTACTTTGGATTAAAGTTGGAATTTTATATCTTATTCCTTTGGATTTTTTCATATGGTGACTAGTTCCTGCTAACGCTGTGGTTTACTTTGGCTCAAGATTATATAGAGTAAAAATAGGTAAGCAGTGAAACTAAGGGAAAAAAAAACACAATCTTTATTTTTTGCAAAATCACTTTCAGCTTTATCATAGGAAGCACGGCACGAAATTGAATTAATTGTAAAGCCAAGAAACTTTCAGATAAAAGTAGAGCGGGAAATGAAATGCTGCACGTGCTGATTGTGCTTATGAAGTAGATGACTAACAAACTAAAAGTGTACCTAATGCATGACATGCAAACCATGTTTCACAGCACTCAAGCTTTCACGACACATAAAGCATTATCACATACAACGTGCCCTGACTTTAATGATGGAGGAGTAACTGGGGAGTGACTGCAGCATAATCTTTTCCTCAAGAGCATGGTTAATTTAGTGGTTATTTTGAAAGCCATAAATCTAGGATATTATTTGTTAGTGAACTTCAGCAGATCACTGGCTGCTGCTGACAGCAGTACCAAGAGAGACAGGAGGTGCTAGAGCTGTTTATGATGATAATAAGGAAGAATAAGATAGGAATAGAAGAGAAAAGTGGCCCAATGGCCAGTGCAAATTTGTGATGATTGCTATTTTAGAGATTCACTCAGCACTTCAACTTGTTTTTTTACATTCATAGGTTCATAGGTGTGTACTAAGTTAATGGCCCTGGAGCCTTTACAAGCCTAGCCCATAGGATTTACCTGGCACTGTGCCACCCAACCTTAGTTCCTAGGGCCTCTGTCGAGTAGAGCCACTGGAGTAATCCCTGGGGTGAATTTTCTATTTCCCGTCCACTCATCAAGATTTCTCTTGAAGAGGACCAGTGAGGTGCTCTGTTTGACATGCATGGGAAGTCTATTCCATAGCATGGGCAGTCTCTGGGTTATGAACCTGTCCCTCCAGCACATTCTGTTGATTGTGGTAATAAGGCTGAGGTCTCTGAAGTGTGTGGTACAGAGGGACTGGGATTTCTTTAGATGTAGCATTTCTAACAAAGCTGGGTCAGACATGGCTTTGTAAATCAAGCAGAGATCGCCTCTAAGTAGGCGATATGAGACAGAGAATAGCTGGAGTTTTTTTATTCTGTCCATATAGGACAAGTGTTTAAGGCCTAGGGTCCACTTTGTGAGGTACTTTTGCAGCCTCTCCAGTTGTTGCAGATGTCTAGTGAGGTACATGCCAAATGGGGCATTGTACTCAATGATTGGCCTAATGAGGGAAGAGTACAGGGAGACAATGACCTCTTTCTTCCTGGATGCAAAACCCTTAGTAATGAGATGTGCCACATAGAAGGTCTTTCTGACTAGAGTGGCAGTGTGGTGGTCAAAAGAGAGGTTGCTGTCAACCTGTGTTCCCAGATCTCTTATAATGCCTTATGTGTTCAGTGGACTACCATCAATGTGGTAGTTCATGGGAACTGGGTTTTTCCCAAAGGGGATGACAACACATTTTTTGGCACTGAGCTTAAGGCCATGATTCTGACACCAGTCGTTGGTCTCAGTGAGGCCTTTCTGTAGGATGTCAACATCACTTGGGCAGTTAATAATGGCTCCCAACTTGCAATCATCTGTGAACTTTGTCAGCCAGAGTCCCTTCGTGTTGGACTGGACTTCTGAGAAGTAGATACCAAACAGGAGAGGACCTAGGACCGATCCCTTTGGGACTCCACTCATGACTGGTTGGTAGTCTAACTTGGAGTCAGCTACTTTCACACTGTGGGTTCTATCTGTGAGCAAGTTTGCAACCCACCTAGTGATACAAGGATTGATGCATAGCTTAATGAGTTTTTCTATGATTCCTGAGTGGGGAATGGTATCAAAGGCTTTGACCAGATCAAGGTAGGCTGTATGAACCACCTTGCCTTCATCCACACCTCTGGTGATTGACTCAAAAAAGTCGACCAAGTTGAGAAGGCATGATCTAACCTTCACAAAACCAAACTCTGTGGGATCCAGAGTTTGGAGATTCCCTATATCCTTTTTGAAAGTGTCCATTTTGCTTTCTAATTTATTTATCTTTACAGATAATTCACTGATGTTACTTAGCATAGCCTGTATGTCTTTTTTATAGTACTGTGCTGTACAGTAGGCTTAGAGTGGCTCATTCTGAGACAATTAGTTATTTCTAGTTTTCTTGACAAAAAAGCAATTAAAAGAGTTTCAAACTTATTTTTGTAGTAAATTTTTCAGCAAATGTTCACCTATAAATCCATCAAGATTTAAAATGTTATATTTCATCTTTTTAGTAAAATTCCCATCAGAGATGTTAAAATGAAGCAGAGCTAAAAAAACAGTGCTGCTAATTGCTCACCATCTTGGCCATGCCCCCCCCCTTTAAAACTGATTCTTGAAGATAACCAAACAAGTATTGAACAGTAAATCGATAATATTTAATTGTATCCCTGATTCTTTGAGCACTTCAAAAGTAATTATTTGTACACAGTGCTGTTTTTGAATAGGACTTGTCTGTGGCACTTATTTGGGTGTACCTAAGAGTATACAGTTTCATCTAGACTGTCATTACGCAGTATGTTTGTATGGTAATTCCATTTACTTTCATCCTCATTTATGTTTATTCTGCATCCGACAATAACTTTGTGTGTTGTATTACTCCCATTTGTAAGTGGATTGTTTTTGTATTGACTGACAAAATCATTATATTTGCCATACAAATGTCAGTCTGCCTGCTGTAGGATAGTTGTTCTAATGAATTAATCTTCTCCTACCATTTCTGCATACATTACAACAGAACAGTTGTCCTTGTATGACAAACTTTGACCATATTTCTACACACTAAATGCGTTGTAACTTTCTTTGATTTTCATATGTGTTGTTATGTACATTTCTTTTACCAGTGTGTTATACTGTGTATTTGACAAGACATATACTTAATGTTCTTGCTTCTGCTTTGTCTCTTTTGCTCTTGCCTCTGAGAGTATGAATTTTCATTCTGTAACAAGTTTTTAGAGTCAGGCAAGGTTCAGTGAGTCACTTTCTAATAAGCTTTGGCTGTTGCTTGTCCAGTGTGTCTTTTTATTTTATTAAGCTTTGGTGACAAGCAACTCATTATTTGAGTTTTACTTACTGTATTTCTCTTTAAATAAGAGAATAAGGCCTAGCATGTATTTCCAAGGTGGTCATGATATAAGCCCTACCCCAAAAATAAGCCGCAGTTAAGATTGTCAACAATACACGACGGACATGTTGAATTATAAAATAATATTATTGACACCTGTTGACTGAGGTTATCGTACTCTGCTCGCCATTTTCAGACCATTCAGACGCCCAACTTCTTCTCTTTGCAGAAAGTTGTAAGATTCTTTCCCCAGGAGTCCCCCATGATTCTTACTGTAACCCTAATCCTCACTCACACTTGATGGTTGGGATCCTTGGCCCATAAACACTGGCAAGTGTACTGTGATTCGTCAAAGTACAGACAATGCACATAGAACATGCGCACTTGATAACGAATGAGTGTGGTTATGTCTTCTTAACCGTCACCATTTTGTGTTGCCACTCGTGTCTCGTAAGTCTTCGATTAACCCCCCCCCCCAGACAAGATGAGTGCAAAAAGAAAGAGCTATTCCATCATGTACAAGAAAGGAATCATGGAGGACTCCCGGGGAAAGAATCTGATGGCTTTCTGCAAAGAGAAGTAGTTGGATCTCCGAATAGTCCTAAATTGCCGAGCAGCGTACAATAACCTCAGTCAACAGGCCGACGAGGGAAATGCTAAGAAGTGCAAATGTGGATCAGATCGGCAACCATTATTTCCTGAGCTGGAAGACATCATCTGTGAATGGATTGCTAAGAGGAGAGCAAATGCTTTGGTTGTGAGCAAGGCTGATATTCAAGCATTTGCCCTTGCAGTGGCAACACAGTTAGAAATATCCCCAGAAGAATTCAAAGCATCACAACATTGGCTGGATGGCTTCCTTCAGTGATATGAATGGTCTCTAAGAAGATCGACAACACTGTTCAAGCTGGAAGATACTGAAGTTATTAAACGTGCACTTGCATTCAAGTCCTTTGTTGATGGCATTGACTTTTCTAAATACCAACTCTCCAACATGATTGCTATGGATGAAACTGCAGTGTTTATGGGCCAAGGATCTCAAACAGCAATTGATCAGAGGGGTGCCTCGTCAATCTACATTCCCTCCACTGGTTACAAAAGTGCATGTGTTACCTGTATTTTGGCAATTCATCTAGATGGAAAGAAAACCCCACCTCTAATCATTAGTAAGGCCAGAAAGATAAGAGTGAAGGTGTTTCAGGCATTTACATTCTTGAAACCAAAAAAGCCTGGTACACACAAGCAGTTATAAGGAAGTGGGTCAGTGTAATGCTGCCACTTGTTTTGCAAGGTGGCGAAAGAGGTCTGCTAGTCTGGGATTCAGCCAGCACTCACCGCGCTAAAGACATGAAGAACTTCCTTGCACAGAGAAGAATAGATCAAATAATGATTCCTGCAGGAATGACTGCCTATCTCCAGACTCTTGATATTACAATAAACGAGCCATTCAAGGACCATTTGCACATGGAACTCAATGACTACATTGAAAATACAATGGAAAGAAATCAGCATGGAAACTTTGTAAAGCCTAGCCTGCAAGAGGTAATGACTTGGGTGAAGAATTCATGGGATTTAAAGTCAGTGACAGCTGTGTTGCCAATGCACTATGAGCAGGCTACATGGACAAGCAGTGCTCATTTAAGGACAGCTCTATTGCTAGGCATGACAGATTGGGGCTAATGGTTCTACAGGAAATAGTGTCACAAGAAATTCAGGCCAGAATTCAGGGGTTGGAGATTTATGACAATGTTCCAGAAGAATATGACATGACTGTATTTGAATAACTTTTCCGTTATTGGGGCAACAGAATGGATTGCTTCTGCTTTCAGCTGCCAGCAAGCTCTTGTCAGTTTTTTTACTTTATTATATTAAGATAACGTTTCATTATCAAGGGGTAATTACAAAGTAAAGCCACTAGTTCCCAGACTTCATTTTTATGACTTTCAATCATTCTTCCCTTACGGTTTGGGTAAGGAATAAAGAAAGCATCACCACTCAAAAAGTGGCAGTTATTCACCTGTTTTATTCCCCTCCTCCAATACACATGTATTGAGATTTTTCTCCAATTCTGTTAAGCATGAAATATTGCACTGTGAAAGCCAAGGTATAGATATTCTGAAGTTGAAATGTTTGTTGCACTGTTTATGTAGAATTCTCACACAACTGTTAACGCGTTACCTAGAACTGTTACCCAATAATGGAAAAGTACCAAATAAATGTTGATTTCTGTGCATGAATAAATGTTGATTTTTGTACATGAATAAATGTCAATTTGCATACATGAATAAATGTCGATTTGTGTACGTGAATAAATGTCAATTTATGTACATGAATAAATGAATAAATATAGATTGTTGTACAGGGGGTAAATAAGGCGGGTCTATATTATAACATTAAAGTCTTAAAACTTAGAATGCTATAATATCAAACCCATTCGATCGAAAGACCAGAAAACTGAACACTCAGAATAGCAAATGTTTTCCCAGGAACAAACATACACATAACACAAGCACACCAAATAAATAATCCACACACATACACTTCACAAAGCCCTACACTAAACCATACATACACTACTAGCTATCCACTTACCTTAACCCAACCCTAACCCTAAGGTCCGTAACTACCGCACACTCACCTTACCCGCTCCCTAACCCTAAGGTCCCTAACTATCGCACACTCACCTTACCCGCTCCCTAACCCTAAAGTCTCTATCACACACTCACCTTACCCGCTCCCTAACCCTAAGGTCCCTATTGCACACTCACCTTTGTTCGCACACTTACCTTATCCCGGTCCATAACCTTCGCTCCACAGTTGAGTAAATAGCAAAGCTGCAGAAACGGCCCACCGAATACTTTCCTTAGGAAAGTATTCGATATTCTGCAGCTTCGCTATTTTCAGCGTTCGGTGCATAGGGTTCGATATTATAACATTCGAAGTTTTAAGACTTCGATGTTATAATATAGACCCAAATAAGGCATCCCCTGATAATAAGCCCTAATGCATATTTTGGTGGGGGAAAAGTATAAGACCCGGTCTTATTTTTGGGGAAATTAGGTAGATTCCTTGTATCAGTAAACAACTAGTCTGGGCTAAAATTTTAAGCCTTAGTGCATATCTAATATCTATGCACATTTTTTGAATGGCTCACAATGTATGTATTTCAAAATATAAATGTTTATGTAGGCCAAACAAATTTGCTGATTTGGCTGTAACATACTAATATTTATCTGACTTTGTTTCTGTGATTATATACATAATGTACATGTTCTCCTACCATGTGAGGTATCATAGATTTTATCCTTACTTGTCAAGTGATATTAAACACAACTATATATTTAACATATTTCCATCCATATATGCCATTTTGATCCAGTTAACTCTGTTCATTGTCTATTTCAAATCTAACAAGTTGGATGCCTACATAAACATTTTCCATTATATATTTGATTAGCATTTTTTAAAATGCATTTAACAATATTTTTGGTGATAGTGACCTTTCTGATTTTCTGTGCAGATACATGTATCTATTTTACTGCCCTATAAAAAGTTCAAGACTTGTTTGGTCCTGCTACTAGGAATATTTTAGAGTGATTAACTACAAGTGGCGCTGCGGTAGCATTGTCGCCTCACAGTAAGACACTGTCCGGTTCGATTCTCAGCTACAGTGTCTTCTGCGTG
>NC_056728.1:734703095-734870595 GCF_019279795.1 Protopterus annectens
GCAAGAAAACTTCTTTTGCTACAGCAGACTTCAGTCTATGACAAACTGTAGTTTTGGTATCATCATCATCAGCAGCATGAAAAGGTACAGTCATGGTGGACTCCCTAGGGTTACTAATGTTACTAATGTCTGTCTCAACGGGGAAATGATATGGAGTTTCGTAAGAATGACCTGAAGCCATAGGTATGGTACAGTGCTTCAGACAGGATAGAGTTATAAACCAATTTGCTTTACATAAATGTAAGTGGTTTAAATAATAAAAAAAAGAAATGCACACAATACTTAACAAACTGCAAACCGGAGATGATAATTCTTCAGTAATAGCTGCAGACATTGTGATTTATAAGAATTAGCTTATTGTTTTATTTCATATCATTGCAGAATCCTATAAGAGAACATGAGTACACATTGCATTCAATTCTATTAGCCAAACAGAATGAAACTCAGAAAGAAGCCATACCAATGAAAGATGTGGTCTGAAAGTCTTCTTTAAAATTAATGTGGAACGTGGGCACGTTCTTTTTTCTGTAAGTGCTATAAGGCTTGTACTCTTCAATACTGGAGCAGTAAAAGTACAGGATTCAAAATGTTAGTCTCAAGGCTAGTTCCGTAAATCAATGTGGACTCCCCGATGCATGTACACTATCAGCTATCAGCTGTAGTCCTGTATCAGAACTTGCATACAACAGTTGGATCTGGCCTGCATCAGACATTATGATCATGTGCATCATCAAGGAGTCAGTTGTTAGTGTGCAGGCGTTACACACCCTGTTACACACACACTGTCTTTGTCTATCCCATTCTTCTATACATGCTGTGGCAACATCCATTTTTTATTTTGTACAACATAAGAATATGTGAAATTTTATTTTTCCAATATTTGTCTGTTAGTTTCATTACTGTCTAGCTGTATTTTAAAACGATTATATATAAACTTGTTTCGGTGAAATTACCTGAAAAATACAGTAGCACTGATGAAACTTTGAGCTGGTGATGGCTTTCCTTGCCTCAGGTCATCAGCTACTTGTCTTGGTAGCATACCTGTTTATTTCAATGAAAAAAAGGCATATATGTATATATACGCATATATATATATATATATATATATATATATATATATATATATATATATATATATATATATATATATATATATATATATATACAGAGAGAGAGAGTTTAACACATGCAACACTAATCTAATATATTCACATATGCATGCATGCAAAACATTCTAACAATAATTTATTGTCTTAAATTGCAGCTAATTATGTTCAGATATAAAATGATGTTAAAAAATGACAAATTGTCAAACTCTACACATGCTAAGTCATATATATACAAATATGACTTGTATATGTGGTAGAACACCTTCCAGTGAAAATGATAAGCAAGTTCTTATAATTTTGTATATTGAGAGATAAAATCAAGATTATCATGAATCATTTGTTGATAAATCACCTATTGAAATATTCTTTACTTTGACATAATATCTACCTAGAACTGACTTATTGCTGATTTGAAAACTAACTTGAACTTATTAACTCATTATCAACCACTGGTCATTACCTACCTGCACAGTCATTATATGGACTGCAAAGTCCCTTACTTGAGAAATGGTCTGAGGTAGAAGTCCAGAATAAAATGTTCTCAGATCTCTAGAGATGATCCGTTAATGTGTCTTTAGTCTATAATTCAGCAGCTTTCACTGAAGTGTCTCATAAAGTGGGTTTGCTGCAGGCAGACATTTTGTCCATGAATGCCTACTTGAGAATCCAGGTTAAGTATAGTGGGAGCTGCTCGTATGAGGACGTTAATGTAAGCAGGGTGTGGGGAAAGAGGGAGTCAATGGGACACGAGAAGTTAGATGAAGTCATCATCAGGCAGCAAAAGCAGTGAGAAGTGTGCTGAAAAGTGGGGAGGATATTTATGAAGAGGAGGAGAGAATGTTCTACCTCTTTTGCACTGGTATTTTTTGAAGGCAATGGCACTTTACAGCTTGGCAGTGCTCAAGCAACCAGCATTGGAGTCAGGTATTGGGGAGTGGTTCCTAGTGGAAGGTAAGAGATGTTTTTTAGTATGGAAGTGGAAAAGGATGGTAGTTTTTAGTTAATGCGTGTATGTGTTGGGGTGAATGGAAGGACTGTAGGATACTGTAGGCAGTATTTATGGTGGTCCGATCAGATACCTCTTAAAAATGCAGACTTTTGTTGGCTAGGATGGTGTGGATCTGTGATTCAGTGAGCATGAGGTTTCCCTTCCAGTGGAGCAGAGTGTCATTTGCCTGTTAGGAGTTCAATGAACAGACATCCTCTTGACAGGGGATCCTGGCTTGTCAGTGTGGCTTTGTGCTGGGGGATTGTTTGCTGGCTCATCAAGAAGGTGATAGGGTGAAGAGGGGTGACATCCATCAAGGTGGTGTTGGCGCATTTCAGTTAAAAAAAGGAACAAAGAGAGAAGGGAAAGCTTTACTGTTGGTTAGCAGGTAGCACAAAGCTAACTGCATGGGGAGCAGCCACTGGAATAAACTGATTGCCCCTCCCTGCTGGCTTGCAAGGAGGGGTGTGTAAGAAGCCTGATATTCATGCACACAATGGGGTGGGTATAGGGAAAAACAAAAAATGAAGCTGTGACAAGGTGAAGGAATTAGGTCCCTGGCGTAATGTACTGCTTAACCTGTCATTAATTGGAAGACCAGTAGGTGGTAAATTAGCTTCCCCATCCCAGCTGGTGAGGGTTTAGGCTGGTGAGGGGTCATGCAGCAAAAATCAATTAATCAATCAATCAATCAATCAATCAATCAATCAATCAATAAAATAAAAAAGAAAAATATTAAGAGAGAAAATGAAATTAGTAGCTTGACATGAGGGAAACAGGGCATGATCAGTGCAGGCATGAGGATTACTTTTTTGAAATCAAGTGACCTCAGCATGTCAGGCAAGTATAGCAGACATTAAGTAAAGTAAATACTTGGGTAATGTGAAGGACTAAATTGCTTTAGGTATCAGAAATACCAGGCAGTAACAATTGTAGAGGGCAGTTTAGGTGTAGGGATCTGGGTGGGATGCAATTAATGCACCCCTCTCACATGTTGAGATTTTGAAGATACACCCTAATTGTTTTCATGCTTTTGATGCATACTTAATACATTGGGAATTTATTTATTTATTAACATTTGCTTTTTATGAACGCCTGATTGTGTCAAGGAACCCATTTTCAGAAAATGCCTGGGGACAAAAGTTCCATATACATACACAGACAAAAAAATTACATTCTTATAAATTCTGCATTGTCATAAACTGTATATAACAGCTCTAGAGACAATTAAATACAGATTACAACAACATTTATATACATTCTGCATTACATTCAGTTTCAGTATGATATGAACAAAATTATGTACAGAGGTAGTGTACATAAGTTGCAGTGTAGTATGTAAATAAAAATTACTAACCTGTGTATGAGTTTTACATTCCATGATTAGTGAAAAACACTCATAAAGCATGAGATCCAAAGGGGAGAAATTATCATATTATAGTGAAGATACGCGAAAGATGTAGGTACTGTTAGAAGTATATGAAAGTTTATGGCAAAGGCAAATGAGTCTAGGGGCAGAAGATGGTGGTACTTATAATATTTTACAGTTGTCAATAGGCATATATTAAGGGAAAGTTATGTCATATTAGAGATACAGAGTAGGGTATTTTATATATAACCCTAAAATTCCCTTTCAGTTCCCTAAACCTAAAACTACCCCCCCCCCCCAAACCTAAGATCCCTGGTTACTCCATAAAACAAAAACTCCCTTCCTTTTCCCTAACTCCAAAACTCTCATCCTGCTCCATAACCCTAACATCCTCCTCCCACTCTCACTCCACAGCTGCTTCCTCAAACTCACATTGGAGTTCAAAAGTGAGCAGCGCTCCCTCCCCACAGCTGCTTACCTGAATGCATAGTCAGGTTTGAGCATGAGCAACAGCCTAGCTGCAATACAAGGTGCTCAAACATCTTGCCTCGAGATAGTGTGTTTTTGAATGTTTGGGACTTGAGCATCTCTAGTTAACCCATATATACAAGATAAGCACATTTAGTAATATGAATAGCACATATGAAATTAAATTAAATACTAAAAAGTACATAGCAGGTTATGGTAAAGGCAAATGACAGGAAAAGTAGAGATAAATTTGTAAATACTTTATGGTTGTCAAGGGAGACAAGTAGAATTATCTGCAAATTATGTAAGAGAAGCTTGTTGAGAAAGATGTATAAAGATTTTTAGTAAAGATATTAAAAAGAGAGGACCAGGAATAGACCCCTGTGGCAAACCAGTGCTGTACTGATAGGCTGAAGGCTTTAGATAAGTCTAACTATAAAGAAGGAACGTTTTTGCTTTCTCTCTAGCCTTAACGATGGTACATGATAATGTTATAAGGGTAGTGCTTGTTCTATGAGCTGATAAAAGCCATGCTGTGTTAAAGTCATAAGTTGTTCCTGCAGGAGATGAGGAAGCTGTTTGTGGATACATTTTCTAATAATTTATAAAGGAGAGATATGAGTGTATTAAATGATAATGAAGTTTTTTTCCATACAGTAAGAACATAGAATTCTTGTACAGAACTGCTTATTAAAAGGAAGCTGGGTAGGCAATGGAACAAATATGTGTATGAGCCATGTATGGAAATAAGATACAAAAGGAAAGCTGGTGGTGGAACGGAGAAGTCCAGGATGGCATCAAAAGTGGGAGATAGAAAAGATGGACCAGGCAAAGAAAGAATATTGGATGGCTAACAAAGAGGCCAGTTGCAGTAACAAAGAGCAAGAGATCAGAGGCACTCTACCAGCTTCTGGAAAGTGTCTTAGCAGATGGCACAAATAAACTCTAACAGGCTGCAAGACAAAGGCAGAACGATAAAGACAGGACATCAATGGAGATTTAAGGAGTACTTTCAGCAGCATCTGAATGAAGAAGACCCCACAAAAGCTGTACTGCTCCAGACACAGCCTATGATTAAAGAAGAGGAGCCCACCTTTTAAGAAGTAATAACAGTACTAAAGAAAACGAAATCAGGGAAAGAAGCAGACTCATAGGAGGTCATGGCAGATATGATCATGATTTTGGGTGACTTAGGGGAGAAACGGCTTTAGATGGCATCCATAATAGTATGAAGAGAGAAGTATATCCCTGACAACTGGAGAATAAGCATATTAGTTCCAGTGTACAAGACCAATGGGGACATTCAGAAGTGTGGATAGTATAGAGTATCAAACTCCTGTCACACTGCATGAAAGTTCTGGAAAGAATGACTGATAAATAAATATGCAGAGTAGTTGAATGTAAGATGGGAGATGAGCAGTTCGGATTCAGCTCAGGTTGCAGCACGACTGACCTGATGTTTTCAGTGAGACAGATAGCTGAGCAGAAGCAAGAGATGAGGAAAGATTTCAACCGTGCATTCCTGGAGCTGGAAAAAGCATATTACATTGTTCCAAAAAAACTGATTTGGGTAGTCCTGCAATGGGTCAGTGCCCTAGAAACAAATATAGAATTAATGCAGGCTATGAACAAGGACCCAATGAAGCAAGTGTGAACAGTGTTCAGGGAGTGAGTGTGCATCAGAGTTTAGCTCTGAGCTCACTGCTATTTATACTGTTGATGAACTACATTAGCAAACAAGGATGTCAGCAAATGACAGGGGGAATGGAATGCAAAACTGAAGGCCATGAGATGAAACTGAGTACAGAGAAGACAGTAATCCTGTCAGAAAATACAGGAAATCAGAAAAAAGCTGAAAATTGAGATACAGGGGAAAATAGTAGAAAAAGTTAACAGTTTCAACTATCTGGGAGGAGTGCTTCCCAGTTTTTCCCAGTTGTTTTGCGTTATTCCCTGGTAGGAGGTCTGAAGAGAAGATAGAATCAGAGGTGCTGCCACAGATGGATCGTGGTCAATTGGGGCCCTAGGCAGGGTGGTGGGTCAGGGCCCCCCGGCAGCCATTCAGTGTCCCATTACTTATCTATCCCTCCTCATTTACCACACACACTGTTCAAATCTGTCAGTGTCTGTACTTCTCTCACAATGAAAACAGACTTGGCATGAACAACAGTAAACTTCTTGAAACTGCATTGAAACCCAAACTCACTGAAAATGCATCTGGCCATTGATGGATTAAGTGTACCTTCAGGCTATTTTCAAACCATGGGCCTCCATCTCACATTTTTAGAAACATGTGTAAATCCTTGTGTACTTTGATTCACCTTCCAAAGTATATTAAATTATACTCCTTGCATAATTTATTTATTTTATTTTATATTTGTTGTCTGGGCTAGTCCAACTGGATGCATGTCCATTTTCAGTAGAGGCCCGGGGAGATAAGCTCCAAAATAAAAATAAATTATTAAAAAAAATTCATTTGACAGTTACAAAGGATAACTTTTAGCACATTGATACAGTTCTTTTCAATATGACAAAGTACAAATTAAAAACATATGACAAAAGGTTTAATTTCCTATTCCAATCTAGAGTAGGAAATATCATCTGGTTAATGCTCTTCCAAAGTAATTTATAGCTGATTACTTAGCGTGTATTTTTCATTTCAACAGATGTAAATAACTTGGTCTAAGAAGAGAAAGTAGAAAGAATGAAAAAGTGTAACAAACAAGTAAAGGTTAGTCGGGGTTACAACTAGGACATAGCCAGTGTTTTCTGAGGTATATCTTAATTTTCTGTCTGAAAATTGATAGGGAGGAAAGTGATGTAAGATCACTAGGAAGTAGATTTCAGTTTTTCCCAACTGTATTTGAGAAGAGAGAGTCCCCTGCCATGTTGTTGGATTTGGTTGTACAAACTAGTAGTTTATCAGATGAGCGTAAGGTGTTCAGATTTTTGTAGGGACAGATCAGGGAAGATAGTATTGGAGTCTTATGAGACTGGTAAAGGGTCTTATGGGCAATTGTAAGTTGGTTAAAAATTAGCTGATTCTGAAGGTCCAGCCAACCTAGCTGTGATAGATTCTGACAGTGATGGGTTCTGATGGGTTGTCCAGTGGCAAATCGGGCAATGTTATTGTAGGATTTAGCTAGTTTCAGGAGATTATGTTTAGACAGGTTAGTATAGCTAGGAGAGGCATAAAGAAGTGTAGGGATTAGGTGGGAGTGGGTGATAGTATTTCTGGCTAATGGAGTAAGGAATGGTTTAATCCTGTAGAAGGAGCCCATTTTTTTGTTGACAGTTTTTACTGTATTGTTTATATGAGTATCAAAGGAGAGGTGGTTGTCAATGGTTACTCCTAGGAGTTTGGTTGCTATATGAGGAGATATGAGTGTTCCATTTCTATATGTAATTGAGAAATTAATTTGGGTGGACTTACGGGTAGGAGTAAATAGTAGGAGCTTTGTTTTTTTAGGATTCAATAGGAGGCAATGTTGAAGAAACCATGTTTCAACTATACTAAATACTAATTGAGTTTTTGATTGCAGTTCAGATGAGGAACTGGCTGAGCAAATTATTGTCGAGTCGTCTGCATATTGTATACAAGTAGCATGTGGAATAGCTAGGTATAGATCATTGATGAAGATTGAGAAAAGGAGAGGACCTAGAATGGAGCCCTGTGGGATACCTAGAGTAACAGGCAGGTGGAAGGATACATGATTCTCCCAGAGAACTGCTTGCTACCTATTGCTGAGGTAGGAATTGAACCATTTTATGGCCTTTCCCTATTGCAAAGACTGCAAGACTTCTTATTGTGTTTTAAATTTAAAGTTTTAAACATTTTTTCACTAAGCCGTGAAACAAAATGTATGAATCAATAATGAAAAAACTACCCATTACAGAACATTTTAACAACAAGAGGTCACTCAAACTGTTGTCATTATAATCCACCAATGTCATTCACTATGCACAATCTCTGAAGAAGTGAAAGTCATTTGAATGAATCCACATTAAAGAGAACTATTACTTATATAAATGTTTCTGCTGGCCAACAACTTTGCATTTCAATGCTTCATCTACAAATGCAGTGCCTGCTGCCCTTGAAAAATAAATTGCCTCTGTTACATAAAAAAATGGTGTGCTAGTGGAATGCAATAGGGAATGGTCAGCAAACTGTCAACAGGCTCATAGTTTCTATGCATCACATCCAAAGGATGACATACTTTGGAGGGCAGCACACCCCTCCCCTCCAATGTTACACTACAGTGCCAGCAATTAATCTAGCTGGTGTGGGAATAGAGCCCACAGCCTTCTGCACCAAAAGCAAGTGTACTACCTGTTCCACCACTGACTATGAACTATGAAAAAAAATAAAATTTAAGGAGACCTGGCAGCTATTGTAGAGCTTTAAGGCAGTTGCCTATAAATAATTAAGGTTCAGGGTTTGAGTAAAGCCACCTAACTAGACAGTGCCCCTAACTGGGGCATTGCACACACACACACACACACACACACACACACACACACACACACACACACACACACACACACACACACACACACACACACACACACACACACACACACACACATATATCTTCTGTTCACTCAGTGTGGGGGGACACCGATTCATTGCTGTTTCTCTGCAATCTCCTTTGAAGATGGGGAACAGATAAATGAATTAAATGTTGCTAGTCAGAATACGCTATTGGGAAAGCTGAATGCTGCTTCTATTCTTGCTGTGTTTCCCTCTCAGGCAGATACTCAAAATTTTTCTTGCTGTATTTCCATTCTGTACCATTTCTCATATCTCCCACTGGGGAATGGATGAATGCTGCTACTATTCAAAATCTGCTGCTGGAATGCTGCTATTCTTGCTGTGTTTCTCTCCCACGTGGAAACTCAAAATTTCTCTCATTATATCTCTGTACTGATACTCAAATCACTCATGTGGACATTGTCCTAATGCTGGGATTTCTGGGTTGTCTCTGTCTCTACTGCTAATCTGACATGCCCCTACTTGTTGACATTGTGCATGGAGGTTTCTGGGGCTGTTTTGAAGGGGATAGTTATATGTAAGGGAATTTTTTACATGGAAGAGAGGATCCCCCCAGCTATGGGCCCTAAGCAACTGCCTAGGTCACCTAGTGCTGAATCTGTCTCTGGATGCTGTAGTCAACTAGTGCAGAGTGTTGGAATAGTGTATGACAGAAGAATGCTAAAGAACCTGAAAAGTAAGGTGTGCAAAACAGTATTGAGACCAGTGCTTCTGTATGGTACAGGCACCTGGCCGAGAAGGCAGAACAGTTGAGAAAGTTTGAGTTGCTCTAGAAGATGTGCCTGAGGTGTGTACACAAATGCACAGTGTAGGACAAATGAATAAATGAGGACATCAGAGTAAAAGACAAATTAACCCCAATGACAGAGATGGTAGAGGAGGAGAACATAATCCAGTGGTTCAGTCACATGTACAAGAAAGAAGAAGATGACTTGATGTACAAGACTTGAGAAAGACAGGGAGAAGGCAAGAGGAGATAAGACTGTACAACCAATAGAAGGACTGTGACAGTCAGAGCCAGATCAAGGTCATATGGGGCCCTAGGCAGGACACTGGACTGTGACCCCCTTCACATGACAAAACGACATTGCCATATCCCCCAAAATGTCTTAAATAAAATAAAATAAAATAAATAAACTAATTAATGAAGTAAAAGCCTCAAAGATGAATTTGAGTCTTGCAGAGAAATCTTGTTCACTGGTTTGTGCTTCGTCATGGAATAGTTTCTGTTTTCTTGTTCATCTTCCTTTAGCTGCATAAGTATGGTTGGTAGTCATCATTTCTTTGGCTTCCCTTTCATATCAAATTAAATGAATTTCTTATTTTTTGTCCATATTTAAGTAGCGAGCTATAAAGGGTATGGTCCAAGGATGTTCTTCTTTCACTTTTTATTTTCCACTTCCTAAGCAGGGCTTTTGCTCTTTAGCAAGTGTAAAATAAATAAATAAACAGAAAAAAGTGTTTAAGCACTTGGACTTCAGGCAGTTATTTTACATTAAGAAGGTTTGTAGTCTGCACTCTTGTGGGCAGAAGAGGGTAGATTCTGAGCTGGGAATTTCTGGTTAAAGGCTTACTGTACCTGCTTATTTGAACTGTTTCTTTCTGAAATTGATGTGCCTTGTTTGCTGTAACATAGATTAGATTCAGACCTGCTGAATCTAGCTTTGTTTGTATAACTTGAGCAGTAATCCAGGCCATCTTTTTTTTTGGAGAAGGTTCCCCTGAACCCTAGAGGCAGGAGTGTGCAGTTAGAAATTGTCTGATTGAAGACTGCTGGAACAGGGCACAGTTTTTAGCTTTTTTATTGGTTAATTGGTTAATTTGTTTAAATCAGTTTGCCCGTTTGTTACTGTTATATTAAAAAATGCACTTTATCCATCTGCTTTTACTGTATTTGTGTTTCTTCCTACTTTATTACTTTATTTTGCTTTTGCTGCCTTTTCTTAAAAGTACTTAATTGCATTTATTCTGCTGCATTTATTACTGCTTGTTAGTAGTCTGATTAAATTATAACTGTTATTCTAAGACTTTTGGTTTAAGTACTTGGGCTTCAGGCCAGTTGTTTTACATTAAGAAGGTTTGTGGTCTGCACTCTTGTGGTAAGACAGGTAACTTATATACTTCTAAGTTGGGAGTTGCTGATTGAAGGCTTAATGTCTGTTATTCTAAAAGTGTCTTAGTTTTGGTTTAAGCACTTGGGCTTCAGACCAGTTATTTTACATTAAGAAGGTTTGTGGTCTGCATTCTTGTGGAAAGAGAGGGTAGATTCTGCCCTTCTGAGCTGGGAATTTCTGGTTAAAGGCTTACTGTACCTGCTTATTTGAACTGTTTCTTTCTGAAATTGATGTGCCTTGTTTGCTGTAACATAGATTAGATTCAGACCTGCTGAATCTAGCTTTGTTTGTATAACTTGAGCAGTAATCCAGGCCATCTTTTTTTTTGGAGAAGGTTCCCCTGAACCCTAGAGGCAGGAGTGTGCAGTTAGAAATTGTCTGATTGAAGACTGCTGGAACAGGGCACAGTTTTTAGCTTTTTTATTGGTTAATTGGTTAATTTGTTTAAATCAGTTTGCCCGTTTGTTACTGTTATATTAAAAAATGCACTTTATCCATCTGCTTTTACTGTATTTGTGTTTCTTCCTACTTTATTATTTTATTTTGCTTTTGCTGCCTTTTCTTAAAAGTACTTAATTGCATTTATTCTGCTGCATTTATTACTGCTTGTTAGTAGTCTGATTAAATTATAACTGTTATTCTAAGACTTTTGGTTTAAGTACTTGGGCTTCAGGCCAGTTGTTTTACATTAAGAAGGTTTGTGGTCTGCACTCTTGTGGTAAGACAGGTAACTTATATATTTCTAAGTTGGGAGTTGCTGATTGAAGGCTTAATGTCTGTTATTCTAAAAGTGTCTTAGTTTTGGTTTAAGCACTTGGGCTTCAGACCAGTTATTTTACATTAAGAAGGTTTGTGGTCTGCATTCTTGTGGAAAGAGAGGGTAGATTCTGCCCTTCTGAGCTGGGAATTTCTGATTAAAGGCTTATTGTGGCTGCTTATTTGAACATTTTTTTCTGAAATTTGTGTGCCTTGTTTGCTGTAGCATAGACTAGATTCAGACCTGCTGAATCTAGCTTTGTATAACTTGAGCACTAATCCAGGCCATCTTTTTTTGGAGAAGGTTCCCCTGAACCCTAGAGGCAGGAGTGTGCAGTTAGAAATTATCTGATTGAAGACTGCTGGAACAGGGCACAGTTTTTAGCTTTTTTATTGGTTAATTGGTTAATTTGTTTAAACCAGTTTGCCCATTTGTTACTGTTATATTAAAAAAATGCACTTTATCCATCTGCTTTTACTGTATTTGTGTTTCTTCCTACTTTATTATTTTATTTTGCTTTTGCTGCCTTTTCTTAAAAGTACTTAATTGTATTTATTCTGCTGCATTTATTACTGCTTGTCAGTAGCCTGATTAAATTATAACTGTTATTCTAGGACTTTTGGTTTAAGCACTTGGGCTTCAGGCCAGTTATTTTACATTAAGAAGGTTTGTGGTCTGCACTCTTGTGGTAAGACAGGTAACTTATATACTTCTAAGTTGGGAGTTTTTTTGGAGAAGGCTCCCCTGCACCCTAGTGGCAGGAGTGTGCAGCTAGAACTTGTCTGATTGAAGACTGCTAGAATATGGCTCAGTTTTGAGCTTTTTTACTGGTTAATTAGTTAATTTGTTTAAATCAGTTTGCTCATTTGTTGCTGTTATATATATAAAAAAAAGTTATAGCTTGTTTTCCTGCCTTTCCTGTTACTAGAGTAGTCCAGATACAGGTTTGCTGTATTCAGGACTGTATTGTAATTTCTGAGTTCCCCAGACATTTCTGTGTTCAAGTGAAGCCTGTCAGCTTATCAGTGGGAGTGGTAAGCACTAGGTAGCCTATCTACCACAAGAGGAGTGGTTTCTAGCTCCCTTTCAACTTTCTGCTTTAAAAGCCCATGTTTGTATGGGTTTGCATGCCATGCAGTGCCACTAAGCTAGAGTAAACTATTACCAGTGCCAAAAAGTCTGCTCTTCAATTTTTCCATTAGATCTTGCTAGTTATCTTCTCTCTTGCATTTAACTAGCTTATTCACCTAGCACTTCATCTGGCTTCTTGTAGTAATTATTGTAGCACACATAAGTGCTAACAGCACTAAACATCCTATAAGTACTTAATAATAATGATCATCCCTCCTGGCATGTCTAAAAGTCAGTTCCTTGTGCTTTTTCCTATCCACCTGGTAAATTTGGACATTCTGAGGCAGTGTAGCAACTGCCTCATGTACACAGCCAACCCTCTCCTCTTGCCCCCCCCCCCCAACACTCAGACTTATGAGAGATGCACTTATATATCTAAACTGGAAGACATGCACTCTCCAGCCAAGACAGGAATAGCTGGACAAGAGGAGAATGTCAACACCTGCACCACACCACATGGAACACATAGCCCTCCAGAACACCCACCATCACAGCTCTCACATAAAAACACAAACCACACACCCACCTTCACAGAGACTCTCAATAGAAATCTACCCAAACAGCAGAGACCTCCAAATCAGAAACACACTCAACCACTACAACACAGCATAAATCACAAGACACATAGCTCACCTACACAGTGTGCTCCTTAACGTAAGCCCCTAAGGCAAAACAGCTTGCCCAATATACTAGTCATAGGTGACTCAATAGTGAGGCACACTGATGTCCCACTCTCTAGACTGAATAAGGAGAAGGTAACAGTCAGCTGTCTGTCAGGTGCCAGGATCCGACACATAACACATGCACTCAGGTCACTCCACAACATGTACAAGTATGACTCTGTCATTGTCCATGTGGGTGTGAATGACCTGAGATGCACCTCCCTGGACTACATGAAAAGAGACATAGAGGAGCTCTTGGATTATGTGGCCCAGGCAGGTATGACCCTAGCCCTGAGCAGCATCCTACCATCGCCCAGAATGATACCGCAGTGCAAGCAGAAAATGATTGACTTCAACAATTGTCTAAGTTTCTGGTGTCATTCAAAGGGGATCCTGTAACTGTCTGCTTGGGATGACATGATTGACAGACCTCGATGCTTTGCCAGAGATGGTCTGCATCTGTCACCCCTAGGTTTCCAGATACTGGCTAAGGCTCTTGCCACCCCTATAGTGCCTTTTTTAGGCAGTGTTCCAAAGACCAAATTACCACTGTAACAGCTATAAATAAATGCAGTCTGACGGTCATGCTACTCAATGCTAGAATTCTAAATCTCAAGATGCACTCACTTGACGTACTCCTCAAAATGAAGAACATCGACATTTGTGCTGTAACAAAGACCTGGTTTAAAGCAGCAGAAAGCAGCCCTGCACCACCAGGCTGTAATTCATTCCACACCTTTTGGCTCCAGAACATGGACCAAAGCTCCAAAGACAGTGGTGTCTCCATATTCATAAAGGATATGCACACCTCCAGACTAGTAGCCCAGCATAATGCATCTAAGGTACTTCAGGTACAACTAACAGTGAGTAAGATGGCGATTCAGTTTGTAGCCTGCTACAGGTCCCCAACCATCTCCCAAGACTCTCATTCCATGTTCCAAACCACCCTTGAAACTATTAGGGTCCAACCCAACACTCTCATACTGAGTGACTTCAACTACTCTTCCATCAGCTGAGAAAACTACTCATGCACCAATACACTTGCCCAACACTTCCTGGAACCCATTAATTCCAATGCACTGAACCAGCTCATTCTTACTCCCACTAGAGGAAGCAACATCCTTGACCTGGTTATTACTAACATGGACAACTGTTGCTCAACACCAATAGTCACTTCCTCCCTGGTTAGATCTGACCACAAGCTAATTACCATGGAAATCCACATCTCACCCACACCACCAGCAAAGGTAACCACCATGAAAAACTTCTCCAAAGCTGACTTTGGGCTCCTAAAAACAGACGTGGCTAACTTTACAGCACCCATGCAAATGGAAAATAGGTGCATGACTGCCGAATCATACACCAATGCACTGTAAGAACACGTACATAAATGCATGGAACTAGCCATACCCAACAGAATCAAGATGCTCTCCTCCAAAAAAAGGAAGCCATAATGGTGGTTCCCTGCCATTAGCAAACTCTACAACAGAAGGAAGAAGCTGTTGCAGAAAAAAGTGAAGTCCCAAGACTGGAAAAACTCCCTTATTAGCCTCAACAAAAAGTTGAGAAACCTTATCAAAACCTCTAAAGCTAGCTATGAAGGCAGAATTGTGGCAGACACTAAAAACAACCAAAAAGCCTTCTACAGTTATATCAAGAATCTCCACAGCAATACCCAGATTTGCTCTGAGTTACTGCACAATGGTACCTCCTATACTGAACCAACAGATATTGCCAACATACTGGCGGACAGATTCATTGCCAACTTTACCCCTCTTCCCCCCCACTAAAGGACCACTCACAATACCAGAAGAATGCTAGGCACCCAGCATTACTGCAGCACAGGTTAAAGCTGCATTATCCAAGGCCAAGAATACAACTTCCATGGGGCCCAACAATATCCCTGGCTGTGTTCTACATGAACTACAAAGTGAACTGGCAACACACCGGTGTGCCCTGTTCAATCACAGCCTCACCACAGGCTTTGTCCCTACATAATGGCACACTGCTAAAGTCATCCCTTTCCATAAAGGAGGAGTGACTACAGACCCTGGTAATTATTGCCCCATTAGCCTGACAAGTCTGATATGTAAGGCTATGGAGCGCATCATCATGGGCCTAATTAACAAGGATATAGGGAATCTCCAGACTCTGGATCCCACGCAATTTGGTTTTGCGGAGCATAGATCACACCTGCTCAACCTGGTTGACTTCTTTGAGTCAGTCACCAGAGCAGTGGATGAGGGCAAGGCAGTTCATATAGCCTACCTCGATCTGACTAAGGCCTTTGATACCATTCCCCACTCAGGAATTACTGATAGACTCACCAAACTGGGCATCAACCCCTATATCACTAGATGGGTTGCAAATTGGCTCACAGATAGAACCCACAGTGTGAAAGTAGCAGACTCCAAGTCAGACTGCTGACCAGTCATGAGTGGAGTCCCACAGGGATTGGTCCTGGGTCCTCTCCTGCTTGGCATCTGCTTCTCAGAAGTCTAAACCAACACAGTGGGACTCTGGCTGACCAAGTTCGCAGACGACTGCAAGCTGGGAGCAATTATTAACTCTCCAAGTGATGTAGACATTGTACCAAAAGGCCTCACTGAGACCAATGACTGGTATCGAAACCATGGCCTTAAGCTTAATGCCAAAAAATGCATCATCATCCCCTTTGAGAAAAACTTAGTTCCCACTAATTACCACATTGATGGGAGCCCACTGAACACTGAAGGCATTATAAGAGATCTGGGGACACAGGTTGACAGCAACCTCTCTTTTGACCACCACATTGCCACTGTGGTCAGAAAGTCGTTCTATGTGGCACATCTCATTACCAAGGGTTTTGCATTCAGGAAGAAAGAGGTCATCATCTTTCTCTACTCTTTCCTCATTAGACCAATCACTGAGTATAATGCCCCATTTGGCATGTACCTCACTAGACACCTGCAACAGCTGGTAAGGCCACAAAAGTACCTCATGAAGAGGATCCTAGACCTTAAACAAATGCCCTACATGGCAAGACTCACAAATCCCCAGCTTTTCTCTGTCTCATATCATCTATTAAGAGGCGATCTCTGCTTGACTTACAAAGCCATGTCTGACCCAGCCCTGTTAGAAATGTTACACTTAAAGAAATCCCAATCCCTCCGCACCACATGCTCCAAGGGCCTCAACCTCATTACCACAATCAACAGAACATGCTGGAGGGACAGGTTGATAACCCAGAGACTACTCTGGCTCTGGAACAGACTTCCCATACATGTCAAGCAGAGCACCTCAATGGCCGTTTTTAAGAGAAATTTTGATGAGAGGATGGGAAATAGAAAGTTCACCCCGGGGATCACTCAAGTGGCTCTACTTGATAGAGGCACCGGGAACTAATGGCAGCATGATGCCAGAGCACTTCTATGGGCTAGGCTTGTAAAGGCTCCTAGTGGCCTAGAACACATCTATGAACCCTATGAACCTATGTGTGTATGTATGTGTATGAGTGTGTTTCTGTTTCTGTCTGCATGTGTGAGTGAATGCATGTATTAAAGCAAAGGAGATGTGTGTGGTGTGTGTGTGTGTGTGTGTGTGTGTGTGTGTGTGTGTGTGTGTGTGTGTGTGTGTGTGTGTGTGTGTGTGTGTGCCTTGTATGAGTGAATGCATGTATGAAATTAGAGGAGTTTGTGTGAGTGTGTGTGAGAGATTGAGAGAGAGTGGGAGAAGACTTGTGAGAGTAAATGTGCATATGAAAGCAGAGGAGACTATGAGTGTGAGATCAATTGAGAGAGAGAGAGAGAGAGAGAGGTCTTGTGTGAATAGCTCTCAACTGTCCAAATATTTGCAGGATGTCCAGAGTTTTGCCTCATATTTTTTGTTTGTTCCTTATAAGATTTGTGGTTTTCTGAAGTTTTGTCGCTAATCAGTGAAGAATGAATTCACTAAATAATGACAAGCATTTGAGTTTCATGGTTTATATTTTTCAGAAAATGCATTGTAATACAACACCTTTTATTCTAGCAACTTTCTAAGTTTATAAGAGCAACATTTAAAATTTGTCACTATTTTTAGGGCTTTGTCCCCCCAATTATTTTTGCCTTTGTCCAGCTGTTTGGTGCTAAGATGTTGGGAGTTGTACTTGTGTGAGTGAATGCAAGTATGAAACCAGACAAGACTGTGTGTCTATTTGCATGTGTGTTTGAAAGCAGAAGGAGACTGTGCATGAGAGACAATGCTATTTCTGTAAAACTGTTGCATTTTACTTATTTTTATGTACTATATTATTTTTTTATATATTTTTGATGTAAAATGCTTCCTCCAACACCATTAACATAGACTACAGAAAGTTTGAAACATTAGGCTGAGGAGCTATTTTATATCAAAAATATATAAAAAGAAATAATATGGTACTGAAAAGAATAAATAAGTAAGGGAAACAACAATTTTACAGAGGTTCCATTCTCTAAGTGCAATAATGCCCTCCAGGGTGTGTGTTAATGTGTAATTAACTCCCTTCCAGGGGTGTAGAGGCCCTTCGTCTGTGGTGTTGGGCCTCATAACACCCCTGGTTAGGCGTTATTTACACATTAACACACACCCTGTCAGGAATTATTGCTTACATGATACTGCTCTCTGTGGTTCCATTGGAGGAGGTCTTTCGCAGCTAATGCTTTGAAGACAAATATAAACAAATATGGCAATGCCAGAGTCAAAGCAAGAATAGTGTATTGTACCAAACAGTACAGAGCAATGATTAAAAACCTAAAGCTTCACACAAAAGGTTTTATGATTAACATCAGTCTGTACAACCACTACCTGTCCTACAATCTGGTCAAACTGTTTGCTTGAGAGTGGGAGAAAAAATGGCACACTGCAGGAGTAACACTGTAGAAAACTGCAGAACCATATTCTTACATAGTGCAAACACTGCAGAAAACTGCAGAACCTATTCTTACATGGTTCAATTTAAGGATGATAACATAGTTCAACTCAGCAAATGTAACAGTCTGACAGTTCCTGATGAGTGCAAAAGGATTTGTACTTAGTATGACCAAGAATAATAATTTCCACCAGAAAGAACATAGACAGAATGTCAGCATACTATTAAAAGTGCATAATATTTAAATTACAGCCTAGTAATCAAGAACTCAGAAACAGGACTTAGCCTTACAATGTTTTTTTCAAATTTGGAGTTATCATACTCAGAAAAGATATCAGACTTAATCATCGCTACTTCCTCAGGAGAAACTCAGTCTTACATAAAACTTACTGGAAAACAAAGGGAGTCACAGTAATTTTTGTATGTATTTTGTTTACCTGGATATTTGTCTCACTCAGACCTATTTACGATGAATCAGGTTACACATTTAGCTAACTCAGAAGAGAAAAAAGAACTTACAGTAGTATTTTGTCAAAAACTAGAACTTAGAGATTGGATTGAGGGTATAACAGGGTAATCATTACATTTTGTGTGAGGATAACAGAGGAATTTAGAGGATTTGTATGACTTTCACAGGTACAGTTCTTCAGGTTCTCTGAAGAAGTAACTGAATTTGTATAGACACTGTCAATATCATCTTGAGTAACATAGTACAGAACTACTAACAAACTCTTAAAAAGATCTATTAACTCACTCTTAGTTACCATTATCCAACAAACAAGCTTAGCAACTCAAAATATCAAATATGCCTGGGATTTACCCTACCTAAAATAAAACAGTTAGCTTACCTAATCTGGGAGCCATATATGGTATAAATATATCATCAAATCTGATTCCTTTTCATAGAAGTGATAATAGAAGTGATAAATATGTGACCATAGTTATAACCTAAAACTGATGCATACTCTCTCCAGAAGTGCATACAACAGTATTGAGTGATATCAGTTTTTCTTGATATTTAGAATGCAGATATTGTTGATGCTTCTGAAAACTGGTTACAGCCATGTATTAAATATAGTGAAATAAAAGTAAATGTATCATTTTAGTCAAGACATAACTCATAACCATTTTTTTAATTTAAGACAGAGCTCAAGCAGGACGTTGAAAAAATATTGTAATGCAACTCTTTACTAGTAGACAAAACGGAAATGCTATTATTGTCATGTTGCCAGAAGAATAACCAAACAGCTGACAGTTCAAGGACTGTATATCCCTCCAGAAGGGAAATTAACTGTTCTGGCACTCCTTTGGTGTCTGACCACTAACATACAAACAGAAGCGACTCTTCCTGACATAGGGTTCCTATTATGTTGTCGAACTTTTAAAAGTTCGAACTTCATATGGTCGACACCATATGATCGAACTTTTAAAAGTTCAAACGTTTCAACTGAGATTCCCGTACATTGTGGCAATGGAAGTTTTCCATTGTCTGCACTGTAATGTGATCTCAGAGTTGGTATATTTAAAGAGCGGTGGGTGTGAGGGGTGCAGGGGGCTTTCCCCCCTGCTTAAGCTCTCAGGTAGGTTTTTTCTGTTTTTTTTTTATTTATTTCATTTTCGAACTTTTAAGAGTTCGAACATACTGTCTTGACCATATGGTGTTCGAACTTTTAAAAGTTCGATTATCTGATATAGACCCTCCTGACATATACTTTCTGGACTTAATGGATCATTATGCATCTGGTCAAGTAAAAAAAAAAACACTTTCTTGAATGGATAAAAAAAATTAGGTGATATGTTAGCCACCTAACTACATTAAGTAGGTGAAGTGACTTCTGCCTCAGAAATTGTCACACATTTGCTATCAAGCATACAAGAAAGTCAAAAGCTGATACAGACTTCATTTTAATGAGATTTCTCAAAAACTTCAACTATGAGCGAATGAGACAAATTAACTAAGCAATAGGGTGGACAGTTCAAGAAATTCTATCCTTCTTTGATGAAGCACTGCATTATTTTAGCACCACTGTTTTATACGTCTTTGTTTTGTTGCTCTTTTTATGCACAAATAGCAAAAAACCCTGTCACATGACAGCAGCTGAATCACAACAGCCATAATTGCAAGACATCTTGCAAATGTCCTGGTAAAGCACAACTCTTCTGAAGAACAATTGTTTCTCCACCTTCAGACATACAACAGAAATGCTAAGGACTACACTGTGGCATCTAATTTTCATTTTATCACCAGTCTGCAACAGCACACCTTTCCATTTCTTTGCTCTAAGTAACAACTGTTGTAGTTGTCAAAACCCAGTTCATCCATTAATGCCAGCACATAATAAATCATACAAATCTCACCATACTAATAATAACTAGTCATTAAACTTATCACATACTACTCAGATTTATGGTATTTGAAGTATGCAGATTACTCAAATTAAAATTGCTAACTGAGATTAGATGTTCATTATCTTCTACCTCCAGAAAACTTTCCCACCCCATTGTTTGAAAATACCAGGTTGTCACCTAGATGTATCCTTATGACTTATTTAATTATCAGCAGTATTAGGGAATTAGAGGCTCCTATATCATGGACAGAAGCTAGTCTTATACATCTTTATAAGAGATATACATCATCTGTCCTTAACAACTACAGACCAGTTTTAACCATTAGCTCCCTGAGTAAAACTTTTTGGTAAAGTCATGCATCCCTCAGATGCAACTTTTCAAAAGAGGCTACAGTTTAATGGATGCTATTAGGGAATGCACATGGTTATGTAACAAACTAGATGTTACAAAAAGAACGCTGATTTTTATCAAAGAGGATACAACAATTTATAGAAATACAGAGTCAGTAATAATATTTAACATACCATCACACTGGATGGATGCTGCAGCACAAAATTCTATTTCTTTTTCTTTGTGACTTGTCAAATTAACAGTGAATCAGAACAATGATGAGTCAGTGAACATGCAGAGCAAGCAGCAGATGAAGATCTCCAGAGGGGGAAAAAAAGAATGGTAATGCCACGTAACATTTTTTAAAAATGATCTTGCATACACCGGCCTGCATGATCTGCTGCTGAACCCTACAGTATCAACTATTAAGTCCATCAGGCCAGGGGGGTGGAGGCAGACCAATGCACCTGCTTACTGGTGATTTGTACACTGAAGTAAAAATCTCCACACACAGTGGAAGAAGTCAAGCCAAGCAGCACATTGCACACAGTAGTGCGAACCATCGGATCATAACCAATTGTAAAGGAAACAGAAACACAGTGAGTTTTTATAATATTTTACATATATATATATATATATATATATATATATATATATATATATATATATATACACACACACACACACACACACACACACACACACACACACATACGTATGTATATATATTATTTTTTTTTACATTTCACCCATTTTTGGGCCCCTTGCTTTCATGGGGAAGTAGACAACTATCTGTTACTTACTGCTGGATCTGGCTCTGATGACAGGCATAACTGTCAGAAAAGGTATGAGAGAAAAACTGAAAGGAGAGAGGTGACGATAATTAATATAACACCGTAATCCCATGTAAAAAAATGAGAAAAAGAATGTTGATGATGATGATGATGATAGAACATGCACTTTGACAGGCATTTCACTACCATAGTTTAATATGCCTCATTATGCTCTGTTTACATTTGGTGTGGGTATATGAATAGAATATGTCTAGAATATATCTTTATTAAGTCATCTTTGCTTCATTGTAAAAATCTTATATATTTCACCAGACAAAGCACCATTTTTCTGACAGCTAATTTTGTAGCCCCAAAATATCTAAGAGTAAAATAGTAATTGAATTTTTAGCATGAATATCTTTTTGACATTCCCTGAATGTTTGTTCAAAATTTTCTAATGGGCTGACATGTGAACTTTTACACATAGGTACCATAATATAGGATTTAACAGACCTTTCAATAACACAGTCTGTTATTCTGCATCATATTCTCTAACACAGTCTGGCATGCTGCATCATACTCTTCTTCAGTTAATTTTTGGTGTGTAACTTTTGCATAGGATAAGGAAGAGAACACATATCCCAGATATACACTTAATGATTTGTCCTTAAATTAGAAGTCAAAGTCCTACACGTCTATACATTTTATCAGACAAAACAGCAAGGCTATTTGTATTATGATTATTATTATTATTATTATTATTATTATTGATAATAAAATGTTATGGGCAATAATATTATGTTTCTAATTCCTCATATAATTTAACAAGCTCAAATTATTTTAATCTAGATAGAAACTGTTTAGAGAAGAATACAAATAACAAAAAATAAACAAATAAATAAATAAAACAGAACTCCAAACAACGAATCACAAAAAAATGAAAATTCACTGATGAAACAGCCAGAAGCCAAGAAAAACCAAACGTATTAAGTTCACGCATTAAATTGTGGATGAAAGCGCTAAATACGTTTGGTTTTTCTTGGCTTCTGGCTGTTTCATCAGTGAAATAAATAAAATAGTTCCTTGAGAAAGTGGATTTTTACAATATTTCCAATAACCTATTCTCAAAGGCTTTCTGAAAGTAAGATATCTCAATTATTGCTGGAATTGAAAACTCTTATTCTTTGGTCTAATTTTTACAATGGCCAAATATCTTAGCAATGACTAAAAGTATAAAGAATTATAAATTACTGAATAGTAATCAATCAATAATACATAAGGTTTAACATATTTAGAAATAAAAATAAATGTGATACGTGATAAGATAAGAAATGGTTAGCTAAAAATCTTAGATTGCTTTCTTTTAATCATTAATGGAAAGGTTGAGGTAAACTCCCCACTTTCAAAAGCGAATAAGCTAATTTTAAATTAAGTTAGATATTAAATTTAACAGTTAATATTGGAATTAATTTGTTCAGTATAATCATAATGATGCTGATAAAAAAAATTGAAGAAATTTAATTTTGAGTTCATTAAAATTGAATTCCTCCTGTAATTCTTCAATAATTTTTATTTGTAACTATTTGCACTGATTTTTTATCACACGTCAGAAATTCTCCTTACTTAATAAAACCGATGAGAACATATGTGGGAGATGTAAAAAATGTCTAAAAGCAAATTAACATCCTATATTTTTCAGTTGTCAGAAAAATAGGTAATATTTGGACGGCTTTAATAGCTTATTGAAGGCCATATGATCCGATAATTATAAAATTCTGAATCTTCATTGATAATTAATGCTCCAGTTCTAACTTGTGTTGATAAAGAACACTATTCAGTTTTGTGGACTTACAATTGTATAAAAGATTATCATTAAGAACTGGAAAAATATATATGTTCCAAATTTTATGGAATTTATAAGTTTAGTTACTGTTGTTTGCCAAAAAGAAATATCTGTCATTGCAATGAGATCTTGTAATAGAAAGCCAAGAATTAGTCACCAGATGAAGGTATTAATATTATTAGATAAATATAACTGGTCATCTAAATCGTTGATAAATATTTAATGTGCAACTCACAGATTTATTCATATTTTATTTTTTGTTTAAATTTTATCTTGTACATTTTTATTTATTTATTTATTACATTTGTTAACTGGGTCCTGTCCAACTGGGCCAGAAGCCCATTTTCAGCAGAGACCCATGGAGAAAAGCTCCACAAGCAGTAACTAAGCAAACAGCAATAGCAATACTTTCATAATAGTACAGTAGTTAGTATATAACCAGATAATTGTGTAGACAGTATACAGTGTCTCAAGTGAAAAGGCAAGCCATTGTTAAACTTGTACAGAAATACAGAATTACAAAGACAGTATGCACAATATAAATTTAGAGACAGTATGTACATATATTGTCAGTGACATATTGACAGGGAATAATCTACTATTCCAGATGTATGTAGAGCATGAGTCTGCAGAGCTTGCAAAGAGATGGAGAGAGTATAGTAGGAGGTTACAGTAAAGGATAAGGTAAAGTATAAAGAGGGATGGAGAATTAGCCTGGTGAATAACAAGAACAAATCCAGTGTATGACTAGGTAGTTCTTTAGTAGTTGTTTGAACTCATGGTGGTGACAATTTTGTGAGATGGGTTATGAAAGGGTATTCCACAATTTGGCAATTTTGTGGGAGTAAAGAGAGTTGCCATGGTAGTTGTGGGAGTAGGCTACCTTTAGCATTAGCTTGTTGAAGGATCTGAGGGATCGGATATTAGTATTAGGTTGGACAAGGTTAGAGAGAGCAGAGCAGATGCTGGGTTGGTAGATTATTTTGTGGGCCATGGTCATTTGTTTGAGGAATAAAAGATTAGGGAGTCCTAGCCAGTTGAGCTGGGAGAGAGCAGAGCAATGATGAGTCCTGTATAGCTGCTTGGTGGTAAACTTGGTGATTTTGTTGTAGCAGGATTCTAGATTATTGAGCTCAGTTTTACATAGGTTTGTGAATATGTGAGAATGATAAAGGAGGGTGGAAAGCAGATGTGACTGAGCAGTGGCTAGTCTGGCACTCTCAGTAAGGTATGGCTTAGCCCTATAGAGAGTGCCAAGTTTGACATGAACTTTCTTGATAGTCAGAGAAATATTCTTGTCAAATTTTAGATTCTCATCAATTGTGACACCTACAAGTTTAGTCTGGCTGGTAGGTTCAATTTTTGTTCCGTCTGAGGACAGGATTGTGAGATGAGACTGACTTAGTTGGGTTATTTTGTGTCTGAAGACTATAATCTTAGTTTTGTTTGGGTTAAGTATGAGTTGATGTTCTGTAAGGTTCTTTTCTATGGCCTGAAAGGAGGATTGCATTTTTATTTGAAGTTATTGTGGTGAGGGGGCTGAGCATATAAGTGTGGAGTCATCAGTATACTAGGCAATGTGTGCCAGTTGAGTTGCTCTGCTGAGGTTGTTAGTAAATATGGTAAAGATGAGGGACCAAGAATGGAACATTGGGGTGCACCCACTAAGATGGGAAGTAGGGGTGAGAGACTGCTTGTCCATTTGGTTGCCTGCTGACAATGGGAAAGATAGCTATGGGACCAGGTTAGGGATGGAATAGTGAGGCTATAGGATGTGAGTTTGTCTAGAAGTAGTTGGTGAGAAACAGTGTCAAAGGCTTTGGACATGTCAGGAAAGATGGAAGAGACAGATTAACCTTAATTTTGGAAATGATTAATGGTGTTGGTGAAAGATATTAGAGCTGTACTAGTACTATGTTTCAGTCAAAAGCCGTGCTGAAAGCTAGATAGCAGATTGTGACTAAGGAGGTGGTGAAGGAGCTGGTTTTGTATGCACTTTTCTAATATCTTTACAAGGGGGGAGAGGATGACTATGGGTCGGTAATTTGTTAGTTCCCTGGAGGGTCCAGCTTTGTGGAGGGGAATGATGTAAAATACTTTCCAGAGAAGAGGGATGTATTGTTCTATAATGGAATGATTGATCAAGATGGATATCAGGTAGGTGATAGAAGGTGCAGTGATCTTTACAAATTCATTAGGAAGTTGGTCAGCAGCAGGACAGCAGGGTTTTAGATTGGTTAGGAGTTTATTTATGTAGCTGGTTTGAATGGTATTAAAAGTGAGGGGGTTGGGGTTGTCTAGGGTAGGAGTGAGAAGGGTAAGTGGCTGGATGGTCTGGGTGCCCATTAGTGTGGTTATGGGCCTAGTAAAGTGGGAATTGAATTGAGTGGCTATAGGGTTGGTGCTGTTTAAAGAGATAGGTGTTTGGGTTGGGGTATGACAGGGGCTGAGGAGGAAGTTAATATTCTGCCAGAATTTTTGAGGGTTGTTTAGGTGTGTTTGTTTACTAGTTTGGAAGTAGGTTTGTTTATCTTTTTTTGATTTTCTTCTTAGCTAAATTTTGAAGTTGTTTATATGCCAATAGGTTGGATGTATCTTTGGTAGATTGATAAGTTGACCATGCTCCATCTCTATGTTTAAGTAGAAGTTTGGTGTCATTTGATAGCCAAGGTAGTTGATTGGCTCTTTTGCATACTTTTCTTGTAGGAGCAAGACTATCAAGTATGTTAAGGTAGGTGTTGTTAAACTATTGGACAGCCAGGTCTAGTTGGAGGTGTTTAAGTTGTGTCCAGTCATATTGTTGAAGTAATAGATTAAAGGTAGTGGGGGATAAATATTTTGTACTATGGATGTATTTGTAGGAGATGTTGCTTTGAGTGTGAATGCATTTTCTGTAAAGAAAGGTTGGCAAGTGGCCACTGAGAGAGTCTGGTAGACATCCAGCTAGGTAGTGTAGGTTACGTCTGTTAGAATCCAGTCTAGTGTTGACTGCTTATTGGAATGTTTTTTCTGTAAACATTTTAATGGTTTGAATGAAATTAAAGAAGTTTATGAAGTTAGAGGGGGTATTAGATGAGGAGGAGTGCCAATCTAGATTGAAATCACCAAGAACTTTGGTTTCTTGGCTGAAATTGCTAGATGCCCAGGATAATAATGTTTTGATGGTCAGAAGATTACTGCTTGGAGGGAGATAGGTAGCAATGATTATTATGTTTTTGTTGGGGCTGATTTTGAGGTGAGTTGTTAGGATTTCAGAGTTGGGTAGGTACATTTAAGTTGCTCAAGTTTGAGGGTGTCTTTAAACATAATGGCAATTTTCCCACCTCTTTTGTTTAGTCTGTCTTGTCTAATGATGTTATAGCCAGATGTGGTGACTTCATTATCTTTAATGTGTGGCTTTAAGCAGATTTTGGTTATCACTGCTATGTCAGGTGAGAAGGTGGCTAGGGCTGTATGGAATTTTGTAGTTTTATTTATGAGGCTGTGAAGATTAAAACTGTAAAAATTAGGTAACTGGTAGAGTTGGTAGGGATAGGAGGGTAGGGATGGGAATGTAAAGTAGATTGGACAAATGTTGGGAGGGCTGGGAGGCGAGGTGCATTGGTAGGTTGATAAGTTATTATTTGGACCTGGGTTAGGATGGATTTCAACTAGGAGTTTAATTTGTGTTAAGGAGTGTAATAGAAGGTTTCTTAGCTTGTTTATTAACTTAGTATATTTTGTGGTATGGGGGTTGGGATGTTGTATCTGAATGTGTTTGAAGGGTGTGAATAGACAGGTTGAGTTATTATATAGTTGTGGGGAGATAGTGCTGTAAGTGTGTGATTGAAATGAGTGGGAGGACAGTGGGAGAGTTGGTGAGTTGTAGTGCATGATGTATGTATGGAGAGAGATGGACTTATAGGTGGAGTAGAGAAAGTATAGTAGGAGGGTATAGGCTGTTAAGGAGTAGTAGGAATGCATGGTTGGTAGTTATATTGGGAGGCTGGACTAGAGGGTGATGAGGGGAGGTGTAAAGTGAGTTTGAAATGAGTAGGGATGTGTGTATTCACTGTAGGGGTGGGGTGTGGCAAGGGAGGAGTGGAGATAGAGAAGGTGGAAGTGGATAGGTTGCGGGAATAGTGGGTATGGTTTGGTCAGGTATAAATGTAATGAAAGTGGGGGTGTGTGGCAATGGGGTAGGGCAGAGGAGCAGAGTTAGCCCAAGCACAGCGAGGGCGAATGGAATGAGTTAGCCCAGGATGAGATGTGAGCCACTTTTCACAGTCAATTTGTGAGTTTGGCAAGGTATGTGGATTTGTACAAATATTTTGCTTGTGCCACTACTCACAGTACAAGAAATATATGGGACAGCTAGCTACTGTTTGAAAGTAAAGCAGAAAATTAATTGCTTAGTTATCAATAATTTCTTCTACCAGTTACTTAGTAGTGTAGACTCTACATAATGAGTTCTATTCAAAATAATTTCCCACAGGGCACAGTCTTGAGCCGCTCTCTGACTTGAGAGTCTAACACTAGGTGCTACATAACTGGAGATGCTATTGGCCAGGGGATGGAGGAGGGTTTGTGGCTGAGGTTGCAGCCAATTACTCAAGGTAGCAAGTGCCCTTACAGAGTCTTGTAAATATTAGAGCCAGGGAAAAGAATTCAAGTTAGCTTAATGGAACCTACATAAAGTCAAGTTTCTCAAGTTCCAGTCATACTGATATATGCAGACCTCACAGGAGTAGGTAGCTTAGGTATAGATATGCAGTTCTGGCTGTGATTTCAGGGGGAAATTCCAGTGGCTAGTGATGCACTATGGAATTAAGTCAAGTTTTTCAAGTTCCAGTCATACTGATACACGCAGACCTCACAGGAGTAGGTAGCTTAGGTACAGATATTCAGTTATGGCTGTGATTTCACAAGGAAATTCCAGTGGCTAGTGATGCACTGTGGAATAAAATCAAGTTCTTCAAGTTCCGGTCATACTGATAGATGCAAACCTCACAGGAGGAGGTAGCTTAGGTACAGATATGCAGCTCAAGCCATGATTTCAGAGAGAAATTTCAGTGGCTAGTGATGCACTATGGATGTTAGGGGGATGCAAACAACTGAGATGCGATCAATATTAATTTATTCTTTACGTTTGACTAGAAAATAAACATTTACAAAACATGCTGTGACCGCAGATTTAAAACCACCATATTCCAATGTTCTAAGGTAGACAATTTACTGCTGTCACATTCAGATCTGAGCAGCACTGAAATTTCTAAGGGTAGAACAGCATTCCTAGGTGCTGTTTGTTGCTATCTTGCAGTCATTCTCTGAAAGTTTTCTTCAGAAGTATTATAAAGGGGAACTCCTATATGTTATACAAAGTTACCTAATATAGGGTTTCACAGGTATTTAACTAGCATAGTTTGGTATTCTGTACGGAAATGCAGCTCATGTTCAAATATATATCATTACTGAGTTGTCTTTATATCTGACATAGAAATTCAATGTATTATAGTAAAAAAGCAACCCTTCTGTGACTGCAAACTTGGCATCCTCAGACTGCATATGTTGATGGGGCAATGTGTTTCAACAAACATCAGCACTTATCTGCATTGAAATCTTTAAGGTAGAACAGCTGTCTCAGGTGCATGTCCTACCTGAGTATCTTGCCACTTCCTGAAAGATTTCTTAAGAAGTCTCAGAGGGAAACAATATTTCACATTAAAGACATAAGCACTGAATGTATAGTTTCACAGGTCTTTTACTTTCATAGTCTGGCATTCTATATTATACTCAGTATTGACCAAAATATTATATGGCTTCTCTTCAGGACAAAGAATGCTGCACATGCCAAAATATATCTTTGCTGAACTGTCATTATATCAAAGGTAAAAATCAATGATATATCATCTGACAAAGCAATATGTTTCTGCCTGGTATTACCAAAATTCCTTATACAAGGAGGCATCATGTTAATACCAAATTCAGCACTGAACTACCCTAAAATACATAAAGGTAGAGTGGCACTTACAGGAACATTTTATACCCAAATATCTTTTTTTTTGTTCTCTCAAAGGGTTGTTAAGTGTCAGAAGCAAAATAAAATGATGCCAAGTCAAATATTTCACATTATTTTGACTATCATATCTTGACATGCTGCCTCATACTTGGTTTCATCTGGGCTAGGTATATGATTTCTGCTAAGGGTGTGAAGCAACATATGTCAGAATATATGTTTATTGAAATGGCATTACATGTGAAGTAAAAATTATATATTTTTTCTTGAATATGAAAGTTATTTTCTGTTAGTGGGTTTATGACCCCACATAAATTAAGACACAAATGCAATGAAGAACATAACATGAAGAGAAACTTGTGTAGGTGTGTGTGTGTGTGTGTGTGTGTGTGTGTGTGTGTGTTTGTTTTTAAGCACAGACAATTTGCTAGAATATTCAAAACAAGTTCAGAAATATGGTCCAGTATTGCTGGGTGCCATCAGTAGTCTTAAAGGCACTTGGAATGCTATTTTTTTTTTTTTAAAGTTGTGTATGTTTCCTAAAATTTGGAAAATTTGCTAGAATATATTTTTTAAAAAGTTCAGAAGTATGTTCCAGTATTGAGAGATAAAATCAGCAGTGCTATAATAGACATTAGCCTGTAACCATTATATACATTTGAATGCCATCTTTAAAATTTTAATTTCAACAAATATAGATAGCTAAATAGATAGATAGGTAACTTTTTCAGGGTTAGAAACTCAGTATATAACTTTATTACATCATTAGCGTGTTGTTGTGAAATTAGTAAGACTCAAAAAAGTTATGTTTTTCTTTATTTAAAATGTTATCCTAAATATATATAATTTACTTGTTCTGAGAGACATGCACATATTTGAGATCATGGTGTCTGCTACTTATTTCTGCTAGCAAGTCATACAATAAGTAATGCAAAGGTAACATCCATGTGTCTTTATTTATTTATTGGAGATTTTAAAGTAAAAAAGAGATATCCACACTTTGCACAGGGTCAAATTAAAGCCAGAATACTGAATTGGAATTCAAAATGCAACAGTCGAAGGGCAGTTAGTTGAAAAGAAAAGACAGCTGTCAGTTATCTAAATGTAAGGGATACAAAATTTATCAGCAGCATTAACTTGTAGTATTATTGTGGCATTACAGCTAAAAAGGATATGTCTTTTTATAAAGAAATTCTGTCTTTATTTGTTTTATATGGTATGACATAAAAATGGCATATTTTTCCATTAAAATTTAAGGTCTAACTGTTCTTCTGCCTTTGAAGGTAGCAGCAAGTGTATTTTGTAAATAGTTAATAACAGAAAAAAATGACAAAAAATTAATGAGAAAATGGTCAAACAATTTGGGAAATAGGCATTTATAAACAGAGAGTAAACCTAATCAGAAAACATTAGTAGTTTGGAACAGTTGTCTGTTAACCAAGAGTTGTCTCTGAGCATAAGAGGATTACTAGATGGTTAGCTAGGCTCAGCACACACACACACACACACACACACACACACACACACACACACACACACACACACACACACACAAACATACATACAAGTGTATGATACTGATCTTCATACTATAAAAAAATAATTCTCACAATATATTTAAAACAATATGGTAGTACATTATGTCCATAATAATGCTGGACTCAATGACATCGGATATTTACAGGCAGGTGTTGATAGGTACAAGAATTACAATGCACATCTCACTCATGGCAAGGCCTTATTTTCAAATTAAATAGCCAAATTATGGAACTCTCTACCCTACACCCTCCGAAACGCACGTGAATCTACCAATTTCAAATAACTACTGTTTGAACATCTATCCAAACACTAGAGTTGCTCCTGCACCAAACCTGACTGCGAAGATATCTATAATAATATAGATATCTTCAACACACTGTCTACTCCTTATCTCTTTTTCTACTTCTCCTCAGTGTTATTACTATTAAATATATATATATATATATATATATATATATATATATATATATATATATGTATGTATATAAAGGAAATTTCATTTTTTCATAACTATTGTTTAATATGTACACAGTACTAATTTTACTTTTCCAAGTGATCTTTACTGAAATGCTTGTGTTTTATTTTTCGAACCTGTATCTACTAGAAAACTGTATTGAATACTTCTTTGTATAGATTAACTAAATGATGTGTATTCTGCATCTTAATATATGTATACTATTGTACGAATTATTCTATTTTGCTTATATTTCTGTGGAGTTTTTCTCTCCAGGCCTCTGCTGAAAATGGGCTTCTGGCCAAGCTGGACTTTCCTGGTAAGCAAATGTAAATAAATAAATAATATAAACTGATAATGTAAATATTAATTTTACTAAATTATATACCCAATTTATGATTTTCCAGAATGCATATTTTGCTCCTCCTAAACTGGCTACTTATTTTCTGAATTATGAAGTTCATTATCATTCTTGTAAGCAATCTGACAAAGATATTTCACATATAAAAATTACTCTGGAAATAGAATGTATACTGTGGGGACTGCATGTCCTCCCCGCGGTTGGGTAGCAATCGAAAGACATGCGTGCGTAAATAGGTGTGCCTTCGATGAAGGTTGGGCGTCGAGCTGGCACTTCTGCGTTTTGTAAAAAAAACTAGTGCCAACCATTAGCAGACCGGAGTTCCGCTGTGGCGACCCCTTACTGGGAAAAAGCCGAAAGACAAACAGCAACAACAACTAAGTGCTTTAGTTCACTGTCATCAAACGGATTTCATAAGAGTAACAGGAAATTACACAACATTCAGTACAAATATACTTCTAAATTAACATATAATAATCAAATAATTAACAATTAGAAAAAATAATCACAACTTTTAGGTCTTCGATTTTTAAGAAAACATTTAATGTTTATAACCCCATTCAAACCTGGGAATTTGTCTGCTCCAACTCTCATTTGCCATAAACTTTCCTTCTGAGCAATACTGTTCTTAAAGTCCCTTCCCTGTAAACTTCTAAACCATGAAAAATAAACGTTTATGTTCAGTGAACATTGTTAAATATCTATACAAAGCATTATCAGTGTTATCAGTTGTTATATCATAATTATGCTCCAAAATTCTTTTAGAGAATTTCCTAGATGTCATTCATATGTTAATAGGTTTGACAGCCTTGACAAGAGGCAGCATAAACACTTCTGTATCATAAGAAAATCTTTTATTAGCATAAAGCGTGACATCATTTTGATGGTAAAAAATAACATTTACCATTGGTTATAAAGCAACAAGCTTTGCACATCCCACGTGAAAAAGTCACATTTTCTTTGTTAGCAGAGATAATGTCAATTAAAAAACTTTCTCTATCTAAAATATTTCTCTTTTTGAACAATATTTTGGGTTTATCATCTGGACATTCTGCAAAAATCTGTACAGATGAGAGGTATGAATCATGTTTTACAGATGCATTATCTATGCAGCCCTGAGAATCATCTACTAGCAACAGCTGATGAGTCTGCACATGGGAAAACATCTTGCAATAGTCTTTCTTTTAAATAAGAAAAGCAAATAGACATGGTAATGAGATAAATAAATGACTGCACTGCATATCTGATAAATAATCAGTGTTAAAAAAGTTGTGATAAAGCCCAGAAATCTCTAAATTTCCTGAGATTACTAACTCCATTGCCTTAAAAGTGGACACCAAATTCTGATTTGGATAGTTTTTTACATTTATTTTGTTTTATTTAATTGGAACACAACTATAGTCATTGTTCATCTCTTCATACATCTAATACATGTAAAAGCTACTTATGCTTGTATCAAGATGCATTAAGCAACACTGGCTTGAACTATTTCAAGAAATAAATAGGTTTGCTCTTACTAAGTGGACTACCTATATGGTAACAATACATCCTTATTAATAAAAGTGTCAGGAAGTTAAACTGCTTTTGTCAAACACTGGTATATGCTTTATTCTTACTATGCTTTAAAATAATGTGATGTGCATGATACCGAGTCTTTATTCTGCAATTTCAAACTGATCATAGATTTTAGTTGTATATATATTTTAGAACATGTGTAGCAAATTAATTTCTGTTTTACATTATAATGTATGTGTCATGCTGCCAGCCCAGCTATCTGGAATTTTACATATCATTCTCTGTCATTTGTGAATATTGATATGATTTATACAGAACTGTATGTTATATACTTAGCTTCAAGAATGTAACCACAGCATACCCTGCTGGAACATAGAAGATTAACCTGCAAAACTTAGGAATAGTTGAGGTTACGTTACTTTATAGCTAGGCCATAAGCAACAGATGTTATCTCTCAGTTTCAGTTCAATAGCAGACCCAATGTCTACAGCTATAAGTTTTTCTAATATCTTGAAAGAAAAGTAATTACTAGGTTTAAAATGTAAAGTGTTTTATTGTTTTATGACTTCCAAAATCTGGCAAAAATCTGAGAGATATGTATTTTTAATAGAGAGATGTTAAATTATGTTAATTTCTATTTTAACTTGGGAACTGAAGTCAGGTGACAAAAAGTGATGTCATCCAGGCTAACCCAGCAGTAAAATTTGATATTAATTTAAGAACTCTCTCAGAGAGAAACTGGGCATGTCGTATTTTGTCTTGGACCTAGCAAGAACATCCACTCATCATCATCATCTGCCTGGCTCTGTAAGTAAGACTTAGGGCATAGTATCTGTGTTAGATATAGATAAGAATATAGTAAAGATTAGTTTAGATGTTTTCTGTATTTATTTGAGACTGTCCTGCAATGTTGTTTTAAAATATTTCCTGTAATTTTGAACTCTGAAGTTATTGTGTTGATTTGACTGAGTATTGTCTTGTTCTTTTATTATTTATTATTAAATATAGTTAAACTTTTTTAATTGTGGCTGATATTTGTGACACATATTTAAGTTCTCAGAGTACTAGCATATGTATTTGGTGACACTTTACAGGCCACTCCTAAAAGCCTGGCACTTGGTCAAAACTACCATTTGGATTAATAGTAACATTACACAGTAGGATTGGACACCCTTTGTAAGAGACTTACAGTAGCTGATAAGGGTGGCTGCTGGCAGGTGGAACTACCTTATAGTCTGGGCAAAAGGGGACATAGCTAGTAAACCTGTGCCAACCTTTCCCAGGTGTGTGTGTGTTTGTATATCAATCAAATCTCAAAGTTTGTGTGTGTGTGTGTGTGTGTGTGTGTGTGTGTGTGTGTGTGTGTGTGTGTGTGTGTGTGTGTGTGTGTGAGAGCTACTTGGGCAGGGACACGAAGCACTGGTTGGACAGAGAGGGTGCTGGAGGTCTTAGCTTGGTCACTCAGCTGAGATCTCAACCCTATAGCTGTGCCAGTGGGAAGTCTTATTGGGGATCTGAAGAAAGAGGGAGAAACCATCCCCAGACTGACTGCGATCTATGTGTGCTCTTAAAGGAAATTGCACTTTACTGTGAGTGTACTTGTCATCCTCCCAATGTGTACATCCCCTAGCTGTTGCCAGTGGTGAGGATTGAGTTGCCTTGATTACTGAGTCAGTGCAAGGACATCACAGCATGCTTTGACTTTCAGCTGTTTAATCTTGTCCCTGTAATGGTGCAGGTCAGGAGGTTTTACTGTTACAAATCCTATTTTATATTGAAGGAATTAGCACTCCTTCAGATTCACTGGGATTGCACTTGCCTTTAAGACTGATTGACATGTTTGAAAATACTGCTTGGTTGACATAGTGCAGAAGGCAGATAATATTACTGATATTTCTTTAGAAATAAGCACAGAGCAAAACATTTTGTCTGCTTCAAAAGATTCTAGGCATGAGAAGAAAATGTAGTTAGTGGACTAGTCAGTAAAACATGAATGCCCCCCATCAAAGGTTTTTAAATAGCAATATGTCTAGATACTCTAGATACACATTATATTATTGTTCTCACTGTAGAGCAGGCGGTCAGTTTTTTGCTTTTCATACATCAAGTCCTGGGTCCTTTCAGCTACAAGTGCCTCCAGATGTTTGCTGTACTTTTCCATCTAAGGCAAAACAGAAAAATACAATAAATAGTATATACATGGAAAACTAAATGCTTTCAAAATGCCAGATAATGATAATAATGTAGCCTTCATTCCAAAATGTTGTTGTTTATTTATCCATCCCTGCATCTAATTCATGCTTTCTTAAAAACTGGCCTATTTTTTGCATTTTTCTTGAAATTTCTTCAGAGTCTGTCAGGAAAACCTTCATCCTCTGGCCCTTTTGAGCAATGCCATATTAGTAATACACACTTTAGAAACAATTGCCTTACTGTGCTTTAATAATTCTTGAGAGACAGATCAATCTTCTTCTTCTTTTTTTGGCTTTTCGGGTTAGGGGTCACCACAGTGGATCACCTGTCTGCTCATGATTGGCAGTGGAGTTTTATGATGTCCAGTTGCCAGCCCAGCGCCCAACCTTCCACAGAAGGCACACACTTGCACACACTCATGCCTAGGGCCAATTTAGGGTGTCCAATGCACCTACAGCATGTCTTTGGGAGGAAACTGGTGCACCAGAAGGAAACCCATGCGACTACAGAGAGGACATGCAGACTCCGCACAGAAGGCACCCCAGCCGAGGATCAAACCAGAGAACCTCTTGCTGTGAGATGGCAACGCTAACCACTGTACCACTGGGGCTGCCCCTTTTGAGACAGATCAATAATAAGCATATTTTGCCTAAATGGGGCTGGGAGTGTCCCAGCTCATGAGAATATGGCAATGTATGAGGATTGTGAGTGGACAAAACAAAAAATTCTATGTATTGTACTACTACACTTCAAGTCTTTCTACTAGGCATATATTTAACTCCTGGGTGGGATGTTTTTGTAGATTCATAGGTTCTTACTAAGTTTAAGGCCAATGGAAATCTTCCAGATGTTCAGCCACATCCTCTAGTGCTATTGAGAATTAACAAAATCGTCCATGAAGTAGACTGTCTACATATCCCTGATGAAAATTTACTATCGCCCTTCAAGTCATTAAGACTGGTTTTAATGGTTGCTAGTGAATAACTTCACTTGATAGGTAAAGGCAGCCTAGTCTAGAAATTGTGGAAATATTTGATTAGGTATCTGTCATGCTATCTGGTGATGTGTGATAGTACATACTCAGGTCTTGAGAAGGGATATTTGTTTTACCACTGGTTATACTTAGGTGAAGGAGTTCAAAGAGTGTGGGGGTCATAAAAAACAGACTGCTAAGCAGAGATCACACTTCATGAGTCTGTATATCAGTCAGAAGAAGGACAGTGATTTGAGTCTGTCAGGGTAATCTCTCAAGCTGGTTTAGGTGTTTAGCAAAGCACATACTGATGAGTGCATTACATTCAGTGATGGACCTAATAAGGAATAAGTTAAGTGGGACTATAACTTCTTTGGACCTTGAAGAAATATCACAAAGGATAAGTTGTACATAGCAGTAGGACTTTCCAACCACAAGAGAGACATGCAACAAAAACCGAAAAACAAAATAAAACTTTTAAATCAGGCGAAAAGGAATCAATAGGAGCCGGCAAATCGACTAAGACCATTTATTGTAAGCGCTTTCAGCAAGGTGCTTACCTCGCCTTCTTCAGACATACACACAAAATCAATTAAGCAGTCTTAAATAGACAAAATAATCATGTTAATTAGTTAACTTAAATGTAATAAAAATTTAAAGGTACATTAAATCAAAGCAAATGCAGTATTAAACCTTATAGAAAACACTATTATTGAATAAATAATAATAACCTAAAAAACATGATATACATTTCTTCTAAAAATGTTAAAATTCTCACGAAGCATAAATACATACTTGTAAAAGAAAACCCAAATGTGAAATAGAGAGTATACAGATAACAGAAGATAGCATTCAAGCATACATTTGAATCCATTTCAACTTAAATAAACCAGCTATCTATCCTACCAATAAGTAAACAACATATGACCTAAATTTGTTATTATAGAAAACTACTAGTTAATGATTCCTATAACTTAACAATTGATATATAAGTTGGCAATTGATGTTTAAGTACAACATTCACCCAACCATAACTATGTTTCACAATATATAATTAATACGTGAACTGTCATCTTTTGAGGGCTAATAATTTTAAAATACATTTAATACAGATGTTTTCATTTAATCCAGGGTAAATATGGGCTCTAGTCTTAATCTGCCACATTAATTCATCTATTTCTAAATGTATTTGCCAAGGTCCCCCCCTGAAATCCTGCATTCTATGTTGCAGAATGGTGAACTTAAAACTATGTCCGGGGTGATCCAGGCAATGTTTAGCCAATGCATTATTAGTGTCTTTCTTCAAGATGGCATAACAATGTTCATATACACGTTGTTTGAATTTTCTTTCAGTTTTTCCTATATAGTAAGCTTTACATTGAGATAATGCTACATATGTGACACTCTTGGTGTCACAATTATGCCAACCAGTGATCTTATAATTTCTATCATTTATACAAACATAATTGGTGGCATTGATGAATTTACATTGAGAACAGGAACCACATTTAAACATACCTGTGGGCCTATTCTTCTGTGATTTTCTTTTAACTTCTAATATGGCCTTTAAATTACGCCCCCTCCTGAAAGTGATCTTTGGTCTTATACCCAAAGTTTTCAACAGTGTTTCATCACCTTTAATGATCTCCCAATTTTTATTGAGAATATCTCTAATAAGATGGTAGTCAAGGGAGAACGTACACAAAAAACTACTGTGATACGTACCAGAATGTTGTGAATTTAATACTCTACTTTGGTCTACCAAAATATCTTTCCCGGAGCAACCCTCCATACTAATAGTCTCTTCTTTTTTGTCCAATAAGGGTACAAAATAACCTATACTCCTTTTGAACACTACCTCTTTCTGAATATTCTTAACCATATGGTAAGGATATCCCCTATTCAACCTGTACCTTTAAATTTTTATTACGTTTAAGTTAACTAATTAACATGATTATTTTGTCTATTTAAGACTGCTTAATTGATTTTGTGTGTATGTCTGAAGAAGGCGAGGTAAGCACCTTGCTGAAAGCGCTTACAATAAATTGTCTTAGTCGATTTGCCAGCTCTTCTTGATTCCTTTTCGCCTGATTTAAAAGTTTTACAAGAGAGACATGTCAGTCAAAGCAGAGTCTGCTATCAAAACATGTGCCCAATTTATAATGGCTGTGTCATCTTTACATAAAATACCATTTAAATGGTAAACAGTGATGATGACAGAAAGCATTGTTTATTAGTTCAGATATAATGCATTCCATATTTTTGCAAATAATTCTAGTAAGATTAACAGGCATACAGGGACCACCTTTATGCAAGGGCACCTTAATTGCCATTGTACATCCCTTGGGACCATAACCCATTGAAAGACTCAGACTGAAGAGTTGATGGAGTGGTTTTGCTAAGTGTGACTTTATGCTTAGCAGATATTCAGGAATGTTGCCAAGACCTACTGAAGTAGTGCTTTTAATTTAGGAAAGTGCCAGAAGGACTTGGTCCAATTTGATATCAGGAAGGTAGATTTGAGAGGGAATGGTGGGTACAGAGGGGAAGGTGACAGAAATGAAGTTGGAAGAAAATTTGTCCACAGCAAGGAAAGTCCTTGTGTCATAAATTGCGTTATCACTGGAGCTAATTTCAGTATAGACTTGTAGACTACTTGTTAACTTTCTAATATAGCTGAAAAGACCTTCTGATTGCCTATTGAATTAATTATAATATTAAGTTCATAGATAGGTTCATAGGTGTATACTAGGCTAATGGCTCTGGAGCCTTTACAAGCCTAGCCCATAGGATTACCCTGGCATCATGCCACTGACCTTAGTTCCCAGTGCCTCTGTCAAGTAGAGCCACTGGAGTGATCCCTGGGGTGAAGTTTCTATTTCCCATCCACTCATCAAGATTTTTGTTGAAGAGGGCCAGTGAGGTGCTCTGCTTGACATGTATGGGAAGTCTATTCCATAGGATGGGCAGTCTCTGGGTTATGAACCTGTCCCTCCAGCTTGTTCTGTTGATTGTGGTAATGAGGTTGAGGTCTCTGGAGCATGTAGTGTGGAGGGATTGGGATTTCTTTAGATGTAGCATTTCTAACAGAGCTGGGTCAAACATGGCTTTGTAAGTCAAGCAGAGATTGCCTCTAAGTAGGGGATATGAGACAGAGAATAGTTGGAGTTTGGAGTTGGAGTGTCCATATAGGACAAGAGTTTAAGGCCAAAGATCCTCTTTGTGAGGTATTTTTGTGGCCTTTCCAGTTGTTGCAGGTGTCTAGTAAGGTACATGCCAAATGGGGCATTCTACTTGATGATTGGCCTAATGAGGGAAGAGTAGAGGGAGACAATGACCTCTTTCTTCCTGGATGCAAAACCCTTAGTAATGAGATGTGCCACATAGAAGGACTTTCTGACCACAGTGGCAATGTGGTCAAAAGAGAGGTTGCTGTCAACCTGTGTTCCCAGATCTCTTATGACGCCTTCTGTGTTCGGTGGACTACCATCATTGTGGTAATTCATGGGAACTGGGTTTTTTCCCAAAGGCGGTGATGACACATTTTTTGGCATTGAGCTTAAGGCTATGGTTCTGACACTTGTCATTGGTCTCAGTGGCCTTTTTGTAGGATGTCAACATCACTTGGGGAGTTAATTATGGTTACCAACTTGCAATCGTCTGTGAACTTTGTCAGCTATAGTCTCTTCATGTTGGCCTGGACTTCAGAGAAGTAGATACCAAACAGTAGAGGAACCAGGAAAGAACCATGTTGGACTCCACTCGTGACTGGTTGACAGTCTGACTTGGAGTCAGCTACTTTCATGCTGTGGGTTCTGTGAGCCAGTTTGCAACCCACCTAGTGATATAGGGGTTGACGCCTAGCTTAGTGAGTTTTTCTATGATTCCTGAGTGGGGAATAGTATCAAAGGCCTTGGCCAGATCAAGGTAGGCTATATGAACCACCTTGCCTTCATTCACAGCTCCGGTGACTGTCTCAAATAAGTCAACCAGGTTGAGCAGGCATGATCTACCCTTCACAAAACCAAACTGTGTGGGATCCAGAGTTTGGAGGTTCCATATAGCTTTGTTTATTAGGTCCATGATGATGTGTTTCATAGCTTTGCATATCAGACTTGTCAGGCTAATGGAATGATAGTTCCCAGGGTCTGTAGTCGCTGCTCCTTTGTGGAGAGGGATGACTGTAGCAGTGCGTCATTCGCTAGGGCCAAAGCTTGAGGTGAGACTATGATTGAACAGGGCACACAGGTGAGGTGTCAGTTCACTCTGTAGTTCATGTAGAACACAGCCAGGGATATTGTCAGGTCGTATAGAAGCTGTATTCATGGCCTTGGACAGTGCTGTTTTAACCTGTGCATCAGTAATACTGTGTTCCTGGCAATCTACTGGTATTGTGATTGGTCCTTTGGGGGGAGAGAGGGCTAAAGTTGGCACTGAATCTGTCGGCCAGTATATTGGCAATATCTGTTGGCTTGGTATAGGTGGTGCCATTGTGCAACAGCTCTGAGCAAATCTGGGTATTGCCATGGAGATTCTTTACTTAACCATAGAAGGCCTTGTGGTTGTCTTTATTGTCTGCTGCAATTCTGCTTTCATGGCTAGCTTTAGAGGATTTGATGACGGATCTCAACTTTTTGTTGAGGCTGATAAGGGAGTTTTTTCCAGTCTTGGGATTTCACCTTATTTCTCATCAGTTTCCTCCTTCAGTTGTAGAGTTTGTTTATGGCAGGGGACCACCAGATTGGCTTCCTTTTTTTGAAGGAGAGCATCATGGTTCTTTTGGGTATGGCAGGATCCATGCATTTGTGTACGTGTTTGTACAGGGCATTCATGTAGGATTTGGCAGTCATGCAGCTGTTTTCCAATTGCATTGGTGCAGTGAAGTTAGCCACCTCTGTTTTTAGGAGCCCAAAGTTAGCTTTGGAGGAGTTTTTCATGGTGGTTACCTTTGCAGGTTGGGGGGGGGGGGGGAGAGATGTGGATTTCCAAGGTGATTAGTTTGTGATCGGCTCTAACAGGGAGGAGCTGACTATTGGTACTGAGCAATGGTCAGCTATGTTAATAATGACCAGGTCAAGGATGTTGCTATCTCTAGTGGGGGTAAGAATGAGCTGGTCCAGGGCATTGGAATTCATGGATTCCAGGAAATGTTGAGCAAGTGTATTGGTACATGCGTAGTTTTCCCAGTTAATGGAGAGGTAGTTGCAGTCGCCCAGTATGAGAGTATTGGGTTGGACCCTAATATTCTCCAGGGTGCTTAGGAACATGGAGTGTGAGTCTTGGGCCATGGTTGGGAACCTATAGCAGGCTACAACCTGAATCACTGTCTTACTCAATGTTAGCTGCACCTGAAGTATCTCTGATGTGTCATGTTGGGTTACCAGTCTGGAGGTGTGCACATCCTTTATGAATATGGAAACACCAGTGCCTTTGAAACTTCAGTCCAAGTTCTGGGACTGAAAGGTATGGAATGAGTTATAGCCTGGTAGTGTAGGGGTGCTATCTGCTGCCTTGAACCAGGTCTCTGTTACAGCACAAATGTCGATGTTCTCCATTTTAACAAGTGCCTGGAGCGAGTGCATTTTGAGATTTAGACTTCTAGTGTTGAGTAGCATGACCCTCTCTGCATTTGTTTGTAACTGTTAGGTAATAATTTTGTCTTTGGAACACCGCCTAAATAAAGGCACTATAGGGGTGGCAAGAGTCTTGGTCAGTATCCGGAAGCCCAGGGGTGACAGATCCAGGCCATCTCTGGCAAAGCATCTAGGTCTGTCAGTCATGTCATCCCAGGCAGACAGATACTGGATCCCCTAAGAATGACACCAGAAACTTAGCCAATTGTTTTCTGCTTGTTCTGTGGTATCATTCTGGGTGATGGTAGGAGGCTGCTCAGGGCTAGGGTCATACTTGTCTGGGCTACATAATCTGATAGCTCCTCTAGGTCTCTTTTCATGTGGTCCAGGGAGGTACATCTCAGGTCATTCACACCCACATGTACAATTACAAAGTCATATTTGTATCTGTTATTGAGGGACCTGAGTGCATGCATTATGTGGCGGATCCTGGCACCTGACAGGCAAATGACTGTTACTTTCTCCTTATTTAACCTAGTGAGTGGGATTTCAGTGTGCCTCACTATCAAGTCACCTACGACTAGTGTGTTGGGCATGCTGTTTTGCCTTAGGGGCTTTGGTTGAGTGGCACACTGTTTAGAAGAGTTATGTGTCTCATGATTAGTTTTGTGTTGTGGTGGTGGAGTGTGTTTCTGCCTTGGTGGTCTCTGCTGTTTGTGTAGATTTTTATTGAGTGCCTCTGTGAAGGTGGGTGTGTGGTTTGTGTTTTTATGTGAAGGCAGTGCTGGTGTATGTTCTGGAGGGCTATGTGTTCCATGTGGTGTGGTGCAAGTGTTGACCTTCTCCTCTTGACCAGCTATTCCAGTCTTGGCTGCAGAGTGCATGGCTTCCAATTTGGATATATAAGTGCATCGCTCACAAGTCTGAGTGTTGGGGGTAAGAGAAGAGAAGAGAGTTGTCAGTGTACATGAGGCAGTTGGTACATTGCCTCAGGATGCCCAAGCTCACCAGGTTAATAGGAGAAAGCACAGGGAACTGAACTTAGACATTCCTGGAGGGGTGGGCATTAATAATAAGTACTGGAGCTCTTTCCTTGTAGACCATTTAGTGCTGGTAGCACTGTTGTGTGCTACAATAATTGCTACAAGAAGTCTGGTAAAGTGCTAGACTAATAAGCTAGTAAACATACAGGAGAGCAGATAACTAGCAGATCTAAGGGAAAAATTGAAGAGCACTGTTCAGAAGCTTATAAAAAGTCCTGAATACAGCAAATCTGTATCTGGACTACACTAGTTCCAGGAAAGGCAGGAAACAGTTTTTTTTTTTTTTTGGTCCTGGAGGAATAGTTGCAGCCTGGGATTCTGTTTCAAGAAGTCCAACCTTTGCTGCTAGAACAGAGACTTTCTGAGTAAGCTGTTGAACAAGCTGGATGAGTAGCCACAATGCAAATTCACACCAAGGTTTTTTCTAACTGTAACTCTGTGGGAATTATTTTATTTGGCTCAATGTTCTCAGTGTCCCTGTTTTTATGTTGGGAAAACCCAAAGAAAATTTAGGGAAAGAATACATGAACATGTCTTGGATATTAAGAAAGGGAATCTTAAAAATGCCTTGGCCAAGCATGTGTTAGATCACCCTGAACACTGTTTTGGTTTTCTTGGTTTGGATATAGTTAGAAAAAATACAAGAGGGGGCCCATGGAATGACCTCATTGAATTAAGGGAACTTAAGTGTCAGATTAAGCTAAATGCCTATAACTACCCTGGCCTAAATGAGAACATGTCTATTTCCAGTGTTTTGAAATTGCATTCTTGTTCTATATAGCATATATGTTTTTATTGTGTGATTATTTGAATAGTTTTTTTTAACTTTGCATAGTATATATTGCTGACATTATTCTTTGTCAAGCTTTGATTGGTTAACTTGGTCATGTGTTTATGTATGGGAGGGATATTGAAACAGTGTGATTCTCCTTGTTAAATGTTTCTGAAGAAGTCTGTGATGCATTCTGATGAAAGCGCTTTAACAATAACCTTTTGCGTCTCCTAGCTGCTTCTGTGGTTATCTGTATCCAGCTTGTCGCTTATTTGTTATTTCCCTTCTCCTCGCCAATCACAGTCAGCTAGTGTGGAAAAAATATAAAACAAAACTAATGCAAGCAACTGCAGCAGCAGCATTTAAAGGACCCATGTAATATGGCTGTGCATGTAGCCATGTGTGTATGTGTGTATCAGGGAATTGTGATGAGCTCCCCTCTGTATGTTTTTGTTATTACTGTTGCTATTATTTATGTATTTCTTCATTCATATGTTCACAATAAGATATCTTAGATGTACACAATTATGCAACTGGGTGCAGTCACTAGGAAGATTTTGTGTGTGTGTGTGTGTGTGTGTGTGTGTGTGTGTGTGTGTGTGTGTGTGTGTGTGTGTGTGTGTGTGTGTGCCTGCATTTGCATGTGCGTCTGGGTTTCTTTATATGTGTAAAACACTATCACTCTGCATGCGCATCTAGGTGTGTGTGTGTGTGTGTGTGTGTGTGTGTGTGTGTGTGTGTGTGTGTGTGTGTGTGTGTGTGTGTGTCTGCATTTGCATGTGCATCTGGGTTTCTTTATATGTATAAAACACTGTCACTCTGCATGCGCATCTAGGTGTGTGTGTGTGTGTGTGTGTGTGTGTGTATATGACCCTGCATCCGAGTATCTGTATATTTTTTGTTCTATTAATCCTTTGTTGACTGAATTTGTCCCATTAGGCTAATGGCTTCTTTTCAGGGGGAGACCAATGGTGGCCTTTACACTATGTGTGTGAGACACTGTCTCTCTGTCTCTGCATCTGTCTGTTTGAATGTGTATATATGTTACTGTCCCTGTATCAGTGAGTATGTGTGTGTGTGTGTGTGTGTGTGTGTGTGTGTGTGTGTGTGTGTGTGTGTGTGTGTATGTGCAGACATTATTAAATTACTTTTTTGTCCCCTTTCCATCACTGTTACCAGCCCAGCACCCCAGTGTCCCACATCCATGCCAGGTCTACCACCTTTTTTCTTACCTCCCCAGACTATTGTGGTCTTGCTGGGGTCAGCTGTGAATGCTAAAGGTGTCCCAGGGCATGCGTGTCTGTTTTCATTTTTTTGTACTTATGCCCTACCTGCATTGCCCCCCCTCTTGAGACAATGCAGCTACATCCAAGAAGGGTATGCAGTGTGGACAAGCAGTGTGTCACCTTATCTCTGTGTAGCTCAGCCAGATCCACCTTCCACCTTTACTGGATCACACTTCCTCCCAGTGACATTGAGGATAATCACAGAGAGACACCTCATATAACACCCTCCTCCTGGGATAGGTATGCCTATCCCCCCCTGCCACTCTATCAATCACCCAAGCCACTAATCCAAACCAGATAACCTGGGTCCTCTGTGTCATGGTCCGGTGTTTTATCTCTCTTTGCCACTGGAGCTGTCAGACAGTATTAAATGCTCGTGTAACTTTTATTTAAAATATAAAATACTTCCTCCAACAACAATTATATATCTTATAACAACTTTGAAACATTTGGTGGGGGGACCATTTTACATCAAATATATAAAGAATGTGTATACACTACTAATAAAATAAATACAAAACAATATATCAGTTATCCAATTGTCTAAGTGTAATAATGCGCAACAGGATGGGTGTTACAGGGAAATAAGATATCTTTCCGGACTGAGGAGGTACTCTACCAGTGGCACTGGGCCACTCAGATCCCCTGGGTAGTTCATTATTTCCCTGTAATGTCTACCTTGTCAGTCTCCAAGTTTTGATCTGAGCCTGAGATAAACACTTAACAAGGCAATTACACCCTACAGTTAAATATAGTCTGCATATCAGTATACAGATAAATGTATAGGAAAAAAGAAGAGCTCATGAATAAGCAATTTTAGATGCTTAATGCAGTTCTCCTACTACAACTGCAGACTGCACTCACAATTCTCAATTAAATAAAATGCCAATTCCTCATTGATGTGTATGATTACATTAAATAAATAATTTCTAGTTACCTGAGATGATCTCTTGTACTACCTTAAGGTCAACAGAAATGAGACATGTAAGACCATGTTGTGGATTAACACTGGCCTCTTAGCTCTCACTGACAGAAGACACATAACTACCTCTCAGGCTTCTTTTGTGCTGTCTTAGTGGAATTTTAAGTAGTCTTTCTAGAGCTTTCAAGAATTCTTTACTTTGAGTTTGTGTTCACAAATATTACTTCCATGCAGCAACTTGCAAGACCTAGCTAGCTGCCTCACTCTTACTCCAAGCAGAAAGCATCAGTGATTGGAATTATTCCTTCTCTTAAACCTGTTTACCATTCTCTCTCTTTGTGTGACTTGACCTTTCAGGAACCGTGGCCTATTACATTTGTTTTATCATACAGTTGCAAACTTTGCATATGATGATTGTGTCATAGGAATGCAAGCTCATTTGTAATCTGCCAGTCAATTAAAAGTATTTTTTATCTTGCCATTTTAAAAATGACCAAATGGTCAAACCTGTATCTGTAATAAAAAATTCCTTTTCTCATTTCTGACTGCCTGTATTTAAACTAAAGTCCTTTATTTGAAGACATTCTAAGCTCAAATTCTGTCAAAGTTGAATTCATTTGACTGCTTCATTGTTCTTCTTGCCCACAGTACATCAAAGACCTTCATAAAAGTTTTTTCAGGCTCCAAGCCTTGCACATCTCTTCCACAATTTTTTTAATAATCTTGGACTGCATTTTGCTTAATGTGAGCTATATCCTTCATCATTCTCCTTTGCCTGTGTAATCATATGAATCTTTCTTCTGTTATTTCCTCATAGCATCTTTCTCAGCCTACCTCTTCAATTTATTTTGTCCATCTCCCATTCCACATCCATGTCAAGCACCCCCAAACCAATACTCTTCATCTTCTTCCTGTCTCATTTAAGAGGGGTCCTCAATGGAACATCTTTGCATATATTTTTCTGAGGAGAAATAACATGATTTGGGAATTTGTTGACACAGTGAAGATAAGGGCACTAAATGAGTGTAATTTCCACTAAAGTATGACAATATATCACCTTCTTGGAGTTGGAAATGGCAGGAACAGACATGGCTACATAAGTCAGAAATGATGATGTTCATGTTAAGTCTGATTGAGTGGAGAGCTGAATGTTGTAGTCAGTGTTGTTATTTTTGTAGGGATTCACTGAAGTAGAAGGCTGGAGGATATAATCCGCCATGTTTTTGTCAGCCTGAAGGAGATCTGCCTGTGTTGCTTCAGAGGATGAAACAGTTGAAGTGTTGGTCATTTTGGATTGTTAGTTTGCTGATTTATTGAAGATAGGGCTACATTGTCAGCAGTGACACTTAACAGTAGCTATGGTTGCTGCTTAATGCTGTTTGTGGCTTGCCAAGTTATGTCATCTGTTTACACTGAGTTAGCTTGTAGACACCCCCCCCCTTTTTTGGGGCCTGTGTGGCTTAATCCTTGGATCTTGTGGAATTTTTGAACTTTGTTTGTTTTGGGAGGTTGCTTGGTTGACTATCTTTATGATGATCCAAGAATGGCATGGCAGAGTTATAGATCTCATAATTTTCTTGGTAGCAATTGTTTTCTATATACCAGTTATGTTTGTTTATTTATTTGTTTCTTTGTTTTAACCATTATTTAAACTGAGCATTGGACTACATTCATATACAGTTTCTTATGCTATATCTCAAATAGGCTCATAGGTCCATTGGTGAGCCCTAGGCTAGCTACTCTTGCAGGTCATTTTAAGCCTAACTAATTTCCATTCAAAGGTGAGAATCAAACTGTGTACCTTGTGTCTGTGAGGTAAACACCTTAACCATTATGCCATTTCCACTCTCTAACTCCCAATCTGTACCATTGTTATACTTTGTGTTGTTTGGTACACCCATCCTTTTGAAAGTCAGGCTGTTATTCAGTTCAGCTGTTTTCTTCTATTGTCCTATAGATGTTTCTATAGGAATGTATCTGTTTCAAGGGATTGTTATAGTTCGTCAAGCCCCAGTTGCTCAAATCCAACTCACAGCCAGGGGCTCGAACATCTGTTACCTCATTCATGCAGCTGCTTGCACTTGAACTGAAATGCAAGTTTAAACATGCAACTGCCACACCATCTGTTCGCAGTTTAGGAAATAGATGGAAACAAGTGCCCACTATGGATTAGCTAAGTGGGAGAAGGGAAGCAGGAGGGGGAGTGTAGATAAGTTTAGGGAGGGGATGGGGATTTTAGGTTTACGTCGGGATTGTGGATGGGAGAGGGTAGTTTTAGATTTAGGCAGTGATCCAGAGTTAAGGTTTAAGGAGGAGGAAAGGGAATTTTTACATTTAAAGCGTGATAGGGACTTTAGGGTTAGGGAAGGGGGATGGACATTTTAGAATAAGGGAACAACTGTGAATGGGATGGGGAAGGGAGTTTTAGGTTTATGAGACAGAAAGGTGCAGTAAAGGGGACTTTAGGTTAAGGGTGAAATTGGAACTTTAGTGTTAGGGAGGGAAGGGGGGATTTTAGGTTTAGGGAGGGATGGGGTCTTTAGGGTTAGGCAATGGGTGAGAGATTTTAGGGTTAACATCAGGGTTGAGAACAGTTAATGTTATGGGAGACAAGTTACTGGGAGTTAGAGCACTTGCCAAAATGAGCCAGTGGCAGAAAGAATGTGTGTCTCAAACAAATGTGTCAACAGCATATGAAGTAAACCCCTATATTAAAGTGATACCTATTAATGTTTATTTATATTACGTTGTTTGCATTTTTGTTTTGCAAAGTGTTTAGGAATTTAAGCACAAAAATAAACATGACCTTGAATGAGATACTTCACAGAGTGTTTGAGATGTTGACTGTGGGTGATATTGAGCTTTTGGCGCTACATCACATGGTATCATTAACTGTTTTGAGAGAATGGGTGTCCTGTGCATTAGCACCCATATTAGAGAATGAACGTTCTCCAGCAGGGTGTTAATCTACAGGTAATGCCTGCTGAAAAACGAGTCCAACACTTCACTGCAGCATAAAAAGCTGCAGTGGAGCTCAGACTGAAAGAAATCTAACTGCTGTCATTATTTTTTAGCAAGTGTAAAATAAAAAATAAAAAAATAAAATAGAAAAGAGTGTGTGTGTGTGTGTGTGTGTGTGTGTATTTATATCTGTGTGTATGAGTGTATCTGTGTATGAAAGTGAGAGTGAGATTGATCAATCTATTATTTTACACTTGCTAAGCAGCATTTTTGCTGTTTATCATGGGTAAATTAAAAGAAATATAAAAAATAAAGAATGAAAATTATTTGTGCGTATGTGTGTTTATCTTTCTGTCTACCTGTGTGAGTGTATGCATGCATGAAAGCAGAAGTGTGCTTCTATGTGTGTGTATGTGGGAGGAACAAAGGCTCAAAAATAGGAACAGATTTTAAATATTGTTCTTTTAAAATTATAAAATTGCTTGAATAACAGGATTTGTGTTAGCATACATTAAGTTAAGAGGTTTCATCCTATTATTCTTTTAGCTCAAGTAATCTGGATAAAGCGTAAAATAAAGCAGGAGCAAAGGCTCAAAAATAGCAACAGATTTTAATTATTGCTCTTATAAACTTGGAAAGTTGCTTAAATAATAGGATTTGTGTTAGCATGCATTTTCTGAATGAAATAGTCTGAAACTGAAATGTATGTCATTATTTAGTGACTTCAAACACCAATGATTGGAAACAAACCACACATTTTAGGAGTAAGGGACCAAAAGATAAAATAAATATCTCGATATTTTTTGAAAATGTTATATTTTAGATGTAAAATGCTTCCTCCAATACCATTTTCATATACTACAAGTAAGTTTGAAACATTAGGCGGCTGAACTATTTTACAACAAAAATATATATTAAAAAACAATATAGTAATAAAAAAATAGGTAAGTAAAACACATAAATTTTACAGACAGCCAATTCTCTAATTGCAATAATGCCCTCCAGGGGGTGTGTTACTGTGTAAATAACACTCGTATAGGGGCGAAAAAGCCTTCTGCCAGCAAAGCTAAGCCTCATAATACCCATGGGTTGGCATAACAGGCACCATGTTGGGCATTACTACTTGCGTACACAACGTGATTATATAGTAGTTCATTTCTTAAATATAAATAGTTCAAGGTTAATTTCAAAATGTTGTTTTATTTTACTTCATTTACATTATGTTTACTTAGAAAGTAATTATGTTGTGATAGAAATGATTCCTTAACATATCTGTCAACTGTCCACAATTTCACAGAATGTCCAGATTTGTGTCTCATATTTTTGGTGCGTTCCTCATAAAATGTGTGTTTTTTTTTGTCAAATCTTTGAGAACTGAAATTAGTAAATAATAACAGACTTTTGAGATGTAGACTTCATATTCCACAGAAAATGAATGCTAATGAAAATCCTATTCTATCAGCTTTCTAAGAAAAATATTTAAAATATTTCTCTGATTTTGTGATTTTGTATCCCTCCGTATTATTTTGGCTTTGTCAGGAAATCTTGTTCTAAGAGGCTGAAAGATATGATCCCTAGGAGTCATGTTACTTACAGGTAAAAATAACAAATAAATAAAATAAAATAAATGTTCACTCATTTAGCAATGGTTGGTGATGGTATGTGCACTAAACCAGAACATAGTTTAACATGGTCAGTACTTCTCACTAAATATTTTTTTTATTATTTCAAATAAGATGTCTTAAACATTACATGAAATAAAGATAAATAACATATTTACAATTCTAAAACATTACTAACTTCAAACCATTATATAACTATCTACATTGGTGTCTATGCAAATAACATTGAAATTCTATATTATATAAAGTTAGAAACATAAGATGATATATCTTCTTCGATCTTTTCGAGTATTTCCAGTACTTTCATCCAAGAGTAATAGTAAGAAGCAGATCTTTTAGTTCTGTTCTTCACTGTTAATATTTCCATGTGAGCAACTGTTGTTGTTAAATTCTTAAATTCCTTGAACATAGGCAAAGCCTCATTTTTCCAGTGTATAGTTATGATTTTACGTGAAATTGCCAATAGTGACCATAGGATTTTAGTGTCTTTTTTTGGTACACAGTTTGGAATAGGAGAGTTGAATAAAATTAAAGACTTTGTTAATTGAAAATTATCATTATAAACAGTCTGAAAAAAATAGTTAATGGATTTCCAGTACATATTGAGACATATACATTCATAAAAAACATGCTGCCAATCTGCTTTTATCTTGGTATGGCATCTCCAACATTGATCATCAATAGAATACATTTTGGCTAACCTATGTGGTGTATAGAAACTTCTGTGTAGATATCTCCAAGTGAATAATTGCCAGTATTTTGATAATGTAGAAAATTTGGAAGATTTTAGAATATTACTTTTTCTTCTTCAACTGGAGGATGGTTGTTTATTAAAGTATAATAATCCCAGTATGATTTTTCATGATAGTTTTTGTTTTTAACAATTTTATAGATATTAGACAAATAACCTGTACCCTGATAAGGCTGTTTTGTGATAAGAATAAGGTATTCAATGAGTTTTGGAGCTTCATGTCTAACTGAAGGTTGCATTTGTTCTATTTTATTTATAAGAAAATGCCTTAGATTTTGTAAAAACAGCCAGTTGTCTTTATTTATATTATAATTATAAATTATCTGTTCCTTTGTTAGAATTTTCCCTTTCTCTATAAGTTGATGCCAAAAGAGTAATGTTTCTTCTTTAAGTATATTTATTTTAGATATTTGGAATGTATCTAGAATATTTGGTGTAAATGCTATAGGGAAAATAAGAAAAATCCAAGAATTAATATTTGGTATTTTGTTTATATATGTTTTGAACACTGAAAGTGTAGAGCTTACATAGTTTGATGGCAATTTATTAATATTATTCCTTTTCCTAAAAATAATCTTTTAACATCCATATAAGGGGTGATGGTATTACTGTTAAGTTGTCTTGTATGTAATTATAATTGATTTCTATGTAAATCTGCTCATGGGCTTGTTTCCATATAGGTGTGTATGAATTATTTAACCATAGTGTTATGTTTTTAATAACAGATGAGGTAATATATAAATCAATATCCGGTAAATTAATTCCACCATCTTCCCAATCTGGCAAATGTTTATTTAAGGCTATACGAGGTTTATTTGGAAACCATAGAAAATTTAAAATTAGTTTATTGTATCTTTGAATAATATATTTGGGAGGTGGCAATGAAAAATTTTGTATTAAGTATAATATTTTGGGAAATATGATTATTTTAATAAGATATAATCTGCCTGCTGTTGAAAAGATATATTTATTCCAGTAACCAATTGTTTGTTTTATTTTGTCTAGTATTTCATTATAGTTAAATATTAGAGAATCTGTTAATTCATTGAGTAGATTTATTCCCAGATATAATAATTTACTTTCTGTTACTATATATTTGGAAAATCTTTTGTTTATATTATTTTTTTTTACAATTACAGGGCATAATTTTAGTTTTGTTTTCATTAAATTTTAAGCCTGAAATATTTTGAAATTTATTCATGGAGTTAAATAGAGCATTCAAAGACTCATTTGCATCTAAGAGAGTTAATAGTATGTCATCAGCAAAGAGTTGGATTTTAAGGTTTAACATTTTATTAATACAAATGCCCTTTATGTTATTGTTTGATCTGATTTGATTTGCAAAGGGTTCTATGAGTAATGCAAATAACAATGGTGATAAAGGGCAACCTTGTTTAGTTCCCTTTTGATTGTTATAGGGCCTGATCTATATGATCCCAGTTTAACATATGCAGTAGATTTTTCATATAGTATTTGGATAAGATTATTAAAATTAGAAGGAAAGTTATATTCTTTTAAAACTAGTGAAAGAAAGTTCCAGTCAACCGAATCAAAAGCTTTATTAATATCTAATGAGATTACATTTAAATTTAGGACTTTATGTTTGCTATAATCTATTAATGTTAGTATTCTTTTAATATTATCTGAAGTATTTCTTCCTTTAATAAAACCTGTTTGATCTTTGTGAATTAAGAAAGGAAGAAAGTGTTTGATCCTATCTGCATATATAGCCATAAACATCTTGTAGTCTATATTTAGTAATGATATTGGCCTATATGAGGAACACTGTTTCTCATCTTTATCTGGTTTGATAATTGGGGATATCAATGAATATTTCCAAGAGGGTGGTATATTCAAATCTTTATTGGCTATATCATATACTTTTAATAATAAAGATATGGCTTGATTGGGTATTAATTTATACATTTCTGGTAGCATATTGTCTGGGCCAGGTGCTTTATTTGTCTTGAGCTTTTTAATTTGTGATTTTAATTCTGTCATATTGATTGGTTTGTTTATAATGTCTATTTGTTCTTGTGTTAATTTAATATGAATATTGTTTTCTAAGTATTTTTTATATCCTTAGTAGGTGTATCTTGAGTATTTATGGAATTATCAATGTTAAATTGGAGTCTGAATGCTTCTAAAATATCATTTAGTTCCGTAACTCTTTTGTTAGTATTGGGAATAAATATTTCTTTTATTTACTTAGATTTAATTATTTTGTTTGTTCTATTAGTTAAGTATCTCAGGTGTGCTGAATTAGTAGAGTATGAGTTTATTGTTATCTTTTCTAAGTTAATCATAATCTTATGGTGTAGCAATTCTGTATACTTCTTATTGATTTGTGTAAGTTCTTGAACTTGAGTAGCATTACCCTTTTGTATTTCCAGTTTCAATTTATCTGCTTTGTTTTGTAAGTCTAGCATATCTTTATTCCATAACTTCCTTTTATTTATGTACCAGGATAATATCTTCCCATATGTAACTGCTTTTAATGAATCCCAGACATATATTTCTGAAATATCTTCTGTGTAATTTATTTCTAGAAAGTTTTTGATTATTTCTTCATAAATTCTTTGAAATCTGTCAATTTTGTGATATAGGAAGGTATCCTAGTAATGGGATTTGAATAAAATGATGTAAGCTCTATCTCAAAGACTATGGCATTATGATCAGATAAAGGACAATTTATGATTTTGACTTTGTCAATTTTTGTTATTAGGTCATTGGCAACATATATTCTATCAATTCTAGAGTTAGTTTTATATCTATGAGAATAAAATGTGAAGATTAGTGAATCTGGTTCTGCAAATTCATTTATATCTTTTAAATACAATGTATCTATAAATTTTGATAGTGCTTTAGAGATAGGTTGTTTTCTTCTTTTGGATTTAGAATCTGTATCTTTTTCATTCATTATACAGTTGAAGTCTCCTGCCAATATTAGGCTACCCTTAGTTAAATGAATTATCTCTTCAAAATGCTGTTTAACTGTTTTTAATCCTAGTCCTGGGATCCAATATAGATTTACTAAAGTATAGATTCTCTTATTTAACTCTATTGAAACTAGACAAAACATACCTGATGTATCTTGATGAGTAGTAATTATTTTAGGTGTTATAGTTGAGTTGCAGTAGTATAGCTACTGCTCTTTTTTTGTTTTGTATTGAGAGTTTATTAGTACTGTGTAATTATTAATATTTAAGTTGTTTATATCTCTATCTAATAAGTGTGTCTCTTGTAAAAAGACTATTTGTGGTTTATGTAAGTTTATGTACTTGAATAGGCTTCTCCTTTTATTACTATTATTTAGACCATTAACATTTATGGATAAACATTTCATTTCCTAGTTTTGAGTTTGTTTTATGTGTGAGTTTATGTAAATATTGTTTATTCTTAGTTCCATCTTGGATACAGAATTCAAAAAGTTTTTCTTGTATGATTTTTGCATGTTTCTGAGTGACACCAAAGTGATAGAATAAAAAAAAAAAAAAAACAAAGAACTTCCAAACTTGTAATTCTTAACCTTAAAAACCATTCCCTATTGCTATGAGGTAATATACCTCTTTGTTTGGTTAGTGAATCTAACGAAACAAACTTTCTACCCTCACAAATAATATTTGGATCAGTTTCTCTTATCCTCTTAGTTTTAAATAAAGATAATTGAATAATATATTAAGATAATCTAATCAGCTAAAATATATACATATATTCTTTACTCATCTTATTGTAATTCAATAATACTTATTTCTAATCAGGTTTCAAAAAGGTACAAATATTTAGATTAAGGTAGTATCATTTCAAAATAATTTAGGGTATTAATAAACATCATGTTAAAATCTATAACTGTATATTTCATACATCTGTTGAAAACTATTTACTGACATTACTGTATAATACAGTACCATTGTTGTGCAATTGTTTTAGACTACTCAAGTCCAAAACCAGTGTTTAAATTAATATTTGCAAAGTCATATTGGAATAAAAACATGAATAGTTCTGAAACCACATCATATTTCATGTTTAATATAAACTGAAATGCAATACAATGTACAAGTATATTAATATTTCTTTAGTAGACATTAAATATGTTCCTCTGATTGCATTTTTCAGCTTTTCAAAGACAATTCCCATGGCTGGAGACAACAAGATCACAATTTAGACATCTCCCTTATCCAAGAGACTACTTATAATGTTACTTGATTGAGTGTTTTGTTGTTAACACTTCTATCAACTTTCAGAGGGACTTTGTATAATCAAAACTGACACAGTACAGAAGTAAAACTGCAGTGCACTTGACCACATTTTTAAAGCAAACATCTATGTATATCACATATTAACTCTTACAGCTTAGACTGACACTTAACCAGTGAGTTTATCTGCTGACAATAAGTGCTGGAGATATAATTTTGACTTACTTAACACCAGTAATTTAATCTTATGACTGAATAAAAGTATACCGAACATATCAAAATAATGGAAGCTGCTAAGATTTAAACTATTATGTATGAAAATGTTACAGGTTAAAATTCCTAACCCATTTTGCAGTAAATAGACAAAATGTATTTAAACTATGGGGTAACACCTTTATTATGTCAAAAAGGTGTTTAAGAAGCTTGTTTTTCCTATGATGATCCATGCACTGCAAGAGTATTATTTTATCCTGGTAATTGCTTTATGACTGTATATAGAAATATTTAATTCAAATCATTAACTGGCATTACAACAATATTTCTCAGAAAAGTTGTTTTATAGTTAATGACTAGATAGAACGCATAATTGAGAGGATACATTTATCAAATGTCAAGTGCTTTAACTATAATATAAGTGTCTCCTCGAATTAATCCCCAATGAATTTACTGCTTACTAAACTTGCAGACTAATATTGGCATCTTTTCATGTAGTCATATTGGAACATGAAAATACAGGTCTGCTGATTAGGAACAATCAGGCTCTCAACTGCTAGACAATACATTTGTCTGCAGAAAGGTTTAAGAATTATAGTTGCATTGTCAAGCATTTTTGTTTACACTAACAGTAACATGATATACCCGCATACACTAGTATTGTGTCATTCTTGATAATGTAAAAAGCCAGATAATATTATAAGAAGGGTGAAGCCACAGCCAGGTAATATAATAAGAAGAGTAAAGCCGCAGTCATTATTCAGATGAGCAAACGGGAACAGCATGAGTCATCTAAGGATGGATAGCTCGTTGAGTACCTGCCACAATGTATGTTCATAATGCATGGTAACTTAGTAATAAATTAGGGTGTGGGCTAAGCCTCTCCCTCTTCTACTCAAATTAGATTTAATACAATATGTGTGTAGAACACAGATGCTTCGACAAAGTTCAAAGCTATATGGGATATAAATATTGTATAATTGACACATTGGGTTAAATCCACTGTTGTTATGTTACTTATTATAGTTGTTTATATAATTATTGCTTCTACTTTCTCTATCTAGTATATTATACTGTTATTTAAATGTTTGATTTGCTAAATGTACATTTAACCTTCTTGTTGCATCCTATTTGTCCACTTGAGGGCATATTTTGGTGGCAGGACATTAGTAGTATTTTGTAGGAGCACCAGTGTGGGAAATGGCAATTTTCCTTAAAATAAACTTGTCAGTTGCTTGACATTTACTAGTTTCTTTAGAGAATTTGTAAAACAGCAGTGATTTTATTTGCTGATGATTAATTTCTGCTCTTTAAACTCTGCTGTATAAAACATAGTAAGGGAAAGCTAAAATGTCTGGAAATCTAAACTGATAGAAAGACAAGCAGATATATGTCCTTATCTATAAAGGTGCTAGAAGACATCAGTAGCCATAAACTGAAAGTGCTTCAAAAATATATATCTGTGTATATTTATATGAACCTTTTATATTATTTATGTTTCCTTAGAAGGAATTTAGGTTTCTGTATCTTTAAATGTGAACCTAGCTTATTTTCTGACTAGACGTCAATTAGAAAGAGTCAGGGGATGGCGTACACAAGTAAATGCGACAAGCAATAAGTAACTCAAGTTTCTAGTGATGTTTGTGGCTGTTAAATTGTCTCGAGAACCAAGCGGGAAAAGGTATGTGTTTTTTCTTTTTCCTTCTCTTACTTGGTGACAAACTCATGTAGTGTGCACGCGAGCACTCTAGTTTGTGGAGTAGTGTTCACAACTATCAAACTTTGCATTTTAAACATGCTATGCCTTATTTCTCTACAAAAGAAAAGACAACAGGATATCTAAGCTAGTCACAAGCATCTTTCAACTCCGGATGTCTGGAGCCACAACACACCTGACTTATAGCCTCAAAATATCACTTAAAACATATTTTTTCACTGGACTATATCAGTATGTGCATATGGGTCAAAGGCAGAACATCTTTTAAGATTATTTAAAGTAGTCTTATGATACATCCTAACTGAAATACTTCATTTCAAAAGCAACACATTTCTGCCCAGCATTGGCGTTTATCCAAACAAGGACACTTTTAACTTATAAAAAGTAATGCTGTCAGGGATGTAACTGATAATAAGTTATATAGCAGCCATTACTATACCTATTAAGCAATATAACCATATACTGATTAAAATATTATAAGTTAATGAAGATTTTATAAAAAGAAGAGAACAAATAAAAACAACAAAACACAAAGAGAGAAAATAAATAAATAAATAAATAAATAAATAAATAAATAAATAAACTATTTGGGAACATTATTATGCATTGATTACTCTGATTAAGAATATGAAAATAATAGATGGATAATAATGAAAAATAGAGTAATGTTTAAATTATGCTTAGTATATTGTTGTGATTTGAGATAAATGTATTTACATTTATGCTAATTTTGGCATTTAAAATATAATTGAAAACAGTACCTGTTTTGGTGTAACTTGAAGACAGTAAGAACTTTTCTTTTGTTGTTAGTATTATTATTTAGATTTTTACAGAATATAACATATGTAAGATTATTTGTCCTTTAGTTCTTTTTTCTTTTGCTCAACAGTTTTCCAATTATTTACTTCAGCATTTCTCTTCGGTGTACTTATTGTCCAGTCCATAGATTCTTCATGTGTATGGATGTTGTTGTTGGTAAGGTATTTTATTGCTGAATCTACTGTTTCAAAGATTTTTATTCCATTTGGTAGAAAAACTTTCAGTCTTGCTGGGAATAAAAGATGGACTTTCAGTTGCTTTTTCTTCAAGGTTTTTTTTATTGGTAGAAATTCTTTTCTTTTTGAAACCAACTTGTAGAATAATCATTGTCAAATCTTATTAATGAATCATTGTATTTGATGGGAGAATTTGCTCAAGCATTTCTTAATATAAGATCTTTATCTTGTGTAGAAAAAAGTCTCACAATTATAGATCTCAGCTTGTTCTTACCCGGAGAAGAAGCATTTCCAGAAGCTGCTAGTGATCTATGCGCCCGTTCTATACCATATGAAAGAGCTTCAGGTATTTTTGTTACATCTGGTATCCAGGTGGTAAGAAAGTTTATCATATTGTCCCCTTCAGATTTTTCTGGTAGACCATATATTCTAATATTATTTCTTCTTGTTCGATTTTCCATATCATCAAGCTTTTCTAGTAAATATGTATTCTGTTGAAGTAAGAATTCAGTTTGTTGTTCTTCTATTTGGACTCTAGTGTCAATGTCACTTATGACTGTTCAATAAGTGATATCTGTCCTTTCTGCTGTGTAAACATTTCTTGAAGCTGTTCCAGTTGTTGTGAGCACTTTTCTTTAAAAGTATCTATTTTATTGTCCATCTTGTCGATTTTTATTGTAAGTTCCTGTATATTTGTAATGAGAGACTGCAGGTCTTTTTTTGAAAGAAGAGTCTTGTGCTGTATTCCTTAGATGACTCATGCTGTAAAGCTGATATTGGTGCTGATTTTCCAGTAATTAATTTGACAGGAATTATTCAAGTTCTGACAATAAAATGTTTCTTATAGATGCTCAGAGTTATTAGAAATAAGTTAGTAATAAAAATTTCTTCAAATTAAATATTATTTTGTAAAATTCCTGTCAGGAATCGTATTGAGGTAAGAGAGCTGAAATTAAGTGCAGCTATCAATTCAGCATCCTAGCCACACTGGTCAGTACTTCTCAACACTATGATTAACCATTTGTCACTAACTCATCACCCAGAGAAAATATATCAAATAAGGCCACAAGTTTGGTTTAATTATTAGAGGTACAACTCATCACCCCATTATTTTGTCTATGTCACATTAGGGTATTCTGGATCTGATTCTGGAGTAAGTTGAATGCCATCAAAATACAACTGCAATATTGTTTTATTTCAGTTCATAATAAGTATTTAAATAATGTTATAATGGATAACTTGTTACTTGTGAAAGAGTGCACCTAGTGGAAGGCAAGCCGTAGAGCATTTAGTATGGCAAAAAGATGGATACCTATTAAGTTATGAATTACTGAACACATGATGGTACTAGAAAAGGATGATGAATGCATTTAAAAGTCACAGAGGCACACATCCTATCACATCCTTAAGCTTTACACCTTTCAAGTTATGAACTACTGAACATCTAAGAGTATTAGAGTTAAAAGGATGCTGAATGCACCTTATACTCATACATTTATACCCCATACAGCTCCACACCATTCAAGTTATAAAATACTAAATAAAAGGAAGGTGAATGCATTTTATAATTATAACCTTACGCACCCTGCAGCTTTATACCATTCAAGTTATAAACTACTGAAAATCTAGGGGTATTCAAGGTAAAAGGATGAGGAATGAATTTTATAGTTATAAACTTGCACACCACACAGCTCCAAACCTATCAAGTTATGTTCTATTGAATATCTAAAGGTACTATATATAAAAGGATTGTGAATGCATTTTATAGTAATAGTTTTATACCATTCAAGTTATGAACTACTGAACATCTAAGGGTACTAAAGATAAAAGCAAGGTGAATGCATTTTGTAGTCATAAACTTACAAACTATACAACTATATATTTTATGAGGGCTGAATCTAAATTTTTCTAGATGTCACCAAAGATAATAGCTTCCAGTTACTATATATATATATATATATATATATATATATATATATATATAAAACTATATATATATATATATATATATATATATATATATATATATATATATATATATATATACATACACACACACACACACACACACACATAATTTGGACAGTTAATACAGAAGTCCTGTATTTTTCTAGGCAGAGTGAGTACTTGTAAGTGGTGCTGAATTCAAGTTGTCAGATAGTGAGGTACATAACTTTTTTTTATAATGAACTTGTAACCACTAGGATGACTAGACATAAGAAAATATGATGGAACATGCATTTATACATCTTGTAGGTGAAAACTATTTTTTACTGATCAAACTTGTATTTTAGGTCAAAACAGCTAAATCTAGAAAATATAGGGTTTACCCCCCAAAAAGAAGGTCTATAGATAATTAAAACAAGAATCATATATTTTCCTGGGATGAATGAGTACTTCTAGCTTGCTTTGAATTTACCTTTAAATATGAAGGTTAGATTGCAATGAGACTTTTAAAACAAGTGGTCACTTGGCAATGATAAAAAATAACAATAGTAATAACAGAAAAATTGCAAATATTATTGCATTTTGTATAAGTTCTTTCAATTCTCCAATTTAATTCATATTTTTATTTGCAGCTGCCTATTAACAACAAGCCCTACAACAAATGACTAGCCCATTTGTTCCCCACTGAGGAGAGAAGGAATTATAGGTGACCATAAGCCAAGCAGCAATCATGAGTTTTCTTTTTTTTTTTTTGGTCTCCTACCTATACTCCAGTGACTGGCATGCATACTTACAAAAGAGGGAGAGTACTTTTGTGGCTCACAAAGGTTACCACATAGATATGACTTGCCTCAGCCTTACATATGATCCCAGCCTATATACAGCATATCATGCACCTTTCTGTACAGTAGATGCCAGAATTCCCACATTCCCTTGTGTCGCTCGTCCCTCTCTAGCATAGATGACAAGCAGGTGGGGTAGTACATTTAGATGCTTTATTACATAGAAACACATCAGGATGGATAGCAACATCATAAAATATAAATGAACTGATAAACAGACAGACCTTACATACATACATGCTTAGATCTCAACAGCTTACTACAAAATGGCAGTCAGGCTTGCATGTGCTAGTATTTATACACTTGTGCAAACCCTTAGATAGCTTCTTAAAGGCACATTTACATTCTCCCTCTTAAAAAGATTGCCCTTAGCAAAACAACATTGGAGTTAGACATGCATTATTATAGACATTAGAAACAAACACAATGCTCATGTCCAAGTTGTCATGTATCTATAACAATGTGAATGGATCTGGTAACATAAAAATCTGAACTGAATTTAGCAACAGGGACCGTCTTTATTGACCAACTCTTATCAAGAACTTCAGGATTCATCACAGGAACAGAAATATCTTCTGAATTTCCTCTGGAATTGGAACACTGGACAACTCACTCTGAGATAAAGAATCTTTCTCACAGGTTATGTGCTGTGATATAGGTTCAGACACAGGTAGCAAATGTTTCTGATTCTGCCTAAACTCTACTCCTTGTGATTCTACAATGTACAATCTTGGCTCTGGGCAAATATTCTTCACGGCTCCAATCCGATCATAAATTTTGGACATCTGCATCCTTACCACTTCTCCTTCTCGTAATGGATTGAGCAGTTTGCTGGTCTTATCATAGTAGGATTTCTGGGTTAAATGCTTCTTCAACAGATTTGTTTTCACTGACCTGTTGTTCTTAACACATGGAGCTAACAGTTGACTACTGATTGGTAATGTGGTTCTGGTTTGTCTCAACAGACGTCTCTGACCAGGTAAACTAAGATGTTTATCACAAGGAATATTTCTGAGATTCAGGAGATTCAGGAAAACATCACTATTGTCTCATTTTGACTTCTCTAGTAACTGTTTTGCACTTTGAACTGCACATTCTGCAAACCATTTGACTGCGGATTCTCTGGGCTACTCGTGATATGAGTAAAGTCCCATTCTTTGGCAAATGCATAGGGCATCTGTTTGAGGTTGGTGATCCTCTTTGTGAGGTATTTCTATGGCCTTTCCAGTTGTTGTAGATGTCTTGTGAGGTACATACCAAATGGGGTGTTGTACTCTATAACAGGTCTAACTAGGGATGCGTAGAGAGGAACAATGACCTCTTTTTTCTGGATGAGAAACCTTTTGTGATGAGGTATGCCACATAGAAGGATTTTCTGACTACTGTGGTGATGTGGTTATCAAAGGAGAGACTACTGTCCACCTAGATCTCTTATCACACTTTCTGTGTCAAGTGGACTACCACCTATGTGGTAGTTCATGGGCACAGGTTTTTTCCAAAAGGGGATGACTATGCATTTCATGGTGTTGAGCTTAATGGTTATGATCCCAGGCATCTGTCTCAGTGAGGCCCTTTTGTAGAATGTCCACATCATTTGGGGATTCAATAACAGCTCGTAGTTTGCAGTCTTCTGCAAACTTTGTTAGCCATAGACCCTCTGTGTTGGCCTGAACTTCAGAGAAGTAGATGCCAAATAGGAGTGGTCCCGGGACTGAACCCTGTGGTACTCCACTTGTCACTGGTCTGGAGTCAGATTTGGAGTTGGCTACTTTCACAGTGTGGGTTCTGTCAGTGAGCCAGTTGGCAACTCAATGTGTGACACAGGGATTTATGCCCAGTTTAGTGAGTTTATCTATGATTCCAGAATGGGGGATGGTGTTGAATGCTTTGGTGAGGTCTAGATAGGCTGTGTGAACCACTTTACCCTTGTCCACGGCTCTGGTGACTGCTTCACAGAAGTCAGTCAGGTTTAGTTGACATGATCTGCCTTTCACAAACCCAAATTGGGTGGGGTCTAGAGTTTGAAGGTTACCTATGTCTTTGTTTATAAGATCCATGATGATACGTTGCATGGCTTTGCAGATCAGGCTCGTCAGGCTAATGGGGAGGTAGTTCCTGGGGTCCATGGTGGATCCTCCCTTGTGGAGTGGAATAACCATAGCTGTGCACCATTCAGTAGGCACAAAGCTCTTAGTGAGGATATGGTGGAACATGGTACTTAGGTGGGGTGCCAATTCATTCCATAGTTCATGCAGAACACAGCCTGGGATGAGGTCAGGTTCCATGGATGCTGTGTTCTTGACTTTGGAGAGTGTGGTTTTTACCTGTGTGGCCATGATTATCGGGACTTGGTATTCTTCCAGTATTGAGATGGGCCCTTTAGGGGGTGAGAGAGGGGTGAGGTTAGCATTGAACCTAATTGCCAGGATGCTGGCAATATCAGTTGGTTCTGTATACTTAGTGCCATTGTGCTGTAACTCAGAGGAGATCTGCATGTTGCCATTGAGATTCTTGACATAGCTATAGAATGCCTTGTGGTTGTCTTTAGAATCTGTGGCAATTTTGTTTTCGTAACTAGCTTTGGAGGATCTTATGAGGGATCTCAGCTTCTTACTAAGGCTGACAAGGGAGTTTTTCCAATCTTAGGATCTTACTCTTTTTTGCAACAGTTTCTTCCTTTTGTTGTAGAGTTTGTTTATGGCAGAGGGCCACCAGATTGGCTTCCTTTTTTTGGAGGAGAACATCTTGGTTCTATTTGGGATGGCACAGTCCATGCACTCGTGTATGTGTTCATACAGTACATTGGTGTAAGATTCAGCCGTCGTACTTCTGCTTTCCATCTGCATGGATGTTGTGAAGTTTGCCACTTCTGTCTTGAGAAGCATGAGGTTGACTTTGGAGAAGTTTTTTACAGTGATTACCTTAATGGGGGTGGGGTGGGGATGGGATGTGGATGTCTAGGGTGATTAGCTTTTAGTCAGATCTGATGTTGGTAATGACTAGGATATTGGTGCCCCTGGTGGGGGTATGGATAAGTTGATCCAAGGCATTGTAATTTATGAATTCCAAAAATCATTGTGCAAATGTGTTGGTACATGAGTAGTTTTCCCAGTTAATGTTGGGGTAGTTGAAGTCACCCAGTATTAGGGTATTTGGTTGTACCTTAATACTTTCCAGTATGTTAAGAAAAGTGGAGTGGGAGATCTGTAGCAAGCTACAATTTGGATTGCAGTCTTGCCTAGTGTTAGTTGCACCTGGAGAACCCCGGATGCATTATGTTGGGCAATTAGCCTGGAGGTGTGGATACCCTTGGTGAATATGGACATGCCTCCAACTTTAGTGTTTCTGTCCAGGTTAGGTGGCCGAAAGGTGTGGTATGAATTGTATTGCAGGGGTGCTCTCTAAAGCCTTGAACCAGGTCTCTGTCACTGCACAGATTTTGATGTTCTCCACTTTGAGGAGTGCCTCGAGTGTGTGCATTTTGAAGTTTGGACCTTTAGCATTGAGTAGCATTATCCTCAGATTTTGTTTGCATGTACCTGTTACAGTGGTAATTTTGCCATTTGAACCCTGCCTAAAAAAGGCACTATAGGGGTGACAAGAGCCTTAGCCAGTATCCGGAATCCCAGGGGTGACAGGTGCAGGCCATCACTGACAAAGCATTGTGGTCTGTCAATCATGTCATCCCAGGCAGACAGATACTGGATCCCCTTAGAATGACACCAGAAGCTTAGCCAAATGTTGAAGTCAATAATTTTTGTCCTTGTACTGTGGTGTCATTCTGGGTGATGGCAGGATGCTACTCAAGGCTAGGGTCATACCTGCCTAGCCTACAAGAGCCAAGAGCTTCTCCATGTCTCTTTTCATGTAGTCCAGGGAGGTATGTCTCGGGTAATTCACTCCAACATGGACAATGACAGAGTTGTATTTGTACTTGTTGTGGAGTGACCTGAGTGCGTGCGTTATGCGGCTGATCCTGGCACTTGACAGGCAGCTGACAGTAATCTTCTCCTTGTTTAGCCTGGTGAGTGGGACATCGGTGTGCCTGACTATAGAGTCACCTATGACTAGTGTGTTGGGTTTGTTGTTTTGACTTAGGGGCTGAGGTTGAGTGGCACACTGATTTTGTGAGCTATGTGTCACTTGGGTTGTGTTGGGGGGTGGTTGTTGTTTGCATTTCAGCTTCGGAGGTCTCTGTTGCTTGGGCAGATTTTTATTAAGAGGCTCTGTGAATGTAGGAGTGTATTTTGTGTTACTACGTGTGGGTTTTGGTGGTGCAGGTTTTGAAGGACTATGTGTTTTGTGTGGTGTGGTGTGGGTGTTTACCTTCTCCTCTTGATGGACTAATCCAGACTTGGCTGGAGAGAGCTTGGCTTCCAGCTTGGCTATATAAGTGCATCTCTCACAGGTTGTAGTGTTGGGTGGTAGGAGGAGAGGGTTGTCTGTGTACATGAGGAAATTGCTACATTGCCTCAAGATTCCCAGACTCACCAGGTGGACAGGAGAAAACACCGGGAGCTGACTCTTTGACATGCCTGGATAGGTGCTTGTTTATTTAAGTACTAGAACTGTTTTCTTCTTTACTTAGAAAGAAAAGTTAAGTGCTGTAGCAATTTATAGAATATCTAGTGCTTACAATGAAATCAAGCAAGTGCTGTGCTCAAAGAATCAGGTTTGAGTGCTAAAACTGGAAAACTGGCTGGTTCTAAGGGAAAATTTGAAGAGCAGACTTCCTGGCGCCTGTAATTGTTTAACCCTAGCTAAGCGGTGCTGCGCAATGCACAAACCTGCACAAACACTGTTTTTTAAGCTAGAAAGTTGAAAGGGATAGAAAGCAGCCCCAAACGGCCAATGAGGTATGATTCCTGAGATGAAAACTACTCCTCTAGTGACATATAGGCAGCTCAATGCTTACCACTCCCACTGATAACCAGAAAGACTTCCTTCGACCACAGCACGGTCTGGACAACCCAGAAACACAAAATAAAGTCCAGAAACCAACAAATCTGGGATCTGGACTATTCTTGTCTAGAAAAAGGTGGTAAATGAGCAAATAGATAGTAATTTTTTGGTTTTTGGGGTAAATGCAGTTAAAACTTTGAATTTAAGCAGAAATCAAGTGCACGAACAGTAAAACAATTAAAAAAAACAGTAGAAATAGTAGCAAGACTACTTTAAATGAATTTTAGAAGTGCAGTTAGCAAAAACAATAAAAAAAAGCCAAAAAAGGTACTTATAATCAGCAAAAAGTCTCTCTTCCTTGTTTCTGGTGCTGTAATAATCTGCAGGATGCCCAAACACGATCTGCTGAACTAAAACAAGTGCAAACCCATGCAAACACTGTTTTTAAGCCAGAAAGTTGAAAGGGATAGAAAGCAGCTCCAAACGGCCAATGAAGTACAATTTCTGAGCTGAAAACCACTCCTCTAGCAACAGACAGGCAGTTCAATGCTTACTGCCATACCTCTCAACCTGGAAACATCAAAAATCTGGACAAGGCCCATGAAAAATAGGTAGAAATCTGTACACTGATTAACATCTAATTTGCATACAGAATTATGTAACCCCACCCACTCCAATAGAATTGTGGGATACCAACTTTCAAACGTAAAGTGAAGAACAGACAAAAAAAATATGGCACCAGAGTCCCCCGGCAGCCATTCCAGTGTCCCATTACCTTGCGATTTCTCTCCATTTACCATAAACACTAATGTGTGCATATTGCTTTACTTCTACAATGATTATTTGTATTTTATTTTTACATTTTGCAGCACAACAATGCACAAACACTAACAGACATCTCCTAAACAAAGCAATACTGTCTCACAATGAAAATAGACTTGGCATTAAAACTTCTCTGCCCTTGAAACTCACATTCATTGAAATAGCATTGAAACCCACACATCTGGCATCTGGCCAATGGTGGATAAATATTACCTTTGGGCTATTTTCAGATCACTGGCCCCTTGCACAAAAAACAAGAAACATACATGTGTTATTTTCTTTGATACACAATCCTGACTTTATTAAGTTATATTCCTTGTATAATACAGCACACTTGTTAGACAGAGTGCATTTTAAATTTATTGTTTGAACATTTTTCCAGTAGGCTGTACTGTAGGCAATGAAACAAAATGCATGAACCAATAATGATAAAACTGCCCAATTCAGAACATTTCCATCATAAAAGTCTACATCCACATCCACACTATAAAAAAATGACAGTAGTGTCAGCCATAGGCATCTTGCACAGCTTCTCGCACTTATTTTCAAATTCAGTTTTTTTTTTGGGGGGGGCAAAAGATAAAAAACCAGGGACACATTTTAAACATTGCTTGTATAATTTTGGAAAGTTGCTAGAATAAAATGTGTTGCCGCCATGCATGTCATTGGCAAGTCTTGAACCCAGAATGCTATGCACTACAGTCAGAGCAACTTACCACTATGCCAAATCAGCAGTTTCCTGAAAAAAGGAAGACTGAAACTTAATGACTATCATTTAGTGAATTCAGTTCTCAACCTCTTAGCAGAAAAAACCTGGACAAACAATGCCATTAATGGGGGAATACAAATTCAGTTCTCACTTCTCACCATAGCTCTCAACTGTTAGAACAAAAACCTGGACAAAGCTCACAAGTGGTGGTAGCTAGGGACTTACCAGGGACACATTTTAAACATCGCTTGTATAATTTTGGAAAGTTGCTAGAATAAAATGTGTTACCACCATGCATTTCATTGGCAAGTCTTGAACCCAGGACCCTATGCACTACAGTCAGAGCAACATACTACTATGCCAAATCAGCAGTCCCCTAAAAAATAGGAAGACTGAAACTTAATGACTATCATGTAGTGAATTCAGTAGCACAAAAAACCTGGACAAAGCCAATAATGGGGGAATACAAATTCAGTTCTCACTTCTAACTCACCATAGCTCTCAACTCTTAGCACAAACAACCTGGACAAACAACAAAGCCAATAATAGGGGAATACACATTCTGTTCACTTCTCACCATAGGCTTAGCTATCAACTCTTAGCACAAAAAATTAGACAAAGCTCAGAAATGGTGGTGGCTAGGGATGTTAGACTCTTTTTACTCTGTACAAAAGGTACAGGGTTTGAGCCTGAATACCTCTAGCCACCAGGTGATGGGGGTATTTTCACACACACACCTTGAGTCCAAATCTGTTACTTCCCCAATGAGTGCAATTCCCTTCCTGACCTGGCTGCTGCTAATAAATCTAATCTGCAGCCCGGCTGCTGCTAGCACATGTGATAATGTCAGCTCTGACAGCACGATAGTCGAAAAAAATTAAGAAACTAAAGAAAAAGAAATGGAAATGAAGGGGAGCCACTCGGGATTTGTGGCACTCCTTCATTTGGACCCCAAAACTTGGTAAAAAATGAGTAATTCGATATGGTTGAGAGGTCTGCTTACCACTCCTAATAATAAGCAGAAAGACTTCCCTCTACCACAGCAAGGTCTGGACAACTCAGAAACACAAAATAAAGTCCTGATGGACTAGCAGTTCTCTGTTTCAGGACATCAAATGCTCTTTGGTGTTGCTCTAACCAAGACCAGGATGCATCTTTACATGTCAGCTATCTAAGTGGTGCTGAAAGTTGGCTCAAGTCTGAAATAAGCTACACTATATAGTTAACCATGCCAAGAAAACAATGCGGGGCTTGAACATTGTCTGGAACTGGCATCTCTAGAATGGCCATTTGCTTAGAAGCGTCAGGTCATAGGCCTAAATTAGCAAATAAATGACTACCATAAGTAACCTCTTGTAGCCTGAATTTGCATTTCTGTAGATTGAGCTTAAGATTCACTTGACGTGCTCTTTTCAGAACTCTTCTAAGGTTTCTGTCATGCTCAGCTTCACCATTACCTCCTACTAGTATGTCTTCTGCTATAATAGCACGAGGATACCCAGAAAAAATTTGCTCCGTTGCATGTTGAAAGACTTCACTTGCAAAATTTATCCAAAATGGCATTCTCAAAAATCTGTACCTTCCAAACAGAGCACTGAATGTAGTGAGCAATGATGATTTCTTGTCAATCTGAATTTGTCAAAATTAGCTCTTTGCATCTAAGACAGAAAAAAACAGTGGCATTTGGCACGAGAGTTGTGACTTCTTTGACTGTACACATTGGATGATGAGGTCTTTCTAGTGCTTTGTTCAAATCTCATAGATCAATACTTATTCTGATGTCATCTGAGTTTTCTTATGAGCTACCACCATGGAAGATACCCATTCAGTAGGTTCATAAACTGGACAAATCACACCTTGTCACACCATTTTATTTAATTCAGCTTTGATTCTGTTGTGCATAGCTATTGGAACTTTCTGAGCTTGCCTGATAACTTGACTGACATCTGGGTCTAACTTCATGGAGTACACAACTGGAAGCTTACCTAGTTTGTCTTTGAAAAGCTCAGCATAGGTAGAAAAAATATTCTGGATGAAAGTAGAGTACTGGTCTTTTAAGCTAACATTATGGACTTCCTTGTTAAATGAAAGCAGTCCCATTTTCAAAGTGTCTATGAGCCCTAATAATGACTGGATGTGCCTCTTGACCACATAAAATAACAAGTCGTAACATCTCCCAGCAGAGTAACATGAAAGGACTACTGAGCCTTCAGTCTGAATTTCTTCACCACCATAAGCAACAAGCTTTGCAGACTTTGCCAAATAAAACCTTTCAAAATGATACACTCTAGCAAATGTTTCTGCTAACATAACATTGTACTTGGAACCTGTGATATGCATTGAGCTCCATGGGTCTTCCATTTAGACAAACAGTACAAAATACCTCATTCTTTGCCCTTAAATCAACTGCATTGACTCACCATCAACATAAAGAGTAGGGTTGCAGCTTTGTAATTGATGAACTCATTTCTTAAAATGTTACCTTTTAATAAAAGAATATGGGCCTTTTGATTTACAAACCTTTTGAAATTATTCCATTTATTGCATTTGTGGCATTGCTGACCAAAAGCTAAACATTTTTCCCTTTTAGACTTGTGATTTCCACCGCAGTTATGATATTTGGCAATGAAACTGGATGGGGCCCATGCTTTGAGTTTGCTGACTCATTCTTACACTTCACTGAGACTGTGCGAATGCTGGAATTTGCTGGAAAGCCCTGGGATTTACCAGTTGGTGATGCAGGAGGTACAGTTGCTGCCATGTGCTTGGGCCTGTTTCTTTTAACCACGTGCTGCATACTATCAACATGAGCTCTAGAAGTTACTGGAAGCATGCATCTCTCATTTGTAAGCATATTTGTGTGCTTTTCTGTGAGCTCGTATAGCGGACAAATCTCAATGGCCTTATTCAAAGTTAAATCAGTGTTGCAAAGCAAAATCTCTCTCACAGCATCATCTTTAATATCACGTAAAAAGTCTGTCTTTTATCAGCTCATCCCTTAAATCACCAGATCTGCACATTTTAGCTTTGTTTCTCAAGTCAGTTATATATGCTTCAAAAGTTTCACCAGGCTTTTGATCCCTTGTAGTAAATTTATGATTTAAGCACTCAGGGTCTTCCCTTGACTCAACCGGTACAACAATATTATGTTTTCCTCCCTTTCCTACAAAGATAGCAGCTGCATGCACAAATGAATGCTCCCTTTCAATGGCTTCTGAACCAGCTAAATTAAGTAGAATAAATGCCTTTGTATGGTCATCTTTATCAGAAAATGCAGCCTGTATGAAAATGTCTTACTCTTGCTCAAACACTCTCCAGTTCTCTACAATATTATTCTCAAACACAAGTGCAGTGGGTTTTCAAAATCTATCTGCCATGCCCACAAAGCATGTACAAGCACACTGAAAATATGTCCCTTGGAATTATGTACAAATAAGCTGTTCTGTGAGCCTGTAATAACATTTAAATGCACAATAAATTCTTCAAAATACTGTACTTTATAAAATATGCTCTGAAATAGCTGTATTTTGCCAAATACCTTTACTGTAATACTGTACAAACATGCAAACACTTCATACACTTCCGATAACTCAGATATCTTTAATCCATATGAAAATACACGCTTAGTGAAAATACAGTCATTTCCTCTTATTTTATTCATCTTATGCAATTCAGACTTTATTTCAAACATTTTAAGTAGTAATTTGAATATTTTTATCAATATCAGACATATCAATTTATTTGAATATTGTTTAGAGCGTTCTGTATGCCTCATTTCATTTTTGTGAATAAAAAATTATATGAGCGAGTTTTAACATCTGAAATTGTTTTGTGGATTATACATGCAGTAGGGATGATCCACTTCTATATATTTCTCCAATACGAACCAGGTGCCTCTCAGACTCAGTCTGAAGAAACTGTGGCTCCTTCTGGCAACAAGTAGTTTTAGCCAAGCTTCTTCTGACACTAAGCCATTTTAAAAATGCCTCTTCTGACACCATATCGCTCGTCCCTCTCTAACATAGATGACAAGGAGGCAGGATAGTTTGTTTAGATGCTTTATTACATAGAAACATATCAGGCTGGATAGCAGCTTCATAAAATATAAACAGGGCCGGTGTTAGCATTTTGGGGGCCCCCAGCAAAAAAAAAACAAGTTGGAGGCCCCCTGAGCACTTCAAGTCTAAGTATCACCATGTCACTTCCTGACTTCCTCTCCATCCTTTTAGCTCATTCTGCAAACTTTTAGGAGTAGTACACACAGACCGACCAGTAGTTATAATGCTCTGACATTACAAGCCTGTATACCGCAGTATGTTGGCCCATCTCACAAAGGGACATTCACAGTTATTGGCATTTAGATATAACAACAACACATTACAACAACTCTATGTACACTGCTGGACTTAGGTGAAATGATGCCCTGGGGCACTGACTAGTGTTTCAGCCCCTCCCAAAACATGCATACATCCTCCAGTGCTCCCCTCTGTTTCTCCCCATCGTGGGTTTCCAACACCATGCAAGTTACTTTTTTCTTCCGTTTCACACATTTTACTTTTCTCCTCAGCTTTTTCAAAGAAGCCATGACTTTATATGTGCTCAAGTGCTTTTAAGTCTTTTTTTTTCTTTTTGCATAACCTTTTCATCCAATGATGGCTTGAACAGAAATTATGATTAAAGAAAGAAATTCAGTGTTGCTGTTCAGCTTTAGTTTTCCTTGCATCCTTTCAACACACCTTTCCTGACCAAGACAGCACAGTAATAACTGTTTAGGAAATAACTCAAACCACTGCCCCAGAAGCCATAGGAGTTATAGATGCTCTATAATGCATTTTAAAGCATTTCCCAACATTTTAATCCAACAATAACCTAAACAAAATTCATGCGTAAGAAAAAAAATTGCAGTTTTACTTTTTTCTTTCAATGAAGACATAAGTTGTGCCCAAGGCTTAATGTTCAAAGATGACAAAATAGTAGCTCACAATAAATTAACAAGCCAGTTTGTTGTGAGGATTCACAGATCCTGTCTTGAAATGCTGCCTAACCCCCCCCCCCCCAAAAAAAAAGACATTCATTCCTGTGCATCCCTCTGGTGTTAGATTGGAATAAAAGCAAAGGTTCAAATGGCCACAGTCATGTATTTCAAGTGACTGCAGAAATACATATACATAGCATGCCTCCTCACTCCTCAGCGCTAACCCCTAAAGTCAGTCACCTGTATACATGCCTGATGTGTGATTGTGAGGAACATTTGATAGCAGAGGCCATTGCCAGGTTTATCCTAACAGGGTCATATCACAGCCCTGTTCTGGTTAAAGAGCTTAATCAGAAAATTAAATAATTTTTATCTCCTCATTTTTTCCCAACCAGAAACAGCTTTTGTGGGGCCCCCACACAGTCAAGGATGAATAAGGGACTCCTCCCCGGTGTCCATTTATACAGTTCTGGGAGTGGGAGGCCAGCAGATTCCTAGAAGATCTAAGTGTATGAATGTTCTGTGATATATTTTATGCCTTACTTTTAAAATATAGTTACTTTTTAGCTGCATTTTTTACTCATGCCAAGAAAAAAATGTGTGTCCTGGCATTATTGGATGTGTGCACTGATACAAATCAGTGATATTTTTATACACACATACTCATACATAAGTCACAGCAATACTAGTTTTGTACTTATTTCAGCAATCAGCACTACATTGTGCAATTCTAGTACTGTCACACCAGATCAGTGACTGCTGTTTAGCAGTCGTCATACAACAGGAGTAAGTCACTTTACCTCATTGATGAGTAAATTAATCACAGGTATTCCCTGACTTTTCCTCATAATTTTGCTCTTTCATAAAAAAAAATAAAAGTTTTATTTGCAGGCAAATCATTTAAGATCACAGTCAGTAAATCCAGGCATTATAGTTTTATACTTCTTATGTCCAAAAAATGCATGTCAATGCAAAATGTGCTAATTTAGTAACTTTTTAAGTGAATTACAGCAATATTTAAAACATGTTCCTCATTTTGAACCCTTATTCTGCTATTATTTTTGGTACTGAGCTGAATTCATCAGCAAAGACATAGTACAGTTGTGTATACTTACCATAAAATGTAGATGTTCGAGTGTATTCAGTGTTGCAGTCTTCACACTTGGGTCCTCTGCCTGCAGCTAGCCCTCAGTCGGCCCGAATACCAGAGACTTTGCATTTCTGCATCAGGTCATCAAGGGTACAAAAACAGGCAGCTGATGCCATTACATCATTTTTTCTTGCCCCAAATGTCAGGAGCCCCCTAATAGGGAGCTAAGTTATGGTGGGGGAAAACACCACCAGTAAAAAGTAAATACCAGTACCAATACCCCTGAAAAGGGGGGGGGGGTAAATGGCATAGAGAGTTTAGAGAGAGAAAGAGAGAAAACCAGAGAGCTGGAGGGAGGGAAACCAGGACTGCAACAGTGAATACACTCGAACATTTACATTTATGGAAAGTGTTCTTCATGTTTCATTGTTGCAGTCATCATGCTTGGGTAGATTCCCAAAGCTGAAGAGGGGTGGAGGCAGTCAAGAAGATGTAGGGCTGATTTGAATGCCTTGAAGGACTGCTGTTCAAAACCTGCCCTGGATTTGGAAAAGATAGACAGGTGGTAATGCTTGGTGAAGGTATGTACAGAACTCCAGGTAGCAGCTTCCAGGATGTCCCTGGTAGGGACTCCCCTGAGGAATGCTGTAGAGGTAGAAGTTGTCCTAGTGGAATATGTTCTGACCACCTGAGGGGTTGGTTTCCCATAATGTTTGTAGCAGAAATGGATGCAATATGCTATCCATTTGGAAACTGTTTGCTTTGAAATGGCATTGCCCTCTGCCCCTGTTGCAAAGCTGACTAGTAACTGGTCAGATTTTCTGAAGGGCTTAGTCCTATCAAGGTAGAATCTGAGATGTCTGTGCACATCCAAGGAGTGCAGGATCCTTTCCCCTTTATTTTGAGGATTAGGGAATGAGGTAGGCAAATGGATAGATTGGTTGAGAGCCACACTGGATACCACTTTAGGCATAAAGGAAGGATTAGGAAGACCCTGTCAGCATGGAAAATAATGAAGGGTTCCACAGACATAAGCGCTTGTAGCTCAGACACTCTTCTAGCTGAAGCGATGGTCAGAAGCAAAGCTGTTTTCCAAGAGAGGAATTTTAACTCTGCTGATGCTGCAGGCTCAAAGGGGGGTAGCATGAGCTTTTCCAGTACAAAGTTAAGGTCCCAAGCAGGGGTGGGTGCTATCCTTGGTGGCCTTAAGTTGTTTTCCCCTCTCAGGGACTGTTTGATAAGAGGGTGAGAGAAGAGAGGTGGCTCAGTGTTGTAATGAGCCAAAATGGCAGAGGCATGGATCTTAATGGAGGAGAAGGATAGGCCTCTGTGGAGTAGCTCTGCTAGGTAATCCAGGATTAGAGGCAGGAAGGGCAGAGTTGTGTCCTCTCCTTTAGACTGAATCGAGGAGCAGTACCTTTTCCACTTATCAGCATAGGAGTTCCTTGAACTGGGTCTTCCGGCTTCAAGGATGACATCCAGCACCTGCTTGCTTAGGCTGGTTACTGGGGGAGAATTCAAGGAATAAGCCAGGCTGTAAGATTTAGGGTTTGCAGTTGCAGATGCAAGATCTGTCCCCCTGCTGAGAGAACAGGGTTGGGTTCTGGTGTAGGTGCCAGGGTGGCACTGGTGACAGGCTTCACAGGAGTGGGTACCAGTGTTGGCATGGTCAGTCCAGGGCAATCAGAATTGTCCTTGGTCTGTCCTGTCTTATCTTGAGCAATACTCTTGAGAGGAGGTGCAGAGGGGGAAAGGCATAAATTGGGAGATTTACCCACTGGAAAGATAGGGCATCCACTTTCCAGGCCCAGCTGTGAGGTGTCCTGGTGCAGAATCTTCTGAGCTGGTGATTGCAGGGGGAGGCAAAGAGATCCAACTCTGGTGTCCATGATTTAAGCAGAAATATCCTAGACCCACATGAGTGGCAAATAGAGCCAGGCACCTTCAACCTTCTGATTCAGAAATGGGGGACACCAGAGTTGGATCTCTTTGCCTCCCCCTGCAATCACCAGCTCAGAAGATTCTGCACCAGGACACCTGGGGGGCACACATGGATGGCAAGTGAGTTTTGTTTGCCTGGCAGGGATTGAGCTTGCAGATGCACCTGCATGCCCAAGGCCATGTTCCACAGGGCCATGGCTAGCCTGCAGAGTGGTTAAGAGTGGATTCCCCCCTGCTTGCTGATATACCACATAACTGTGGTGTTGTCTGTTTTTATTAGCAGATGTCCTTGTGACGGTAGGGATCTGAAAGCTGTCAGTGCATGCTGCACAGCTAGCATTTCTTTCTGGTTGATGTGCAGATGCATTTGACTTGGGCTACAGTGGCCTTGAATGCACTTGCCATCCATGTGTGCCCCCCAGGCATAGTCTGATGCATCTGTGGTTAGGGTCTGGGCAGTGTAGGGTTGGGTAAAGGGCAGTCCCTTGTTGTTGTTGCATGCTGCTGCCCACCAAAGAAACTCTGTCCTTAGACAGGGTATTATGGGAATGACAGTTTCCAGGTCCTGAGAATGTTGGCACCAAAGACTTTTTAAGCACCATTGAAGTTTCCTCATATGCAGTCTGGCATATGGAATTAGTAGGATGCATGAGGCCATGAACCCTAAGGCCTGCAGGATTTTCCTTGTGGATAGCTGGGTTCTGGTGGCCATTTCAGTAAAATAGCCTGTCAGATAGGCTTGTTTTTTTCTGGAGTGAGGAATGCCATCTGGGATGCTGTGTCCAAGCTTGCTCCCAGGAATACAATCTTTTGACTGGGGACTAGTCTTGATTTATTTTCGTTGATGGTGTACCCCAGGGAGGTTAGTAGTGTTTTTGTTTTTTTTTTAACAAATGTCAGGTGCTGCAACGGCATTTCTTGACTGTCTGCCTGAATCAGGCAGTCATCCAAGTATTGGTAAATTTGAATATTTCTCTGTCTGCAGTAAGCAATGGCTGGAGCCAGGCATTTTGTGAATACTCTGGGAGCAGTGGATAAGCCAAAGGGAAGTGCAGAGAACTGATAATGCATAGATCCTGCCCTGAAGCATAGATATTGTCTGCATGACTCCCTTATAGGGATGTGCTTCTTTTAAGTCTAGGATGACTAACCAGGCATCTTTGGCTAGCATAGGTAGAAGCTGCTGCAGGGTGAGCATTTTGAATTTTGGTGCCACCAGGAAGGCGTTGAGAATTGAAAGATCTAGGATTGGGTGCCAAATGCCCTCTTTTGCGGGTACTAGGAAAAGTCTGGAATAGAATCCTTGACCTATCTGTTCCGCAGGAACCGGATGAATTGCCCTTATAGAGAGCAGGGATTGGAGTTGGTTTTGAGCCTCTGGCCACTGGTTTAGAGGGAGATCTGGGAAACCTTTGGGGGTTGGCAGTGAGTGGAAGTAAAATTTGTACCCCTGGGATACAATGTTGAGTACCCATTGGTCTTTCGTGATGGGAATCCAGTTTTTTGCATGAAGGCAAGTTTTCCTCCTAGAGGCACAAGCAGTTGGCAGAGGAGGGGTGGAGTTGAGAAGTCATTGGGAATTCTTTCCATAAGGGGGTAGTTCAGCACCCCCTGCTTTAGAGGTGGAGGCACTCCATTGCTTAGATCTCTGCATACCCTGAGATTGTAGTCTGGGGGGGGGTCTGTTTTCCCTGGGTCTAGTTTGAGATGGCCTTGAGGGGGCTGGAAAGGACCAAATGTTTTGAGGGGCAATGCCTTACTGAATCTAGGAGGCTGTACTTGTAAGAATTCTTTGACTGTTTGCATAGATTTAGCTTTTTCTTCCATCTTTTTAAGAACCTCTTCTGCTTTGGTGTGAAACAGATTGTCCTTGTTCAAATGAGTGTCTAGTAACTTGGATTTGACATGATCTGGCAAGGTCTGCTCCTTAAGCCAAGCATGCCTTCTCAGTACAGAACCAGTGACTACTGCCCTGCAAGACACTTCTAGGGCATCAAAACCACACTGCAATGTATGCTTGCTGACTTGGCTTGCAGAATGCATAAGCTCTTGCAATTCTTTATTTTCTGCACAGTTTGTAAAGGTAGCTATTTTTTGCTTAACAAGTTCCATAATATGTTGTTGGTTCTTCAGCATGTGAAATTGACAATTCAAAGCCCTAATGGCAAGAGTTGCAGAGGTATATACTTTCTTATCCCATCTGTCCAAAGCTCTAAAATCCCTGCCCGAAGGGGTGGGATTCTTATTTGTAGTTGTCTTGATACCTTTAGGCCCCTGGGAAATGATCTCTGGGTCAGCAGTAGGATTTTTGAAAAGAACATTGTGAGAGTCAGGTACTCTTTAGTACCTGTTTGGTTTCCTAGGGGCAGGGGGTAAAGTATCAGGAGTAAGACTGGATTCCATAAAGACATCATAAACAACTTCCAGGACTGGTGATATTGCTAAAGGCCTGAGGTCTGTGTTGTGGCAAGTCTAGAAATTCTCTGAGTCTTTTTTTTGACTGAGTATAGTCTTGGCATTCCCAGTGGAAATGCTCTCTTAAAGTATGTAAGGTTTCACCAAAAGAGAAATCCTCTGGAGAAGAAGCAGAGGGAATGGATTCCTCTGCATCAGAATCCTCATAAGCAGATAAGGGCATGTCTTCATAATCAGAAACCTCAGAGTCGTCAAACTCTTGGTCTGTTGAAACTGCTGGGGACTGGTCCCTTTTTCTCTCTTAGCAGGGGAAGGCTGACTTCCCCTAATCAGCATAATAAGGTCTTCTGCCGGTCTAAGCATTTTATTTTGTGGCAAGGGAGCAGGTGCATGTGCTTTGGTCGTCGGTTTTCTAGGCATAGCGCATAGTCTTGGCCTTAGAAATTCGGTAGATTTAGACAGAGCTGACATAGTCGGTTTGTGTCAAACATCGGTAGTATGTAGAACTTCCTCAAAGCTGGTGCTTGCTCAGCGGCTCTGGACCCATCGAAGGCAGAGACATCCGCCGGTTCCATAGTCAAAGAAGAGTCTCCCATCATATCGGACTCCGAACGGGTCTCGGTAGAGGCCTGCGAATCCACTGAAGCAGGCATCAGGGGCTGTGAAAGCACCTTGCTGAGTACCGGTGAACTGGCAACTAGCTTAACTGAAGCGTCGTCGGCAGCTTTGAACCTGTGCGGTCTGTCTCTGTCTTTATCCTTACATTTATTCAGAATATCAGTAGTCGAATGGTTTACCAAAGCCATTTCAGAATATAGAGAATGAGAGCGAAAGAATTTAGCAACAAAGATAGCCTGATGTTGAATAGTTTGGGCGTTAAACAAGGCACAAAACTGACAGTGAGGGACATTGTGGTCTGTGCCTAAACAGGTGACACAGTAAGAATGAAAATCTCGGTGTGGTATTTGCTTTCCACAGGCAAGACAATTATTAACTTTTTCTGACATTGGTTAGAGCAAGAAAAAAGGATCCTCAATGGGGTACTTAGCTTTAGAAGACTTCAGGATGATTCAATTAGTAAACGAAAACTCAGGTAGCGACCAACCGGCACTTGAGAACTGCTTCTGCTTCAGGCTCCTCGGCATGAAAGACTGATGTAATGGTGTTGGCTGCCTGTTTTTATACCCCTGACGACCTGAGTGACAGCATCTGACACAGAAATACTAAGTCTCTGGTATTCGGGCCAACTGAGGGCTACCTGCAGGCAGATAACAAAAGTGTGATGACTGCAACAGTGAAACACGAAGAACATTGTGAGTTACAGTATCTGGTGTTCTAGAAGCATTTATTAAACTCCCTGAAAGATAAACCATCCCTGAAGATCAGAAGCATTAGTTCTTCTAACACTCTATGGTGTGCACTGAGATCAATCACTCTGGGCTGCTGATCTCTCTTAACTGCTAACCTTGTTCATGTTTATTATCAGCTTTATCCTAACAGGGTCATATCACAGTCCTATTCAGATTAAACAGTGCAAGCAAAAATTAATTACATTTTTTCTCCTCATTCTTCCCCAACCAACAGCAGCTTTTGTGGGGCCCCCACACAGTTAATAATGATTAAGGGGCCCCTTGCAGCCACAGGTACCTACAGCTGGATATGTTATTAGTTTTAGTGGAGAGAATGTCCACCAGCAGGGTTTAACTCAGCCTGGAGCACTGTTCTGGTAGAAAAATATTTAACAGAATTGTGAAGCCTGTTACTTGACAAAACACTGTTACTATAACTAAAGAGCTTTGACTTTTGAAAGAGATATTATTACCCCCCCCCCCATTTATTAAGCATACAAGATTGCTGTACTAGTTTTTGTTGTTTAAACAAACATGTTACAAAATTTCAAGATAAGATAACTTGCTGTGGTTGGGGGCCCCCCAGGACCAGGGGGCCCTCAGCGATCGCAGGGTTTGCTGGTGCCTAAAGCCGGCTATGAATATAAACTAACTGTTTAACAGACAGACATTACATACATAAATGCTTACATCCCAACAGTTTACTACAAAATGGCAGTCAGGCTCTCACGTGCTCAGTATTTACACACTTGTACAAGCCCTTAGATAGCTTCTTAAGGGTACATACACATACATTAATAGGTTCATAGATTAGTACTAGGCTAACTGCCCTTGCGAGCCATTTTAAGCCAAGCCAATTATCCCCTGTGAGATTCAAACCCTGTACCTTGTGTTTGTAAGGCAAACACCTTAACCATTAGGCCACCCTACTTTTCAGTCCCTCCAGTATCCATTCTTTGTTTGATCCCAGGATATCTCAGCCACAGTCAGAGCTTCATTCCTCTGTGCCATGGAGCCAATATTTTGCATGCAAATTTTGATACTCCAAGGTTTGTTTAAGACAATTTCAGTAAATGATTTGTAGTGCATGGAACATCAAGATTACGTAAGTTGTTCACTTATTATACAAAACTATATGTGGGCTGAAACTGAGTACTTAACCTTACTGCTCCCACCATTTTATTACTGAACAGTATTTGAAAAGGACCGTATGCTACAGATGAAGCCTTTATCAATGCAGTTTCTATTAAGCAGAGGACTGAGTCATTTTCAACATGCAATTTAACATAAGGACCGTTTTGCTCTAGTGGTACAAAACATTGCACGTCATATAATCTTTCGATACTTGAGCTGTCCAAAGACTGAGGGACTGTTAGTGTTGAGGTTTGAGGAGGGGCTTTTGAAGGCTATCATGTACTGGTGGAGTACCTACAGTAAGGGGCCTATCTTGGTCATTGGGATTATTCTCCCCATCCTGCCTGGTTAGTGCAAATCAGGAAAGGGGCATCCATCCCTCCAGTGGCAAATCTATCACAATTCAACATTCATTTGTATTTGATCAGAGAGCAGAAGCATTCCTCTTGGGGGTTCAGGACAAGCTGGCATCATCCCTGCTATTAAAAAGATCTTGGCCCCTGCATCTGTATGTGTTCCACCTTGCTTTTTCCTCTGCCTTAGCCTGTTCCATGAGCCCTGCCTCTAAGATGAAAGACTTGAAGCTAAAGTTTATCACCGTACATGATTTTTTTCTTTGTTGTTTTTAAAGCTGTCCATACAGAACCTCATAAGGGAGACTAACATCTCTAACAATGATGACTAATCAAAATAGCTTTAATTTGGTTCTCTATGTGCATTTGCAATCCCTCTATAAAGGATAAGCCTACTATCCACATTTCTGCATTTGCAGGGTCTGTGAGCCCTGAATACTTTATAAAGGCATCAAAGAATCTATCTAAATAATCAGTAGAGTCCTCATTGTCTTTTTCCTTAATCATTTTAGCTCATTCCTGACATGTTTTTGGTTCATAAGCTATTGTGATGTCATCTACCAAAGCATGTTTTGTTTGGGATAGCATGCCACTATTTCCAACAGTGTATTTTTGTACAGGAGTTTTTTTTTTTATTTCTGGCTATTCTGCTTGTTGTACAAACTGTGCTAGAATATCATTTGGAACAAGATTCCACAGTAGGTGTTGCAAGCCAACCGTGGATGGTGTACAAGTATTGTAGGGCTGTTTGTATTCCCTGAAGGTAAAGCCTTCAAGGGATGCTAGTGAACTTTTCTTTTATGACCTTTTCTATGTAATCATCATCTGATATGGTATAATCAGTCTCTGTTTCATTTACTGCTACTGGGCAAAATTTACATTTTAGGAATGACCTGGTACAACTAGGGAATAGTGTGTGTATTTATGCTTAGGCTGTGAGATGTGTTTAGAAGTGTTCTGAGTGTTATGTCTGTGCTGGTCATGGTAAATAATATGAGAGGTTTCTCCATGAGTAGAATTGGTAGCTGCTGCAGCTGGTATTTGATCAATAAAAGATGGAGTGGTTATCATACCAATAAGGCCCCAATGCTTTTCTATTTGGGGAGCACCAGTGGAGTAGAAGAAAGAGCTGGGACTTGAGGTCCAGTTGTAGAATCCATCCCCTTCACTGCTTACACAGGTAATGGAAAATGTACCACATGCAGTAGTGTAACTAGGGGAGAGCGAGAGGGGTAACTGCCCTGGGTCCAAAGTGTTGGGGGGCAAGATCAGCCAATCCTGAGCTTTCTTTAAAATAATATCCGCTTACTGTAGCAACTGCTTGTGCAGGCAGGGTATGAACTGTAGCAACCTTTAGCTACATTTGCAGCAAGCAGTATGCTATCATTTAAAAGGCAAAACTTTTTTTAAACTAAAACATTTGTAGAAAGCACTTTGTTACAGTTTAAAAGAAAAAAATATTTTTTAATACAATATGTTGAAGCATGGTTGGGGTGAGGGCACAGAAATGGATCTGAATGGCTGTGGGAGGGGGTGTCATACATCTGGCCACTTGGTTTTGTTTTGTTTTTTCTTCAGTGGAATAGCTATGGGGGAGTAGATCTAACTGTAATACGCCAATTGCTTGCAATGTAGCAAATGGCTTATTACACTGATTTTTTTTTTTTTTTTTTTTTTTTTTTTTATTATTTTTTTCTCTTCACTTGAAGAGCTGAGGGGGCTGGTCCATAGTAACAGTACAAGGTGCTGGCTGAATCAGCTACACATCTGACTACAGGAATTGGGATTGGATAATGAAATAATTCATCAGTGGTTGTGTTGGGTTGTTGGTATTCCATTTTAGTTGTGCTAGATATTTTGAATTTTGTATTTTTATCTAGAAACTGACAAAGAGCAAATTCTTTTTCCTGTTCAATTATCTCAGATGCCCAATTATAAAAGCTAATACTATGCTGCTTCATTGTTTCCTTTTTACTATAAGTTGAGCTTCCAGTATTCACACATATCTCTATTAAATGCTACATCCAGTGGAAACTGAAGTTCCAGTTTATCATTTGTTAAAACATTCCACTGTTCTAGATACATACAGTTGTCCTGATCATAATTCTGATACATTGATGAAGATAGTATACTCTTTTCTGGAATTTGTGTTTTCTTGCTTTGCTCTCATAATATGATCATAAACACCCCCATTCATTCCCATGGTCGGACAAGATGAATGAAATTATTCACTCCTTTTTACGCACAGAATCAAACTGTGGGTTTCATACTCAGTCACTCTCTCAATACAAAACTGATCTGTTAGAGTGCAGAACTTGCCTTTAATTAACAGGATAACTGTAGCTATTGGAACCTGCATTTATTTCAGTTTCTAACCTAAGGGTAAGGTCAGAGAAGTCAGAAAAGAAGTCTGGATGGGCCCCATACTTGGGGGATATGAGTCAAGCGTGATTAAAAAAAAAATTAATCATGATCTGAGTCATGACACCAACTGCTACCGAAATGTCAAAATAGAAAAGTTCTTCCCCAGTACATCATTTTATTACACACACTGCTGTGTGGAGGTCACATAAATCTAGCCAAGCCTCTCTAAAAAGTGGCATTTAAGGAAAAAACTAATAACTCTTAACAGACACTGCAGAACCCATTTTAATTTAATATGGTTTTCACTGACTATTTTGTATTCCACATAACAGGTCTATGCAGTACAAAAACTATGATTAGATCTCTCTTATCATAACCAAGGTGTTATATTTTTATCAAAGTGGATGCAAAGATTCACCTCAGTAGCACTTCATCCTTTACTTGAAAATAAAGTAATCTGGTTATGATCAGAGACCTAAAAATGATCTTCTGTACTGTTTGTGAACACCTAGAATTAGTGTGCTGGGTCACATGATGGGGTGGCTGTTATTTAACTATATCTAAATATTTGTTCTGTTAAAAACACTGATGAATTGTATAGTATCAAGCCAATCTGTTCATGAATTGCAAAGTTAAACTATATGGGTGACTATCTGAAACGTTTGTTTTACAGTTAATTTCTCTTCCAGTTATTCTCAGTATGTTATAGATGCAAGTGATTTTGCAAAAGTGAAGATTATATTGTGTTGCTTGATTTTATACATTCACTGTTTTCCCAGTTTTTCTCTATAACTGTAGCCACAAAATGGCATCATGGCAGGTACTGAACAATAATTTGCATACACCTGCAATGCATTCTGTGTAAGAAAAACAACTTACTTCTCTGGAAGTGCAGCATCATAATCACATTGTGATTTCACTGCTACATTCTCACATATTATAGGCTATACATTAATCTATATATGTATATATATAGAGAGAGGGGGGGGAGAGTCTTTGCGGATTCAGTCTTCCATGGCAGGGAATTTCAGCTCCAAGAAAAATGTCAGGGTGCCATTCTTACCAACAAAATAAAAATGCAAAATCAACACACTTTTTGCATCAAACATTCTATAATTTGATATAATTTAGTATAATTTGATATACTTTATAGGAAAGTGGATGTATCCACCTTTAAGCATTTGCTACTTACATTCATTTCACAAAGTGACCAATGAAGTTTAATAAAAATTATTATTTTTTTAATTGTAAAGTGTTGCTGTAGTGCTGTGTTGTGTAATGCAGGACTTGTCCATGGCTGGCTTTTTCTGGTCACTTGCATTTGATCTTGTGACCAAACCATATCACCCAAAAGTCAATTTTGCATTAACCATGGATACTGCTGTTCTCTATCCCAGGAGTAGTATTTGTTGGAGGAGAAGCTTAGCGATTGCACTTTGTAAGCTTGTATGTCTTCTGGTTATCACTGTTATAATTACTAAGGCTTGATTACTCAAAAGCTGATGGGACTCATCTGTTCACCCTAGGAAATTTCTGTCTGATTTCGGAAAAATGTTAATATACCTGCACAGTACCTTAGACAGCCAGTCCCAAAGTTATAGTTAAATGCATTCATTAACTAACTTCATGATATGTTTAATACATTAGCTAAGCAGTATTTTATATTTATACATTTTGATATATTATAAATCAAACTGTCATTTAATGTTAAAGATAATACCAAGTTTTAGCAAACGAATGCAGCAGATGACTTTCAAACATTTGTTTCCAACAAAACATGACATTTTATTAATAATAGTATAATGCTTTTTGTTTATAAATAGTAATAATTTTAGTTTGTCAAATACACATATTTTAATGGAATTTCAGACTTATTCTAACTTCTTATCTTGTTCCTGCTATTAAAAGGACTATTGCCTGAGCATTGCTTATCATACTAGTCCATTTACATAATTTCTAAATTTAATTCATTCATTTGCAGACAAGGTACTCCTACTGGGCTCAGTAAGGTACATTTTGTTTTTATAGAAGAACTAAGGAAGAATAATTAAATAATTAAGAATGCAAGACTGTCTAGTGAAATTGTTCAAAGCCTAGACTCTCATACCCTATGTAGGAATACCTTGACATATAGTTTTAATGGCTGTGCATAGGTGTTTGAATGACAAACATTTGTACACAAAAAATGCTGGTGAAATAATACAACTGTAACAGTGAAAAGCACCAGCATCTCTAAGAAAATATATTATTACTACAATTGTACATTAATATTAACACCCCACTGCAACTGCCATGTGTGAAGTAGCAAGCTCTTCACCCATGGTTATTTAATACAATCAACTTCAAGATTACCACACAGCAAGAAAGAAGTCAATATCCCCTACGATGTGGACACCCTGAAGTTCACAAAAGGAGCCTGCTACTTCTTTCTGTATGTGCACTGCCCAGCACATCCATCGCATCACTACTTCACATACACTATAGGGCCACCATCATTGCAGTTCCTGTGCACAATAAATATTAGCACCTCATTGTGAATATAATGCCTAAACATTATGCAGTTACTTTTCTGGACCCTCATCCAGCACCATTAGTACACTGTATACTCAGATAGCTGTAACTCCAGCAAACATTTGCTTCCCTTTTTCTAAATGATATGGGACCTAAAGCTGGCATACATCTTTTTTTCTGAAGAACTAGTATGTCATAAATGTACTTTCCTGCAGGGGAATATTTGAGAGACAATCCAGTAAACAATGAATGCATGTGACATTTTGCATAGCTCTACCTACATCTCACAATTGTGAACAAAGATATTTAGGTTAAGTTTGTACTTAGGCCCTTCCAGTGACTTAAAAACAAAAGAAACAAAAATTCACAATGCAGGTGATTTTTATTTATTTGCATTAGAGTGAGAATATTATGAATTTTTAGTGGATTTTTAAAATGTAAAATATTGGAAAACTCATTTATGATTGCATTTTCAAGCCTCATGTCACAATTACTATTTTCAGCTAATAATCCTCCACCGAGTTGACAAGATCAAAGTATAGTAGATAATTTTTTGTCTGCGCATGACCGCAGCAGTCATAATATCTGAAATCTGATTACTTACAAGTGTCATCATCATGTCCACGGGGCTAACCTTGCATGGATTCATCTTATACAGGAACTTCTTGATTTGCTCAAATGTTGGCCTCTGAATAGGCTTACTGGTCCGGCACCTTAGAATTAACTGAAAGAGAAAGCAAAATGATTATGAAACATATAGCTTTAGTCTTTATTATACTGCAAATTAAACTTATTAACACAGTCAGTCAAATTCCTACAACACCAAAGAACAGACAATGGCTAAGAGGCACTTCTGGGTAATAAAACGTATGAGGCACTTCTGGATAATAAAACATATCAGTCATCATTTTCCTTAATTATGTTATAAAGTGCTTCTTCAGCTGACTGAATCACAGCATGAAGCTTCTATGTCTGAAGAGCCTTTCTTGGATAAACATTTCATACAAAAGAAACAGACATTTCCAACCCTTTAGAAATCTAAATCATCAGACAACTAATTCTACACATATGTTTTTACTGTAATCTCGATAACAATGAGCAAATGTAGTAGCAGTAGTGGATCCTTGAAGGACAGGGAATATAAACTTAGGTATAATCTATTAAATATTTTCAGAGATCGTGTTGCTTATTTGCACTTATGCAGCCTGAAACGGATAAACATTTTAATACATCAGGCAATGTCTGTTAACCATTACAGCAGTTATAATATTACTTTCTTCTTTATGCACTGCTCTTTTGAAACTGCTCTGCCTATTTATATGCATAAGACACATGATATGATTATTGCAGTATAGCAATATATATATGTATGTAGGAAATCTACATAATATTTTGCATCAGGATTTTGGAGTTTTGCTTTCCATAAAGTGATGGAACAAATACATTACTAATCTTTACTGGTAAGGGATTTAATGCTGTAAATGACAGAGTTGAATAATAAACTAGCATTTAAATTGACCATTTTATTACCGCTACAAAATGTGAAATCAGGATACATGACTGTCATAGGGGATATTAAGACTAATTTTAGTAGGATTCAAGTCACACAGTGACATTTTACAGAGTGCAAGTTTCAGGTTTTCACTGCTAAAATATATATTTTTCATATAATTTTATGCTACCACTTATTTTTAAGCTTTAAAGAGTACCGATTTTATATCTTCCTTATGAAAATATAGCTTCTTAGTATAATTGCAAGCTTACACTTACTTTCTAAATTTCAATTAACTTTTTGCCTCCATTAGGGCTATGGAAGGTTATCTTCCAGCAGCTAATTATTTCGTCTCTACACTTTTCATAAAATCAAGTTATAAGTTCTCAGTGTAGACAGGGTTCATATCATATCTCTAGAACCACTAAAACCATAAATGTTATTACAGAATTATAAACAGAGCTGTTCAGAATGAACTCATCCTCAAAGTAATAACTTTCATGTCATTCAAAGTTGTATTAACATGGATTTTTTGAGCTATACTATGTTAAAGAAGTAGAAGTTATTTTGCTTCTACAATGAAACTCTGATACACTATTGTACAAGCATTTCTTACTCAATACAGATTGAGAACAAGGTTCCCTCAAATCCTACCTGCAGACTTCTGCATAAGCATTTTTGTATGTGGTCGAGTGGATAACAAACTTCCCACAACCCCCAAAATATGTGTGTGCTCGCATGTGTGTGTGTGTGTGTGTGTGTGTTTGTGTGTGTGTGTGTGTGCGTCTATATATATATATATATATATATATATATATATATATATATATATATCTACACACACACACACATATTCATACATACATATACACTGACTACATGGTCAAGTAATGGTGAGGAAAGGAGGCACTCACCATTAAAGTGCACAACAGTGCAACCAAATTGAAAATGAAAGTGTCAGTGCACCAGTTGTGCAAACTGCAACAATAAAAACAGAAATCTACTTGCTCATAAATTGAGCTTAAACTTCATCCCCAACTCCCCCCAGCTCTACCAGATGAAATCAGTTCCAACGCATTTCTTCAATGTACTTGAGAGGAAGACTAAAATAAAGATGCCATGACTATTCTGATTACAGGAAACTATTTCAAGCCTAAAACAAATAAGAACTTATCTCTTTTCAAATTAACTAAATTTACCTCATCAGAAATTTTTATTTGGTTTCGGTACTTTCCTTGGAATGAACCAAAAATTAAGACAAAAGCTAGGTTTTCTTTAACTTTACATTTGGCAAATAATAAATTTATTGACCCAACTAAATGAGTCAACTCACTTGGTCTGCTTAAGCTATGCTGTATCTAAATAGTTTAATAGCAAATAAGAAAATTATGTGCTTAGTATTATGGTAGCTAACTCTATTACCATTCATGGGTGCTAGAAAAATAATTAATCCCTTTGTTGAAAAGGGGGTATTTCTCTACTCCAGTTTCTCTTTCTTTTCTGTTTACTTTAAAATGTATTTGCTGAAAATTAAAAAACAACCTAAAAATAACGTCATCAAACATTAAATTGACCATGTGCAACAGTAATCCTGATCTCAACATAAAACACAATTAATAAAAAAGCAAGCAATCACAATCTTTATCAGAATTAGAATGCCTGACTCCATGATCTGAAGCATGTTGCCATATTCAAAAGGTTTTTTTTTTAATTACAGTTTTACTTCTTTAGGTTTCATATTATATACACATTTCCATTTAGCATAAAAAATAAAGATTATTTTTTCTGTAGCCAACATTGCTTCTTTACATAACCAGTAGCTTTTCTATTTTGCAAAATTTCCAATGGATAGAAAACATGAGAAAGTTTTTACTCTCAAAAAACAAATCTCTTTTTTTTCTTCAGACTGATGCCATTAATTTTTCTTTGTCCAGTATCTTCAAAAATGTGACTATGACAGAGCAAAAGGCTTTTGCATCACATTTATTCTAGGTTAAATGTTAATAGACACCAACAAATTCAATTTCAGACTTGTGGCTCTGTTAAAGGAGAAATATCAGTATAAACATGATTTGATGCATGGAGTATAACAGAAGTCCGTTTGAATCTCTGTCCTTGGTCACATAGGTGATGTTATTATTTTTACAGTCTGCTTTGGACTCAAAGTCAGTTAACCTCACTGTGAGAATAAATTTAATTTCTGTAAGCCAGTAGTCACCTGTTTCTGCTTGTAGTTTTTGAGAAAGAAAACATACTGCTTGATTTCTTGGCCATGGAGATGAATACTCTACTCTGAAAGTTTTTCAGTTAGATCCTCCATACACAGTTTGAAGGCTGACCCTGTCTGTATACAAACCAAATCAGGTAACTTCTTCATAACTTTTACATTTTCATCCACATTATTTTTCAGGAATTTTGAAGATGAAGCCAGAGAAAAGGATGATTCTGGCTAAACAGTCATATTTTGGGTCAGACCTATCAACTCTATCTATTTTGGAAGAATCTCCCTATGTTCAGGTCTGATTTACCCTTGTATATGATACACATATTTTTGGAGATGTGTCCCTATTTTCAGGCATGTTTACTCCATCACACAATTTTCTAACTTCCCCCACCCCACCCACACAAAAGATTTTTGAAAATGTTTAATATGTAGAAAACCATACTGCATGACCAAAGTACTAGTGGCACCTATAATTTAAAGAAAGAAAACCCACATCTTCCATCTTCATTTTGTCAAAAGGAATTCCTCAATATCATTCAAGTCTACAGATCTTACTATGTGCCTTTGATAATATGCTTATATTTACATGCAATTTTTGTCATTCTCAATTTTTTAAACTTGTGTTTGGGAGTATTATCTCACATTCCTCCCCATTTATATTAGGGATGTGGGATATTACATTCCTCACCATTTACAGTAGGAAAAATAAATTGGTATTCAAATTTAATTCTAATAATATGTCCACATGTTTGGTTTGATGTACCTACTTTTCAAGTGTCTTTATTCCTGTTTTTCTCTGTTAGCAGCTTGAAAGGTATGTTTTGGATTTATTATACAAAGCTGGCAAGACAGTACTCCTTTCACTGACAATAAATCTGGGAAATCAGAGGATGAAGAAGAACATTTCTACTATTATTTTTAACTGAGCTGTAAAGCTCTGGCCATGAGCTAGATAGTCCATGTTTGGACACCATCACTAGCACTGGAGGGGACAGGTAGGGGAAGATTGGAGTAACCACTGGAAACTGTGCAAAATAGAAAAGCTATTCTTCCAAATTAGGGAAAGTGAAGTAATTTTGCTTGTTACATTGGTGATAGCTACAGTAATGTGGCTACATCCCAAGCAGTAATGAAGTTTCTGACCTGCATTGCACAGTGGTCTTCTACTGAGCTTGGACATTGAATTCTGTGATAGTATCCACGTGGCCCCTGTGAACCACCAACTATGGACTTTCAGGGTACCAACAGTTGGGAAAGAAGGGCATCTGCATGACTAGCAAACTAAACAACTCCCTAATACCCAAATAATGCATTGATTAAACTGTAATTTTGCTCAGGGAACAAATGGGACATCAGAGTTTCTCCTTGCATGAGGAATTTATTGGTCTGGACCTCACCCCGATATGGGAATGAATGAGTTGTTTGGGTGAATGAAGAGAAACTATTGAGTAAAGTTCTGTAGAAAAAGGGGTTGGTGACATATACAATGAACTAATGGTTTGAACTTAGAAAAGAGTTATGTGATGCATTCCAACTCTATTGTTTCATACAAAATAACAGTAAGCTTGCTTACTTAATAGTTTAGTTGGCATCAAATGTATACTACATGCAGCAATTTTTATACTCATTTTTCTGCCTTTGTCATGTATTAAGTAGGAAGAAGGGATTGAGCATAATAGTTTATCCAGCCTTTCAGATATAAGATATCCTTTATTGTGGATACATGACAAGCAATGGAATAACCTTGTAAACGCAAAGCAGGAGGTTGCAAGTGAAAGGAACAAAAGAAGCTCAAACTTCGGATGTACTAGTGTCTCAACCAAATTTAATAGATAGAAACTCATGTTAAGCACTTTCGTCCCATAAGAAGGACTTCATCAGTGCATGAGTTCATCTAGTAATTAGATAATTTAAATACAAAATTCAAACAATCAAATAAATGTTCACATCCAATTAATTATTCAAATAAGCAATTGACAAAAAATTGACATCTAATAAATGCCTATTCACAAACTTGTTTGATTACAATAGAACAACATTCCTAAAATCATGTTGATAGAAAGTAGCGTGTGTAATTTTCATAAGATAAAACTTCATATTTTTCAGAAATTAATAGATCTCAATTTAAGCACACTATTCATGAACACATGTTCGGTTAAACCTGGTCAGAGGGTAGCTTTTAAGGTTAACTTCCAAATGAATTATTTATATTCCAGTAAAACTATTCAATCACCTCCCCTGGGGTTGTTCACAACCCTGTCAATGAACGCAAATTTGGATTTCACTTTGGAGGAACCTGAATGTGTTTTGGTCTGTTTGTACAAAACATTTTTTGCATTATTCTTGGAAATATCGCATAGATGTTCATATATTCTTTATTCAATGGACATTCTATTTTCCCATGTAAAAACTGCCACAATTTGACATCCATTAATTTACACAATATCTTTAATAGAGAAATTGACCCAAATTGTTGTAACAAGATCTTTTCCTCTATATTTTATAGGGAAAAAAAATTGCTGTCTAGTATTGAATTGCAGTAATGACATATACCACCTTTCCATGTACCAGCCTTCTTAATATTTTCCCACTTCCAGTTGTTTTTGGTGCCACATTCAAAATTATCCTTCAAGTTGTCAAGCTTCTTATACACAAACATACGATACTTCCTAAAACAACTGAACAAGCTAGAATCCTGACCAAAAATAGCCCAGTTCTTGTTAATAATATTTTTAATCAAACCTGAATTGGTGTATTTTAGCACCATTGCTTTACTAAATTCATTTCCCTTGAGAAACTCAGCATGTATACCCAATAAAGTTGTAATCTAGTGTACCCTCTATTTTTGGTATTCCCAAAATTCACAAGGATATACACGACTACCCCCCCCACACATACACACACACACACACACACACTTTGATCCACTGTATCGGCCCATGGGTCAAAGACCCATTCTACTGCTACATTTTTGGACAAAATATTAAAACCTTAAATTTATGTCCACACATACTGAAAGACTCCTGGAACTTCTTGAGAAATGTGACTTACAAAACATTGTGAATTTGCTGTTTTATTTATGAAAAATTCAACAAAATATTTGGATAAAAAAAGAACTGTGGCTTACAATATATGGCATCAAGGCCTCAGTTTTACTACTATTGATGTAGTCGATCTTTTTTGGAGTATTCCATATGAACTTAGCCTCAAATGGTTTAGAGAAGCTCTGTTGGTTTGTGATTTTTGTGGATCAGAATAAGATCAACTTAATGGTGGACTATAGTGTTAAGTAAACATTTTTTCTGCTTTGAAGGAGAATATTTTAAACAGTCTGAAGATGTCACTATGGGAGCAGTTTGTGCTCCCATTTTTGTGAATATGGTTATGAGGAAGTGTGAAACTAATTTCGTTCTTGGATGTTCCTTTTCTAAATGGACTAAATATTACATATTTCTAGATGACATCTGTATTTTTGAGGTAGACACAAAGAAGAATTGTGTTAAGTCTTTTGATTACATTAACAATACTACATAATTTTTGAAATTTACCAATGCTTTTTCTTACTTAGATGTCACAATATTTAAGGTAAACAATAGTTTTAAATCTGGCATTTACAGAAAGCCCACTTTCTCTAACTCTTATTTACATTATAATAGTTGTCACCCTGTTAAGCAGAAAAATAATTTAGTCAGAAGCCAAATGATTAGAGCATCCAGGATGGTTGCCGACTATACACTTTTTGAGAAGGAAATGGATATCCTGTGTGAAATGTTCAAACAAAGGGAATATCTGGAACTTTTAATATACAAAATCAACGGATGAGGTCATTCAGGGTAGATCTACTAGATCCTATTTTAGGTACGGGTTCCTCACAAGATGTAACTAGATTGGACATGCAGGCTGAGTCTCTCAAGGGAAAATAATTTAGCAAAGCAAAGTTGATAAAATACAACATCAATTCAGGTTTGATTAAAAATATTATTAACAAGAATTGGGCTATTTTTTGTCAGGAATCCAGGGTGTTAGGTTTCTTAGGGAAGTATCCTATGTTTCTGTGTAAGAGGAGTGACAACTTGAAGGGTAATTTTGTACGTGGTACTAGAAACAACTGGAAGTGAAGAAATATTAAGAAGGCCAGTACATGGACATGTAGTATGTGTAATTACTGCAATTCAGTGCTAGATAATGACACTTTCCCTATTAAACACAGAGGAAAAGATCTTGTTATGACAATTTGAGCCAATTGTTCTATTAAGGGTGCTCCGATACCTCAAAAGTGAAATTTAAATTTGGGGTCATTAACAGGGTTGTCAACAACCCCCAGGGGAGATGATTGGGTAGTTTTACTGGAATATAGAAAATTAATTTTGCAGTTACACTTAAACACTACTGTCAAACCAGGTTTAAATGAACATGTGCCATCAATAGTCTGCTTAAATCAAGCTCTATTAATTTATGAAAAATATGAAGCTTTATTTATGAAAATTATGCACACTGCTTTCTATCAACATATTTATATTTTATACGTTTATAATTTATGGTTGTTCTATTTTAATCAAATGAGTTTGTGAATAGGTATTTATTAGATGGTGTCATTTTTTTTTTGTTAATTATTTTGTTAATTACTCATCTGAATAATTAATTGAATGTGAGTAGTTATTTGATTGGATGGATTTTGTTAAATAGGCTAATTACTAGATGAATTCATGCTCTGATGAAGTTCTTTTTATGGGACAAAAGCACTTAGCACAAGTTTCTTTCTATTTATTGAAGTTGGTTCAGACACTTGTATGTCTGAAGTTTGAGCATCCGTTATTCCTTTCACATGCAACCTCCTGTTTCATGTTTACTAGTTACCTTGTGTTTCGGAGGTCTGTTGCATTTATTTGTTTCCTGAATGGAATAATCTTGCCAAGACACCAATAATGCCAATATTTAATAAAAAAAAAAATGAGTCACAGAAATAAGACAATAAAAGTCTATTTAAATAAGAGCACTCAGCAGATAAGAATTTTCAATGTTCAGTCATGAGCTGGTTAAATAAATGCTTTCATTTCGGCTACGTATTTACCAGATTCCACTTTTGCAATGTCCTGTAACTCCATAAAGCAGTAGTCAGGTGTTTCCTCCTTAAAGCAGACAGTAAAATCGGACGGCGTAGCAAACACTGAAATTCATCACTGCAATGTCAAAACAGTCATGGACAAAAAGTCACTGATGTACTATCTGTAGAAAATAATGGCCTTGCTTTTATGTCCTGAAGCAAGGAAACAGTCAGCCATTTTTGAAATAGGCAAGTCAATCACTATTCAGTAAAACAGTTGCAGAATGTACCAAACAGAAATACTGAAAGTATTCACTTACAGGTTCATCACAACAGCAAAATAAAATTGTACAGCATCTGAGAAACAACAGTCAGACCAGATTATCACAATGTGAAATTGTTGTCGACAAACTGCAAACAACAATATACCAATATGTCAAGTGAACTTGACATATTGGTATATGTCAAGTGAACTTGCTAAGATCCATGCTGACTGACATAGATGACTGCTTCGGTATTCTTTTTTCATTCTGAGATATATTGCATGATAATGTAAAAGCTTTTGGTATCAGATGTAGTACTGACAGAAACACTGAGCTGGCATGAAAATCAGAAAGTTTATGACATTGCACTTAACAAAAAGCTTTACACAGATGAGTGATCTAATTCTGCACACTGAACATCTCCTTATATAGCATGTGTGTCACGCCATCCTCTTACCAGTTTGTATCATCAGTGATTCTCCAACTACAAAATACACATGGAAATCATAAAACATCATTTTGCTGCCTTTACTTAATCTTAAGACCTCATCCACTGTTTTATTCTGTTTTCCCCAATGTCCCTTATTTAGGCCACTTTAAATGACCACACTGTCATCACCTCATTCTACACCTTGTATATCTATTTTTCATATAAAATACATATATATTTTTTGTTTGTTTGTTTGTTTTTTCATTTGCATTACTGTTTATGTGCTTGGAAACATACATTTTCTTCAAGATGCACAAAATAACCATTAGAGTATAACCACTGACTGCAGAGATGCCAGCTTCGATTGAGAAAAGTAATCCAGCAGCTTGTAATATGCTTGCACCAAAATACCAAGGAACACAAAACTGATGACTTACAGAATGTAAATGGATAAGTAAACGGGTAGTCTGGTGCAGTACACTAAGCTACATGGCAATTTCTTAAAGGAATTGCTTTGTGAGGTGCATAGCACCCTAGCAGCCTGATACTATGGTAGCTTCAGACAGGGGCACACTAAGAAGACTGACCTATGGCCAGGCCATTTTCAGACTGTATTGTATAAATTATATGGTGATTGTACCACTGCATTTAGTTGCAAATGCAAAGAAAATGTATAGCTCCAGTTTGCATATGCGTTTTGAAGTTTGGGAAGTCTGTACCTTGTTCTTCTACTGTTTTTACTATGCAGTATAGCATCTTAGACAGTGTGAATGATAATGTACAAACTAAGTGTGAGAATGTCATATACATCGTATTACTGATTTCTACAATTAGGAATTTTTTGTCCCCTTGTACATCATTCTTGCCAGACCAGATCCCCAGTGCCCTACATCCATGCCAGGATTAACAGATAGTCTCCTACCTCTTAACTTACTCCGGTATTGCTGGGGCTGGTTACTAATCCTAACAGCATTCTGGGGAATTGACTGTCTCTGTTTCTGTCCAGGTTTTCTATTTTATCTTTTATATGCCCTACCCATCCCCTTTCCCTGATCTCCTTGCTCATTGACTACATACAGGGGCAACTCTCTCTGTGGACCATACTTTCTGTTAGAGAGTATCATCAATGAACAACCCCCACCCTGGATGGCTACACCTACTTCTCCCTGCTGATCAATCAGTCACCTGACTAGTGACCAAACCAAAATCAACTGGGACATAGTCAGGGCTTTATAACTCTATGCCACCAATGTGGCTTACAATTAGGACTGTTAATATCAAACATATATTAGCATTAGGCTTATGCAATACCTTTGTTATAAAATAGGCTATATCACAAGTTAAGGTTATTAAGGTCCCAAATGCTACCGTATCTAGGATGTTTTACCAGGCTAATTATGATAAAATAGTATATATGACCTTAGAGGATAAGGGAAATGTCTAGTTAATCAATAAATAATTGATACTGTTTTTACTTTAGAAATTGAAGATATTTTTTTTAAATATGTTCCAACCGGTAACTCTTATATACCTATTAAAATGTCCATCTACTAAAATAGGACCTTAATCAAATTACAAAGAAAAAACAAACATCAATGGGATGTTTTTGAAAACTCTCCACAGTCTTAAATAACCAACAGTACTAAAAAACACCCAACACCCTGAAGATATGTCAGCGTGATTATAGACCATGTACTCACACATCTGATAAAATAAGCTTATGTTTCAAACACATTAAAAGCTTGGCTGAAGCTGCAACCACCTGAGTAAAGCCATAGCTTTCCAAAATATGTAATTGTGCTATACTAATCTTGCTAGATTCCTGTTTGATCTAGGCATTAAAATTACTCAGCATTAACCTTCTTGGGTAATTACGCAATTGAAAAACAAGAACACTGAAGAACTCTTAAAAAGAAGCCCAGTGATAACCAGATGGGTGCCAAACCAGAATTAATTTGCAAAACATTCCTGTAGCCAGAATGTTAGCTGTCCAAATATTCATCTTGAGATACCTTGGACATTGATGGAAAACAAATGGCCATATCACTATTGATACTACTCTATCTTTGGCTACAAACTGCATGAACTGCCTGGAGTGTGGTGGGAAAATACGCAGCCAGATGTGGTCCAAAGTTGTTATCTAGACAGGTCTCCATGGTAAATACTAGGTTAACTGAGTTAAGCAAGTCCAAGATAATTGCTTGGCTTTTCTGAACAGATCTGTCATTACCAAGGACAACACTTGACAAAGCATTAGGAAAGTAGATTTAATTAAAAAGTCAAAAACAGAATGCTGACACAACATGTACCACATGGAAATTGCCAGTGTTTTATCCTCTGGTAGTGCCTAGCTTTTCTCATCCCAGTCTGACATCCAAAAACTGAAAGACTCCCACCACACTATGAACATTCAGTATTACACACCTATGACATTTTAAAGATAGCATGATTGATGATAAAAAAATTAGAAGGGTACAGAGTGACCAGAAGGACAGTATCTTAATACAGAACCAAGGGGAAAAACAGATATAGACCTCTTGTTGTCTAAGAATACAACTTGAATAAAAAATGGATATACTTAAAAAAAATCTCCAGCAAACAAAAGTAGTTAACTAATAAACCTACATATAAAAGCCAAAATTAAAGTAAACAAGTCATAGAAAGGGAACCATTTGCATAATTAAGTTATGCATGTTAACTAAGTATTCTCACAAATTAAAAGCAGATGTTACTACAAACAGCCATTCTGATCATCTCACCTTGTAGTTCTATAACCATCAGGACTGATGAATACATGTGGGGTGGAAACATTACAAATAAGTTGCAGTCCATTTGCATTCTCAGGAAGTGTCTAAGAAATGGTGATGTATTAGTAGACTCTCATCTGTTTTATACTACTTATAATGTGCCAGCACAAAGAAAGCATTAAAAACAAGATAAATAAGCTAGGGAATTTATATACAAAACAGCAACATGGTTAAATGAATTAATAGGGAAGGCAGAAATATAATAAAGCATTTATCTGTTAAAACTTAAATTTTATTAACACAAATAAAAATCCATATTGCCGCAGCTTCATAGCATTCCAGCTGTAATACAAACATCTGAATTCATCCAGTCTTATATAATATAATTTAAACAGCAATTCATATAATTAAAATATATTGGTAATGTTCTAAAACAAGTATAAGTAACAAATCTTTAGAGCTGGATATAACCTCTTTACCATATCTAATCCAAAATTATACAGTTTTTGAAGCAAAATTGTGTTATTTGTGAATATTATTTTGTTGGTAAAGACAGCTCCCTGAAGATTTTTCCCAGAGCTGAACATTTCTGGTATGAAATCATGAAAGACTGGACCCACAATGCCTCACTTCCTAACTTAATGTATTGACTACTGTATTTTCATGTTAAATGCATCAGAAGTAGTTTCTTACTTTCTAAAAAGACATGGTCAAATAGGTTTTACAGGTGTTACACATCACCATGAAAATTAATACAGATGGTGCAGTAGTGAAACCACAACATAAATGAAAAAACAGATTCTATGTAAATGTAAGTCATCTTGATTACTTTTAATGTTGTGTAGTTATATGGAAATCATTGCTCAATACCTACCATGATATTATTTTGTGAGTGGGATTTTAGAGAAACATTAAACAAACAGTGAAATAGAAACAAAACAAAAAGAAGATCAAACAGCATATTGCAATCTTTATTTTTTTACAAATCACTTTTTAATAACATTTTACTAATTGTAAAACCTTCTTACTTTGTACACAACCTTGCTACTCTTATCACCTGAGTATAAGGTAGAGAATCAATTGGTGATTTTGGTTAATCACTATCACCATGAAGAAAATGTGGTTAAATCTTTTATTTTGTCATTTCTCCACAAATTGTAACATTTTTTTTTTATTATGTATTACCCTTAACAATAAACAAGTCATCTACAAACCTACAATAAGCAACCAATTCAAAACCTTCCATACAAAATGCATTAATATATTCAGCCTCAAACCTTCCCATGATCACATTTTCAGATGTGGGCAAAACATGCCCTCATCTCTGTACCTATACTTGCAAAAAATTTGCTAGTAAACCTAAAATAATTAAACGTCAAAGTTAATTCCTATAATGCAATTAGAAGAGAAGACAGAAACAAAGTACAAGTACAATTCTGTCACAAATGAAGAAGCTTCTTCAGACTTCCTCACAGATAGCAGTGCAAAAACCTCATAGGTAATACAGCACATGATTTCAATAAGCATTTTAAGCACATTACAAGAAGAAATAGAGAAGGTAGGCTAGAGCTTCTGACAGGGTACTGCTATAAATGAAGTAAAACGTTTTACTTCTTTGGACCTCCTCAGGTATTGGCTAGAAATGACCTTTGTGTGGCAGCCCAACTCCACTTGCAAGGGTAAGGTACGTTGCTCTGCTCCACAATAATACATTTCCTAATCATATGTGCTCTGCATTGTGCTCTGCATGCAGAGCACCATGCAGAGCACAATAATACATTTCATACTCACATGTGCTCTGCAAGGTGCTGAATTGCATGTGTTAATTACATGCCTATGAATTACTCGCCTGAGCAATTTAAACAACTGTTCATGTAAGCACACTGCCAGTAGTGCCAACCTCTACATGCCTATACTGCAGGCATGTAGACACACACACACACACACACACACACACACACACACACACACACACACACACACACACACACACACACACATACATGCACACATAGTCTCACACACACACACACACACACACACACACACACACACACACACACACACACACACACACACACACACACACACACACACACACACACACACACACACACACACACACACACACATATATGCACAAATAGACACATACACACACATATGCTTCTAATAACATGTCACCACAGGCTAGAGTTCCCACCTTTGCAAATGCCTAAACTGGGTCATTTTTATGAAATTTTGCAGGAGGAATCACACCCACAAGAGGACTGGACTTTATTTATTATTCTTGTGCAACTTAGCTTGTTCCTCACATTTCTTGTAATACTTTGGGTTCTAGATACAAAATAATTACTTTATGTAACTGTTAAAGGAAACTTAGGAAATACCTTTTTTGATCTTAAATTTCAGGCCATTTTTTCACTACTGCACAAATTGGTACTGTCCATGTAAAGAAGGACAGGTGGTAAGTCTATTACAGGCAAGCACACAAGTATACCTACAAAGACATGTAGATACACATTATACAAATTTACTAAGACGTAATGAAAAGCTTCTCATGTTGACATACACTACAGCAGACCTGCTCTGCTGTGCTCTGCCTTGATCAGACATTCCAACTCCCAGTACATGGCTAATAGTCATTTTTGTACCTTTGATGCTCTAATTAAAATAATAAAATGTAGGTATGGAAACATAGCAGGCAGTATATCAAAACAACAAAAGCAGCAGAACTCAATATAAAATAAAACTTTAATAGTATTGATGAGTGCTTTCACACTACAAGAGTGCTTTTTCAACAAGTTTATATCAATAGAACAATCGCATATTAATTAAAAACTGCCAGTCACGGTTAAAAATCATTTAAACTTCTAAGGTAGCTCCCTCCCCTTCAGTACCAGTCTCAGGGAAACCCTATCATTGATTCCTGGATATCTGTCTGCTTGTAGCTTAATGATCCAAGATAATTCATGCTGTTCTGTGTAATCCCACAGATCACTACTCCTCTCACTAACACTAATCTTCTCTAAAACCCTAAAGCTAAAAACATGCTCAGTACCAGATTATATAGTGTGCTTGGCTATAGCACTTTTAAAATCCTTAACCCTTGTACTGTAGAGATGTTCCCTAATAAACTCCCTTATGGAGCAATTAGTTTTTCCAACATAAAATTTTGAACAGGCCGCACAGATTGCTAAATAGATAACATCCCTGGTATCACAACTAGCCTGAGTCTCAAAATGGTATTCAAAACCTGTACGTGGATGTTTAAAGCTACTTTTCATGTCAATATAGGGGCAGTATTTGCACCTATTACATGGATACATTCATTTTCTCTCTTCCTGTAAGGGGGTATCTTGTTTAACATTCCTATAACACAACTGCCTCTTAAGGGATTTCTTGTTCCTAAAACCGAATTTAGGTTTGTCTCTCACCAAACCCCTAATCCGATCATCTGTTAATAATATTGGCCAGTTGTCTCTGATTATATCACAAATTTTCCGAACATCACTAGTATAATTCAAAAAAAAGGGGACTCACTACCACATGTAGTCAATTCAACCTCTTGATCCCCACCTTTCTTAAAATAAGGTTGCACTCTCCTCTCTCTCAAGCACTCAATGTCTAAACATATACTATCCACCTCAAAAGATTTATAACCCCTTTCCAAGAAATCTTGTTTCAGGAGAGCTAAATCTCTCCAAAAACCAGGTTCAGCACTATTAAGCCTTGAAATACGCATACCCTGCCCTCTGAGAATGTTCTTGTAAATAGAGGTGGGATGCATACTATCACACTGCAGCAGACCGACCATTGCATCTACAAGGTTTCCTATATAGGCTGGTCCCAAAGCCAAACCCAGGCTCCCTATAAATACACACATCCAAAAATTCCATAGAATTATAGGAGTGATGCAAGGTAAACCTCAAAAAGGCCGTTGCAGAGTGTAAAAATTCTATAAAATGTTGTAGTTCCAACTCAGAACCCTCCCACAACAAAAAGATGTCAACCACAAACCTGCGATAAAAACACAGGTGGCATACAAAGTCATTATTGGTCAACACATACTTATTTTCCCACTAAGCAAAAAACATGTTGGTATAGCTACTGGCACATGGAGTGCCCATTTGTGGCTTTTGTATATGAGAGATACGGTTAATCCCAAGGAAGTTCTCTGTTTTACTTTTTCTTTGCTGTTCTGCTCGGTCCTTGCATAGTATGAACATCTATGGCTTATCGTACTAAATAAGGTCCAAGTCAGTGAACTGAGGCACAAAGTGCTGGCTCCTTCTATATATAGGCACATTAATGCACTGCCACATTTGCAAATGGCTCTAGAGGAATGAGCATTGCACTGCAGTGTTCTTTTGTAATCTCTTGCACTAAAGTGCACAAACCACCTGGATGCGTTTGTGTGGTATGAAAGTGGGAATATTAATTCCACACATAGTAGCACAGAACTCACAAGGATTACACAGTAAATAATTTCAACAATGAGGAAAGTGCATTCTAGGATAGTATCCTGCTATAAACAGTAAGAGGAATGGTACAACCAGCTGGGTGAGTAATGACATGCCAGAGTTCACACTGCCATTGGAGAAATCCAATCAGTCAGGCAGCTATGGAACCAAACAATATCAGGTAGCAACAGTGCTATAACTGATCCAGCATATAAAAAAATAAAACATTCACTGAGCCAGGAAAAGAAAGTTTATTCTGCCCTGTTGAAAACAATAGTCAGTAGTACCCCCAATAAACCCCCCAAGTAAAACAAGAAAAAAAAAATCACAGAAAAAATAAGTGGTAAAAGGAGGTAATCACAAGCCCAGTCATAAAAAGTGAACATGCTAAAGCTCAATGCATGTAGCTAGCAGCAGCTAGCTATCGCTGCAATACATGTAGCTAGCATCAGCTAGCTATCGCTGCAATACATGTAGCTAGCATCAGCTAGCTATCACTGCAATGCATGTAGCTAGCATCAGCTCGCTATCGCTGCAATGCATGGAGCTAGCAGCAGCTAGCTATCACTGCCTTTTCCACACGCTACTTCTCCGTTCAAGGCAAAACTTTGAATTAAGGATAATGAATGTGGTTTCAGTCCTGTGAAGGAAATTTTGCTAGAAAATTAGGAATCAGAAGAGGAGAGAAAAAAAAACAAGAGATTGAAAATTCTGTGATAAAAAGTGCAGGTGAAGTAAAGTACAGAAATACTTGAAAAGAAAGCTATACAACAATCAAGAAGAAACTTAGAATCATGGATAGCAAGTGATGATTCAGAGTGATTGTCACTAATTCCCTTCAACTACCAGATGTATTACTAGAGTGAAACAAAAGCAGAAGAACACATAACACTTTCTCATCCTTACTTTCACCTTGAGGTAAAAAATGAAGCTCTTAGTTATTCTGCAGACCTTGTTAAAGTCTGAACTGCATAACAATTAACAACAAAATCATTTATCACTGAAAGAAGTCTGTAAGACTCTGTAAAGAACAGAGATAAAACTGTACCAATGAAATACTATAGTAGCCTTCCATTTCCTGTGTGCCTGAGGCTGAAGTGCAGGAGACTAACTAGCAGTTCCATGATAATGTTATACTGAAGTGCAGGAGACTAACTAGCAGTTCCATGACAATGTTATACTGAAGTGCAGGAGACTAACTAGCAGTTCCATGACAATATTATACTGAAGTGCAGGGGACTAACTAGCAGTTCCATGACAATGTTATACTGAAGTGCAGGAGACTAACTAGCAGTTCCATGACAATGTTATACTGAAGTGCAGGAGACTAACTAGCAGTTCCATGAAAATGTTATACTGAAGTGCAGGAGACTAACTAGCAGTTCCATGACAATGTTATACTGAAGTGCAGGAGACTAACTAGCAGTTCCATGACAATATTATACTGAAGTGCAGGAGACTTACTAGCAGTTCCATGACAATGTTATACTGAAGTGCAGGAAACTAACTAGAAGTTTCATGACAATATTATACTGAAGTGCAGGAAACTAACTAGCAGTTCCATGACAATGTTATACTGAAGTGCAGGAAACTAACTAGCAGTTCCATGACAATGTTATACTGAAGTGCATGAGACTAGTTAGCAGTTCCATGACAATATTATAATGAAGTGCAGGAGACTAACTAGCAGTTCCATGACAATATTATACTGAAGTGCAGAATACTAACTAGCAGTTCCATGACAATGTTATACTGAAGTGCAGGAAACTAACTAGCAGTTCCACCACAATTAGATCTTGCATCACACACTCTTCCACAGTCTGCTGACCCTCATTTCTAACGAAACACAACCTCAGACTATATCTCATCTCCTGCCACAGCTGCCATAGGCAAAAGCATCTTACTTGCTCAACTTGAATATGGGCTGCCATTATTTGCCACTACTTCCATGCAGACTTTCTGAAATAAAACATATCAGTTCATTGTTAATTCCCCCACCTTGAACACCATTGCTACACTTTGTCTAAAGCTGAATGGTGGCCCATACACTCTAGATCCAATCTTCTACTTGGATTCCTACTTTGTAAGCTATTCCATCAAAACACCTCCTTTCCTCTTCCTGGGAAACTCATTGCAGTCACCATACATAGGGCATACTCGTAAAGTCTTTTGGTAGTCGAAGCGCTAGAAGAGATTGATTCTTATTTTAATAAAACTGTTTGTGCTTGGTGTTTACATAATGACTCTGTTTCACTGGCACTGTTGTGTGTGGTACAGTAACTTTCTAAGTTGGTTAGAGCAATATTTAAAATTGTCCCTATTATTGGACCTCTGTCCCACTTTTATTTATGCCTTTGTCCAGATTTCTTGCTCTAAGAGGTTGAGAGGTATGATCCCAAGCAATTCACACTCAACAGTGATCTATCTCATCATACCTCTCAACGTCTTAGCACAAGAAATCGGACAAAGGCAAAAATAATAGTGGGACAAAGGTTCAAAAATAGGGACAGATTTTAAATATTGCTCATACAAACTCAGATAGTTACCAGGATAACTGGTTTCATGTTAGCATGCATTTACTTAAAGACATGAAGTCTGAAATTCAAATGTCTGTCATTGTTTATTGCACAAGAACAGATAAGAAATATAAGCAAAAAGCAGAACATTCTGTGATAATCTGGAAAGTTGAGTGGTATGATGCATGCTGGTAATCAGTTACTTTACAGCAGCTTGAGCTATTCTTTAGTTTAAAATTCAAATAAATTTTATTCACAGTGTACCCTTAAATTAAGGCACTTTACAGAGAGAATAAAAATAAAATTTGTGACATGATTTATCTAGAGCAGTAGGTTAATCCACATATAAAAACAAATATTTGATAGACAGATAGATAGACAGATAATAGATAGATAGAAAGATAGAAAGATAAATAAATAAATAGATTGATAGATAGATAGATAGATAGATAGATAGATAGATAGATAGATAAATTGCATTTTCTCTGCCCAGTAGTATGAGTCGTTACCAAAACAGATCTACAAACTAGATGATTAACTGCACAGATAAATATATAAACAAATGGACTTGAATGTTAGTACACCATTTGGCAGTGTACCATGTGCTTTTTATAATTAATTAGTTCATAATATTTTTCCTAAATCTGTAAATCAAAACAAAACTAGCAGAAGTTTCCTGATGGCATTCCTGTTGACATTCTGAAGAAATTCGAGGGGGGGGGGTGCTGATGAAATTCTGAAGACCATAACTTCAATCCAAAGTTGCAATCCTCACAACTCTGGACTCAAGGTGCAAAAAACAGGAATATGTACTAAACCTGAGATTGTGGCACCTTAAAGTATTCTGTTTATTCTGAAATGTAGTTACTGCATTTAGTGTATGTAAGTGGGAAGCATATGGAGCTATACTCCTCTGAGGGTGATGTGGAGGGAAGTACTTTAATAGCATTACAGCAAGTACTGAGATTTGTTGTATTTATTTGTCATTCACTATTTTCGTAACTACAAGACTAGTAATAATCAGTCTGTTACTTACAGAGGGATCATTTAAGGAATTGTAGATCAGCTGCAGTGGTGGTGCTGTGGTAGCATTGTCGCTTCACAGTAAGATGTTGTCCTGTTCGATTCTCAGCTAGAGCATCTTCTGTGTGGAGACATGCATGAATGGGCATGCCTTTGTTCAAGATTGAGCGTCAAGGCTGGCAACTCGGCACATAAAAATATGCTGCCAATCATTAGCAGACCGGAGTTCCGCTGTGGTGACCCCTAACCGGGAAAAGCCAAAAGGCCCAACAAAAAGGGTCATAGCAAGCTACTAGCCCTGTGGCCCTTATAAGCCTAACCAATAAATTAGCCCATGTTCCCACAAGTCAGCACCCAATGCCCCTGTCCAGCAGGGACACAGGTGGAATCCCAGGGGTGTATTTTCTATTTTCCATTAAGTCACCCAGGTTCCTCTTAAAGAGGGATAATGAAGTACTCTGCCTGACGTGGAGAGGGAGTCTATTCCACAGATGGGGGGGGTCTCTGGAAGACAAATCTGTCCCGCCAGCAGGTCCTATTGATGTCACAGACCAAGTTGAAGTTTTGTGTGTGAGTCACGCGAGTGGAGTATGGCTTGCAGATATGCAGCAATTACATCAAGGTAGGGGTCAGAGTTTGCTCTGTATGCCAGATATAGATCACCTCTGAGGAGTCTGTCTGAGACAGAGTAGAGGGGCAGGGATTTTAGCCTATCCATGTAGGATAGATTTTTGAAGCCTTGGATTCTCCGGGTCAGGAATCTCTGTGGTCTCTCCAGCTGCTGCATGTGCTTCTCCAGGTACATGCCAAAAGGGGCTTTATACTCAATGGTGGGCCTGATAAGGGAGGAATACAGGGAAGTTATGAATTTCTTGTTCCTGGAGGACATACCCTTAATAATGTGGTGAGCCATGTAGAAAGTTCTCCATACAATGGAAGCAACATGGTGGTCAGAAGTTAGATTGCTGTCAACTTGGGTGCCCAGGTTCCTCACAATTCCTTCCATGCTTAGGACATTGTTATTAATGTGATAATTTGTGGAAATGTCACTCACCCCAAAGGGGATGATGATGATGCATTTTTTGGCATTTAGTTTGAGGTTGTGCTTTTAGCACTAGTCATTTGTCTGGGTGAGACCCTCGGGTAGAATTAAGTTCTTGATTTCATCAGAATATACTGTTACATGCTTTGATGAAAGCACTTAATAAATTTTATGCTGACACTGGTATATCATGGAGACTGTGCTTTTAGGCTTGGAACTTAGTGGTTATTGCTGGTTCCTGGTTCATAGTTTACCCTCAGGTAGTATGTCTACATCACTAAGGAAGCTGATGACAGTACCCAGCTTGCAGTCATCTACAAACTTGGTCATCCATAGACCTCTAGTTTTGGCTTGCACCTCAGAGAAGTATATCCCAAACAGCAGGGGCCCCAAGACTGATCCCTGGAGTACGCCACTCATTATGGGTTTACTACTTGAGGTAGCTTCCCCTATTTTGACTGAGTGAGTTCTATCAGTGAGCCAGTTAGCTACTCATCTGGTCACATATGGATTTAAGCCAAGCTGGGAAAGTTTATCTATTATGCCTGAGTGGGAAATAGTCCTGAAGGCCTTGGCCAGGTCAGGGTACATGGTGTGCGCTGTCTTCCCCTCGTCCATGGTTTTGGTGACTGACTCAAAGAAGTCTACCAAATTTAACAGGCATGATCTCCCTTTGACAAAACCAAACTGTAAGGGATCAAGTGTTTGGAGGTTGTCCTTGTCAATGTGACCCATGATAATGCATACCCTGGCCTTGCAAATCAGGCTAGTTAGGCTGATGGGTCTATAATTGCCTGGATCGGTGGACGCTCCACCTTTCTGCAGAGGGATGATGGTGGCTGTCCTCCACTTGGCTGGGACAAAACCTGTACTCAGACTTAGGTTGAATAGGGTGCCTTATGGTGCTGCGAGTTCCTGCCTGAGTTGATGCAGGATGCAACCTGGGATGTTATCAGATCCCATGGAAGATCCAAATATGCTTAGGAAAGTGTGTTTCAACACTGGCAAAATATTGCTGGATAACTAGGTTTTAGCAAGTATAACCAATCAAGAAGACCTTCAGAACATATTCATGAGTGTACCTTTGTCTAATATTAAGAAACAAAGATGAGAATATCACATTTATCTTTCTACATTTTCCCATCGCCCACATACTTGACAGTGATTTTTTCAATTTGCAATGAAGAAAAATCCTAACATATGTTAGAATAATTCAAACATCAGCAAAAAGACAAATGTCTGAGTGCAAAGAATATTAAAAATATGGAAGTTAGTCATTTGAAAGGTTAGCTGCGATGCTTTTGCTGGCATAAGTATTTGATATGCTACATTTTCCTGTAAATCTAGTCTAACCATGGCATACCTGGAAGAGGTCTCAGTGGTACTTTTATATAATATGCCAGCATCAGCTCTATGTCATGTTATATGCACAGTTAGAGGATATATGCAAATTTCCTTTCCTACCCATAATGAAAATGCAATGCCACAATTCTTCTTAGGACTGAAAGATAAAGATAATCATCCGATACTCTTTATAAGGGATGCCATCAATAACCTGCTATCCAGTGTCCACAGGGCATCAAATGCAATGAATACTTTCAGCATCTTCAAAGCACCAAAGCTGTACTTCCCCAGACACGGTCTATAATGAAAGAAGAAGAGGAGCCCACCCTGGCAGAGGTAAGAACAGCACTAAGTAAAATGGAGTCAAGGAAAGCAGCCGGCTGAGTGGAGGTCATGGGGTCATGGCAGATATGATAAAGATGTAGAGGGAGTTAGGGGGAAAATATCTCCAGAAGATACTCATAGTAGTATGGAGAGAAAGGCATATCCCAGATGACTGGAGTATAAGTATTCTAGTGCCAATCCTCAAAAACAAAGGGGATATTCACAGCTGTCGGCAGCATAGAGGTGTCTGACTACTGTCACACTGCATCACAGTTCTGGAAAAGGAGTGACTGATAAACAAATATGCAGAGTAGTAGTCAGTAAAATTGGAGATGAGCAGTTTCGATTCAGATTAGGATGCAGCGCAACAAACCCGATGTTTGCACTGAGAGAAATATAGATTAGAAGAAGTTAGGGAGAAGGAAAGAGTCCAAATTAGCATTCTTAGACTTGGAGAAAGAATATGACAAGGGTCCAAGAAGTGTAACGTGGGCAGCCCGGCAATGGTTTGAATTAGTAAGGCTATGTACAAGGACCCAATGACACAAGTACAAGAAGTGTTTGAACTCACAAAGAGGATGCCAGTGAGACTAGGTGTACACCAGGGTTGAGTCTAAGCCCACTGTTGTTCATACTGGTGATAGACTATATTAGTACACAGGTTGAAGGGGCCATATCAACAAAGTTTCTATACATGGACAATATGGTATTACAGGCAGGCTCAAAAAAAAAACTTCAGCAAATGATAGGTGAATGAAATGCAAAGCTGATAAGACAGCTGTAATGGCAGAAAATGTAGAAAACAGGAGAAGCTGAAATTGATATAGAAAGGAAAATGGTAGAACAGGTTAATAACTTCAAGTATCTGAGAGGGGTCGTCGAGGATTTAATTCTGAATCAGGAGATTAAAGCTGGAACTAGTGGGGCTGCAGCCACCTGGCACAGAGTGTCATGGAAAGTATGTGACAGTGGAATGCCAAAGAAAACAAAAAGAAAGGTATACAAAACAGTAGTGCAACTAGTACTGCTATATGGTACAGAAACCAGAGCAGGGAAGGTAGAGCAGTTGGGGAAGCTAGAGTTAATAGAGAAGATGGGTGGCAAAATCCACACTGGGGAAGAGATGAAGAAAAGAGGACATACGAGCAGAAGCCAAACTAACTCCAATTGAAGAAAGATCAAAGAGAGCAGATTACAGTGGTTTGGACACGTGCAGAAAAGCAGAAGACAATCTGGTGAAGAAGATTAGAGACAGACAGGAAGAAGGCAAGAGGGAATTAGGATGTCTAGCAAACAAATGGATGGATTGTGTGTGAAAGAAGACCTGCGACAGTCTGGCATGATTGTTTAAGAAGGTAGGAGAGTGGCATTGAATAGAGAGGGATGGTAACAGTTAATGTGACACTCCAACCCCATGTAGAAAATGATAAAAAGGTGGTTGGTGGTGCTGTTGCTGCTGATGACTTCCTCTCAGGACAATGTTGCTGAGAAAATGATCGCAAAAGTAAATGCTTGTAAATGGCAGCGATTTCAGGTATTGCATTCTTTCAAAAAGAATAGTCAACAGTAAGTATGATTTGCTGAAATATGGGATTGTTAGCAGCTGAACTGCTCACCTTTCTGACTGTACAGTCTTAGAGTTCGATAAACTGACAGAGAGGGTTTGCATGTACAAAGCACCTTGGAGGATGAGTGAGGAAGTACAAAAGATGATTACTCAGCCATCTGCATTTTGGCTAACACTGTGTTTTGATTAGCTGCGTGCTTGTGGACATCTATATAACTGTGAAATATTGGTACCAGATTTGCCTATGAAAACAACTAGAGCAGAGTCCAGGCATTCTGAAAACATTTGCCACAGCTTCCTAGGAAGAAATGTAACCAGATTGTCATTATACATATATTACTGTGCTCATAGGTTATAACTTTTTCTGTATTGTTCAAGAACAGAAAAATGGCTTCAGATGTCTAACAAACTTTATTTATTATGACTGTCCATATACATATCTATCTATCTATATATATATATATATATATATATATATATATATATATATATATATATATATATATAGTGTGTGTGGGTCTACCTGATAAGATTTAAGACCCAGATGATTGAATCCAACATGATCCAAATGACATGAACGAAACTTCAGAAAAATGAAAAGTGAAAACATCGAACTTCAAAAAATCAAAAATGTCCACCGACTTTTTAACATCATAACAAACAGTTCCCATACATCACAACCAACACCCAGCAGTCATGGGAAATTACATTTCCTTATGTTTTTGCAGGGGGGCTCTGCCCAACTGCACCTCCCCACACCCCCTGCCAATTAAATATACTAAGTCCGAGATCGCACTACATTGAAGACAAGGGTAAAGACCCACGGCATGCCCACATCTGTGCAAGAACCACCCAGTGAAGTATGCATGTACAGCATCACCATCCTATATTAAAGTGGAACTACTCATGAAATGAAAATAACTTCCTTTCGGTTTTTCAAAGTTTGATGTTTTCACTTTTCGTTTTTCTGAGGATTCATTCATGTTCTCAATCATGTTGGATTCAGTCATCTGGGTCTTGATCTTATCAGGTAGACCCATATACAGTATATATATATATATATATATATATATATATATATATATATATATATATATATATGTATATATATGTGTGTGTGTGTGTGTGCGCGCACGTGTGTGTGAGTGCATGTAGATACTATAGATATAGGTAGACAGAAAAACAAATAGATAGATAGATAGATAGATAGATAGATAGATAGATAGATAGATAGATAGATATTTGGAATCAGAAGTATGAAATGTCAAAAAATGAACTAAAATTAGTTTAGAATGTGACCAGAGAAAATGAACATTTATCTGATACTGCATATACTGTCCTGTATATTGATTATAAAAGTAAAACTTAGACATTTTCAGCTTGTGCAGTGGCGGTAGAGGGTTATAATGAAATGTTTATAACTATGAATGTTAAGGTAGAGAAACACATTTTCAAATACTACAACACAAATTATGGTTGCAACTGAAATATTGTGCCATGCTGTAAATTTCTGTGAGCATTCTGATTGATTCCTGCTGCATGTTATAGAAATTATATTAAGTTCAGAAAATAAAGTTTCTGAAAGAAGATATAGTGAATGTATACCTCAAAGTCTGCAACATTGGCATAAGCAGGAGAGGAAACCAAGGTTAATGATTTTTCTCAGTTACCTGAGAATTCTTGTATTAGCAAAAGGCTTGTATTCCATCAGGGTAATATAATTATAACCACAAAAAGGCATGCCATGCTTTGTAAATTAAAGGGAGACCTTTGGAGACACTATTCTTGACAATTCTTGGCAGAATCACTGTAGAATTATATGGGCTAACTTATTTTTAAGATCTATGAATTATTAAAACAGTTGCTGCTTTAATTTCAGACAGAAAGTCATTTTTGAAGAAAGGCAAGATACTTGTCTTTCATTCTACTATAAATCAAACTAGCAGGTCATCTCTTCAGAGAGTAATGCTGAAAAAGCCTCTAAAATAAATCAGATTGAGGTATGCATGGTAAGCCTGATTTGATGGTCTGTAGTAAAAGGCATGCCTTCTTTAGACTGCATCAGTTGTTTATTATCAAACTTATTGTCTTATGGAGCATGCAATAGGAGAAATTAGTTTATAAATTCAGACGGATAAAACATGTCTTGACAACAGAATACCAGATGAAATATAAAGTAAACTGACAATCTCTTCTATTAATAACACAAGCACACAATCCTGGTGCAGGGTCAAAGCAATGACTACATCTTCCAGAATATTCTATAATAGGATACTTACTATATTATAAATATCGATTGACAATGCATGTATAAAAATAGTACATGAAGATTATAGCTGATAGTTCGTACTAAACGCACTTTTTGTAGGCCTTTATATCTAAATCATATGTACCAGTGGTTCCCAAACCTTTACGGGCGGAGACTCACTTTTGAAACCAGTAATTTTTCATGACCCACTACTCACATGTAATGCATAATTTAAAAGAGCTGGATCATGGTTAAATGAAGCCCTAGGCAGGGTAATATACTGGGACCCCCAAGAGCAGCCCTCTCCCCAGCCATTCCCGTGTTTTATTACTTGGCTGTTTCTCCCCAGTTACTATGAACACTGTTCAAACCTATCAGTGTGCATACTGTTTTCTTATTTACTTCTACAATGATTACAGTTATTGAAATAAAATTGCGCAAACACTGATAGCCATTTGCTAAACAAACAGGACAATCTCACAACGAAAGCATGAGCAGAAAACTTCTCAGCCACCGAAGCTCACATTCGTTAAAACAGCATTAAAACTCATATTCAAATAAAATGCATCTGATGACTCTACAATAATATGCACTGCAAATTCCGGCTCTGAACTCCAGCAGATCACCCAGAATGCCCTCACCTCTACTGAATCTTGGATGCTTAACAATCATCTTGTAAATCCAAAAAAAACTTAACTAGTAATTTTTACCCCTAAGAAAACCACTCCCCCTAGATAAAAAAAACTTTTCAGCATACAAGCCCAAGACAATACCACTACAGAAGTTGTCCCACACAATAAATTTAGGCATTACTATAGATGAAAACCTAAACTTTGACCTACACATAAAAAGTAACATTAAAAAAAACACCAAAAGCTTGGTATGCTGTACAGGCACAATATGTTTTTAGCCTCTCTACTAGACAAACCCTTGCAAGTACATTTTTATTACCCTCTCTCCTTTATAGTGCCCCTTTCCTCACTAATATCCAAAATTCTACAAAATCCAAACTTCATATGTGTTGCAACAGAATAGCCAAATTTACCACCAAGGCCAAATTCTCATCCCACCACTGTAACTCACTGAAACAATTAGGCTGGTTGGAACTCCTCCACCATCTCTCATTCACCCAGCTAACTACAGCACACAAAATAATCTACACACCCACAGACTGTCCTGCTCTCTCAACTCTGCTTGCCAAATATTAACCCGGCAGGCAACTAGGATCTGAAAATCATCTATTTCTAAAAGTAGAAAAGCCCACCTTACCAGGTGGTCAACTGCTCTACTCCTTCACTGTCGCTAAACTATGGAACTCACTTCCTCCTTCTATAAGAAACACGGGCTGCACCACCACCTTCAAAGAAATACTGAAAAATCATCTCAACTCTTCCTGGCTATCTACCTGCTCTATAACCTAACCTCTTCCTTCTCCTTATATTATAACTAAAATCCTATGCTTTTTACTATTAGTGAATGGTGATACTTTCTCCATATTTATTTTTTTTTTCTTTCATCACTTGATACTGGCACAATAATGCTGATTAATTTACCTCTGTTTTTACCACTTTGAATTAATCTGGCAACCAACTAAATTCCTGCTTTTATGTATATATTCTGTATATGTTACTGTAATCAAACCAACTAAATTCCTGACTTATGTATATATTATGTATATATTACTGTAACCACTATGTGTAACACTGTTTCTACTTCTGCACCAATTACTGTTTAATTTTTTTTCTGCATCTATGTTCTTGTCGGAGCTTTTCTGCCTGGGCCTCCACCGAAAATGGACTCTTTTAGGCCCAGTGGACTTTCCCCGGTAAACAAATGCAATAAATAAATAAATAAAATCTGGCCAGTGTAGAATTAAGCTTACCTTTGGGCTATTCTCAAACCATAGACCCCTTGCACACATTTTAGGACCATGCATACATGTATGTGTTCCTTGATTCACCTTCCTGATTGTATTAAATTATATTCCTCGTATAATACAGCACACTTGTTAGAGCGTATTTTAAATTTGTAGTTTTGAACATTTTTCCAGTAAGCAATGAAACAAAAGGTATGACCAAATAATGACAAAACTGCCCATTTCAGAACATTTTAACCATAAAAGGCCACTCAAGACGTTTGTCATTACAATCCACCAGTATCAATCAATAAGCACACTCTCTGTAGAAGTAAAATTCATCCGCATAATTCCACATTAAAGAGATCTGTAACTAATGAGGAGGTTGCTACTGGTAAACAACTTTACATTTCAGTGTTTCTTCTACAAATTCAGTGCCTGTTGCCCTTGAAGAATGAATTGCCTATGCTACATTAAAGAAAAAAATTGTAAGCTGGTAATATTGCAATAGGGAATGACTGAGAAACTGACAAGTTCATAGTTAATAGCATTCTATACAAAGGAGGACACACTCAGGAATGCAGAACTCCTATCCCCCTTAAAATGGACCAAACAATCAGCAACTAGGGCATTACATACAATGCCTCCATAGCTGTCAACCTCTTAGCGCAAGAAATCTGGACAAAGCCTAAAATAATGGAGGGGACAAAGACCCCAAAATAGGGACAGATTATAAAGAAAGTTGCTAGAATAACAGCATTTTTCTTAGCATGCATTTTCTGAAGGAACTGAAGTCTGAAACTCATATGCATGACATTAATTATTTCAATCTTCAGTGATTTGCCATAAAACCACACATTTTATATGGAATAAAACAAAAATATAAGGCAAAAGTCCGGACATTCTGAAAAAAATCCGAACAGCCAGGAGGTATGGATACCTCTCAAACTCTTAGTGCAAGAAATCTGGACAAAACCTAAAATAATGTGGATACAATGGTCCAAAAATAAGATAGATAATAAATAGTGCTATTTTTAACTTAGAATGTTACTAGAATAACATGGTTTGTGTTAGCATGCATTTTCTGAAGGTAATAATTCTGAAACTCATATATGCAAGCAATAATGCCTGACAGGATGTGTGTTAACACACACACCCTGGAGGGCATTATTATGCATTATTATGCACAGAGAATGGGCTCTCTATAAAACTGTTGTGTTTTACTTGCTTATTTATATTTTCTATGTAGTATATGTAAATAGTGTTCGAGAAGCAAAATATATAATTTTTAAAAATATCTAGATATTTGCTTTATTTTTTGCTCCCTTACTCCTAAAATAGTTTCTTGACAGTCATTAGAGATTGATGTTACTAAATAATGACATACATTTGACTTTCAGACTTTATTTCCTTCAGAAAATTCATGTTAACATAAATCCCGTTATTTAACTTAGGGGGAATTCAATAAAGCCTACACGGATGGATTTTCCATGTAGGCACCATAGCACGGAGCTTACACGGAAGTAAGCAGCACTGTGATCCAGTAAACAGAGCAGAGGAGTATACACGAGCGTGCTGACATGGAAGTGTCCATAGCATGCAAATCACCTAAGTAGGTGAACTGCATGCAAATAAGGGTGCTGGAGTGATCCAGCAAGCAGACAGGCAGCACTGAAGACCCCATGCTGGTGTCCGAAGAGTACATGGAAAATTTCCATGTACAAGAAAGTAAAAATTGAACAAGGGCTATAAAAGTCCATTTAGAAGGTCAGAAATTGCATAGTAGGCACAGATAAGTGCAAACCTATGCCCTGTGTGCCCAAACAATAATGCAAAATAATTTAATATACATTTTTCTTTTTTAATACCCATATTACATTTGCGCAGCACACAGTAGTGCGCAAACATGCCATTATGCAAAAACAATTATTAAAAAGTTTTAAAAATAAAAATAAACCATATGTGAGAATAATGCATTATAGGGCCCTGCATATTATATGTACAATGGTAGATTTCAGTGGTTGTTAAGGAGTAAGACCCTGGAATAGTGTAGTATCCAGGTTGTGTGCATGGATCTGTATGCAAATGAGCTGGAGTTACTGAATAGAAATATGGGCTACTGTGTCCGCAGATAAAATCCATGTAACCCCAGAACCATGTTGGTGTCCACAGAAGAGCTGGCTGATATCAAAAGGGCATCTGTCACTATATGTTTAAGCACATTGGAGTTAAGCTGCGCTAAGCAGGGGTGTGTGTCCAGTGCTGCTAAGCTTTGTTTAGCTTTGGGGCACATGTTTTTGCTTGTTTGAACATGTTTGTGTGGCGCACCACTGTACTGAGCATGCCCATCCATGGGGTATGTCTACTGAATGCTGAGCATAGTTTATACCAGCGGTGTGGGTTTGTGGGCCATGCCGCAGTGCTTAGCATGGAAGACAGTTAAAAAAAAGGAAAATGCCTGTGAAAGCCAGTCATGTATAAATTGCTGATAGCCCCTGTTCCACTTACACTGGGCCATTTAAACCCCACAATGATGTACCTGGCAGGTGGAATGCATCATACTTAGCTGCATCTACAGCACACCACTATAAATTAAGCATACAGGCTAAAATCTGATTTTTTTCGCCCATACTCTACACCACTGGTGTACAGACATCGGGATTTTAACTGACAGAATGCTAGGGGCTGCAATACACAAAATCCCAGACTGGAGTACAGGTAGGTCTGGCCTGGAGTCACTTTGTAAGTACTGACAGTCACACTGGGCATGCTCCTACACCTAGCTAATTTGAGCCCATGTCTGATGCCTCATCTACCTAAAGAACTGATATGTGAAAATATGTCTGTGCTTACAGACAGCTATGTATATGTATCTGTTTCACCCTACCCCCCTCAGACATGATTACCCTTCTCTATCAGTATGTGGCATGCGCGCACACACACACACACACACACACACATATATATATATATATATATATATATATATATATATATGTAACAAATCTTCCCAAATGGACCCAAAAAGCGAGGTAGACAACTGTTCAAAAATAAATTAATACCCAAAAGCTGAAGGTAGCTGGAATGAAGATAAGTAATCCACACTGTGTATAAAATACAACATTTTAATAAAGATAGGTGAGCGCTTTCACAATGCTCAACATTGCTTCATCAGATAAATAAAAATCACTTAACACCTACTTAAATATGTTTTTCAAACTTTGAAATAGCCAATCAGATACAAAAAATACCATCAACCCTCCTACTCTGCATTCAAAGTCATTCATACGTGTATGTGACCATACACAAAATGCATAATGTGTATAACACAAAAAAACAACATGCATTAATATATCTTAACATGCAAATTACTATTTAAACTAAAATAATATCTAAACTTTAAATTATCTCAGTTTCCTAGATTTTAAAACTAGTTTAAGGGGGGCAGAGTCATTTAGACCCAGCCCCTTATGCGCCCCCAACCTCAGGATCCACTGAAGTTCCACACACTCTATTTGATTGACATGGTCCACTAACCTATTATTCATAGCTTGGACATGTGACACCTGAAAAAAAAATACATGTTGTCCATTAGTCAACATTGTGTGTTTGGCCAGAGCACTGTAGTCCAGTCCCCTCCTAGTACAATACAGATAGTCCCTAACCCATTCTCTAAGGTGACGGTTCGTCTTCCCTACATAGAAATGAAAACATACCCTACAATGTGCCACATAAACCATGTTGGGTGTATTGCAGTCTGCTGTTGCTCTAAAGTCCCACAAATGCCCTGTCCCTGGATGTTTAAAAACATTGATTCATCTATGTACATACAATATGTACAATTTCCACATGTGTGTGTCCCATACATAGTATTCTCATCTATACTTCTCATTCTAGGATAACGCAACTGTTGTGTTAAATTATTTTTATTTTGGTAACTGTGCACACATATCAGGGGTATTAACAGGTACCCCACTGCTACGACACTAGATACAATAACAGCATAAAGTAGGTTCATTCTGAAGGCCACACAGGCTGTGTAAGACAAGGCCACTTTGCGTAGCCCACAAGTACTGCTGCTGCATCCACATGTACACCAGATGTGAATGGTGACATGTGCAATTAGTACTGTGAGCTGTAGTGTGTAATAGTAGGTAGGTAGGGTTCTAATTTCACATCAGCCACCTTGTGTATGTAGATGTTTCTCTTATAGCAGTACAAACATGCCTATCAGGCCTATTTCTGTGCAATGGTCAATCATTTTATGGCCCTGTGACTACTGGCCTCCTCAGCATTGGCCTCCCTGTCAATACCTGCTGATGTCATCCACCTTAACAGCACTGGCTGACAGTCTCAAAATAGATAAGCTCAGTGGAGCATGCAATAAGTAGTTACTGCTATAATGTATGCTAATAGCTAGGTAGAGGTTCTAACCCCAATAAGGGCAACTCTGTAAGTGTGTGTGTGTGTACATATACCTCCTTGCAGCAGTGTGCCTCTCGTACCTATTTCTGTGTAACGGTTATGCATTTTAAGGGCCTGTGCCTACCTGCCAGCTTCCCCATTGGCCTCCTTTACAAGGCCTGCTGATATCATCCACTTTAACAGCACCGACTGACAATCTCAAAACTGATATGCTCCATGGCACATGCGATAAGTACTTAGTGCTATAGCGTATGCTAATAGATATGTAGGGACCCTAATCTCAATAAGGTCAACTCTGTGTGTATGTGTTTGTGTGTGTGTGCGTGTGTGTGTGTGTGTGTGTGTGTGTGTGTGTGTGTTTGTGTGTGTGTGTGTACATATACCCCCATGCAGCAGTGTGCCTATCTCTGTGCAATGGTTATGCATGTACTGCCCTGTGACTAGCTGCTAGCCCTAAATAGCCCACATCTATCTAGGCATAAATGCTATCTGCCACTGCCTACATTTGTATGTACAGAATACCCAAGTAAAACGTACCAAGGGTAGCATGCCTTGTATGGGGTATGCATGCAAGAATATGCTGTCCAGCCCTATTGTCCCTGATACACTGTTCTACACATATGCAGCTAGATAACCACGCACATATACAGCAGTACCTTGCTGATGTCATATTTCTGCTGTGCTGCCATGCCATCCTGAGCCGCTGTATTGCCACCAAGTCTCCACAGCATAGCCACTCAGACTCCTGGAACAGAAACATACACAGTTCTGAGAGACACCTGTCATTCTTCAACACTACTTCCAATCTAACATCATGCAACAAAGGTACAAACACTTTGATGTGTACTCATGACACATGCCAACATACAGCACCTGTCATAGAATAACAGTATCATACTACAAAATGTCATGTAATGTAATGTAGTCACCCTGTGCATCAGGCACATATTTGCATGCCCCTGCATCAATGGTATGGATAGCAGAGATGTGGCACAGGTATCATCACATGAACAGGGTGTGGTGTGGGGGTGCCAGTGGTGTAGGCTGTGCTAAACAGTTGACATCATGTGTGTGAGTCAGGAAGGGGTGCTGGTCAGCTGGGCCATGGAGAGGTGTTGTGTGTGTCTGTTGGTGACCTACATATGACAGTGATGTTTGAGTGTGTGCATGTACACAGTCAAGCCAGGTGCTAGCCATACATGTGTGTATATTGGGCAGCTGTGGACCATACATGGCAGAGTGGACAGTTTACCATCTCTGGACAGAAGTGCTACTGGCACCACCATGCCCAGGGTCAGATGTGATGCTAGTCGCTGGTGGCGACTGGTGTCTGCTGGGCCCATGTCCCTCATGGGACCACGTGCCCATGGCCTGCCACATTGTGATGTGGACAGCATCCTCTCTTCTGTAGTGCTGGAGGTATTGCCACTCCAGGAGTGTGAGTGTGCATGGCCACATGGACTCTCAAGAGATGGTGCTACTGACCTACATCCATGTGTCTGATGCCCTACTCCCACCATATGTTCCAGCATAGACAATGTGTGGTCAAGGACTAAAAATGTCTCACCCCACCGTCTGTCCACTACATCAGTGAAATGAACCATGGCATCATCAATGTGATGGAGGGAGTCACAGATGTCAGACTGTGCTGTATTCATGATCCTCAGCATCTGTCTGGTGCTGCGTTCAGAATGTGCCTGTGCCTCCATGATGGACCGAAACTTGTGTCGAGTGACCTGTGATGTGACACCTGTGACAGATGGTGGATGGACAGCATTCCTCCTTTGAAAACCCCTGTCAATCTGCCTATGTGGGACCTCACCAGCTCTCTGGCTACGGCTAGTGTCTACACTCACTAATGCCATAGTTGCCACACTCTCCTGTTCAATGCCGCCACACTCAGATTGTCTGATATCTGTGGCCGCAGGGGTCTGGACAAGTGTGAGCATACTGACTGTGTGCAAGGACAATGGGGGAGGAAGTGGGATGTCAACCCATGGGACAGAGTAAGCCTCTAACAACCCTACCTGTGCCTCACTATGACCATTATCTTCATCAGAGTCTGATGAGACACTGACATCAGGTTGTGAGGGGGACACACTCAAACCCCCATGGTCACCTGTGAGGAGGAAGACAAAATAAATACATTACTACCTGCATTATTATGTATGGTAATCCACACACATACATACAGGTGAGGAGGCACAACTGCATTACACATACCACATCTTATTTCTGATCCCATGCACAACATACAAGCAGACTCCAACATACACAGACAAGACAGGCCAAGTAAACTACATGCACTGCAGCTAAGTCAGGTTAATGTTGCCAGTACTATACACCTGTGAGATAAGCAATATGTTAGTGTATGTGATAGACCTACACCTAAAACACAGTGCACCTTTCTTGAGCATACTATGCCAGTTATAGTATCACTGTCTCAGGTATGTACTATCTCCATACTGTGTGTGAACAGGCATCTGTGAGTGATTGCTCCCTGTGTAGCAGACTGAAATAAAAATCAAAAGAAAAAATGGAAAACTCAAGCAGGGCTCACAAAATAAAGATCTTATTATTTTGCTTTTTATTTTGAGTTTAGTGTTAAACTGGATTTACAATCTATCACTGTTTTTCTTTGGACTGTGTAGCAGACTGCATAGACCTTCTCAAAAATAAGTACAAATGTGTTACTGCTCCTGCAAATACACTACTGTGATTACCCATTCAATGCACTTCAGCTAACCCTCTGAAACTGAACATACAAGTATTGTACTATGGCTAAGAATATCAGTTGTGGCTACAGTAAAATGGCAGCCCTTAACATTCTTAGGGCATATATGATCCACAAAATAACAGTATCACACTTACTGGGTACAGGACCTTGGACTCTGGCCACACCTGACATACCTATGGAAATGTGAAGGAGATGTATTGTCAGCAATACCAAATGTGGCATTGTTACAGAATAAAATGTGCGTACATCAACATGTACAAGAGGTAATATGATACTGCCTACATTGCTGGCATTCTGAGTATGTGTGCACAACTGTGCACTAAAAGCAAACCCCCCCAATGCAGATAGACCTGCACCCATGCACTGGTATGCAGAGGCTGCCACAATGACTGATTCAGTATTACAATGATGAACACAGGAGGCTTACCTGGACACTCCTCTGCTGTGGATGCTGTGGCACCCACCTCCATGATGTATGGGGTGATGGATGCTTGGGAGCTGCTGGCTGATCCCAGGTTCACCAGGAATTATTCTGTGGTGGAAAGCGGTTGTTCTGCAATAGGCCCTCCACTGGTGGCAGCACGGTCCCTGGCCACAGTGGCAGCCCTTTGTCATGCAGCATTGACATATCTGTTGCTCAGTGTCAGATCTGCTCATAGGTTCTGCCCTGTAGCCCTACTTGCTTGACTGCTGTGACAAGGTTAGGCCACAGTGCTGCACATTGTTCATGATGCTGGCGACTCCCAGAGAGCAGGATGTTATGATGCAGTCTGAGACCATCCAGGATAACATTATTTTCAGTGTGTGAAACTGGCAAGTGCCTCCATTGACACATCCTTTCTGAAAGACAAGAATAGGGGAACACATCACAGGCCCAGATACGTTGATATCCACTGTGTACAGACCCTGTACATCCAAACTGGCCTGCACTACCCACTGCTACCTACCACATCATACCCCACAGTCTATCAGCTACATAGTAGCAATACTGGTTTTGTCCCTGTGTGCCATGGAAGAGTGTGCTGTATGTTTCCACACCCATTGATGCCATCTACTGTGATGCGTCCCCTATGGGCAATGTCCCAGTACTATGTCATACAACCACTGTCAGAAAAATAGGTGTGGGTTATTACAAGTATATGAGGACAGTTCAGCAACATCAGTGTGCCCCAATGACAGACAGCAATGCAAACCTGCTGTAGGATGTCTTCCCTGTAGGTGTTCCACTTCTCCAGCACAGAGATGTTTGCTGAATGTGTACATGTGCCTGATATATGTGGTGCTTTTGCCACAAACATATGGATGACTGGCAAACAGTTGGCCAATAATTAATAGTTGTTCCCATAATATAGGGGTTCTGGCTGTCACATGCCAGAACCCTCAGAAATCAGTTATGTAACAGTAATATCTGTTACTCTGTTCATACTTTTAATTTGTATGACCAATATTTACACTCTGTCGCTGAGGTTGGGCCTGTCCCCCCCTCACTAATAATGTATATGACCGGAATTCCTGCTGTAGGCAGTTGCCAGGTATGCTAGCCATAGCTCTCAAGTGAAGAGATATGAATGTCGACAAAATAGTGACCTAGCCAGAGTACATCAGGGACAGTCAAGGACACCTTTACAATGTCTGAACTATTCCTGTGTGACATTCACAGACTGAGAGGAGATGAATGACAGCACATCATGTGATATGACAGCTGTGTCCACCTTTACTTACTGTCAATATATCTAACTCACAATCCAGTAGCATTCGTACAGGAGCCGACCATTGTAGGAGGGAGTGAGGGGGTCACAGCTATAATTTAATTCCCAGCAGGCACAGTTGAGAGGCATGTCTGTAGCTGCTGGACAGCAGAGTATCACCAGCATGTCATTCTGAGAGATGTACTACAGGCCCACTGCTGTAATCCCTATTCCCCATAACTGCATCTTCTCATCTGCATCCCATTATAGGGGGACTTGTGTTACATACCTGGTAGAGTGACACAATCCTTTTGTGAACAAATCCTCAAGAAAAATACTTCCTAAACCACAGCCTGTCTTTGTAAAGCAAGTTGCAGATCTTTTTTCCATAGCCAGCTGCTTACCTTTTGTAGGTAATGCTCATTAACAGGTAATTGCCTGTGAACCAATCTGTGGCTCAGACTTGCTAATTGCATCCAGAACAGCTGGGTTGCACTTTCATTAGCCAATGACATGGCACGACAGTGCAATATTTAAGGCCTTCATGTAGGCCTTGGCCCCTTTCTTAGTCTCTGAGATGGGCATTACTGGGGTGTGGAGACTATAGCATTGCAGAGGGTAAGTACAAATACTGTCCACTGTTGACATGCATCAAGTATGTCCAGAGTTTTGCATGCTATGCTTGGCCATTGTCAAATGACATTGTGATTATCTGGCAGTTCAGTGTTATACATTGTGGGTTGATGTCAGTCAAGGGGAAGAGACATGTGATTGTGAGACGTTATACTCATCAGAATATGCATGCTGCTGCAGTAGCTGCTGGTCTATCAGCTCAGTATGTTTGTAGGGGCAGACTGTGAAACATGTCCCTGTCACTTTACCCCCCACCCCTTTATGTATGGATGCTGTTTGGATCCCTTGTTCAAGGGGGTTGTGAGGTATGGTAGGTCTGTATCAGGTAGCTTAACATACAGCTGCATATGTTGCAGGCTGCAGCTGCTGCTTTTTGCTTAGGACTCATAGTGGGGAGTGTGAACACTTTGGAAGACAGTAAGCTGTATGTGTCACTGAGGGAGCAGTTTCAGCTATGTCTTTACAGCAGAACCAGGGTGAGGGTACCCATAACAGTCCAGTCAAGGTTTGTGCTTAATGTACATATGTTATGTAACAGTGCCAATCAGAGACTAGTAGGTGACATATCTGTAGGCTATACAAATATGTGCAGTGTGTCCCTACCTTCATGCTTTTGACTTGTAAACACAGATTTTATGGGATGTTAGTTAACAGAGTAGCAGTAACCTGTTCTGGTTAAAACTGCATGACTACTGAGTCAGTGCTGCAGCAGGTGTATTTACAGGGTATATGTGCATGCATACAATCTGTGACACAGGATTTGCATTAGCATGTGCTTTCTGATAAGTATGACTTGCGACCCTCTAATGTCTGTCATGATTTTCTAACCTCAGTCTTTAATGACTTGTCAGTACTTTAGCAGACAGATATGTTTTTGTGAAAACAGTGTCAAAACTAGGGGGCAAAACTGTAGACATTTTGCAACAGTCTGTACAGCTGACAGCTATACCTGCTATCCCAGGCCTCACATCCATCCATTATTATTTATTTGGCTGTGTACTGGTGTAGTGTCTGCATCACAGTCGCAAATACACTCCCATTTTTCCCATTACATGTACTTGCAGTGTGTCAGTGGCAATCAGGATATGTTGGTGGAAACACCTGTTTTAATTCACAACTGAGTGGCCTGGTGGCCTAATGCATGGTGCTGTAGTTGACAGGGGCCCGGGATTGAAGTGGCAGGGGAGACTATTTTGCAGATGTGCCTAACACTGTGATTAACGCATAAGCTGATTAAGGCAGTTTAAGTCATTTTAAGCGGGTTTGTGTGGGTCTGTGTGGTGCGCCACAATGAGGTGCACTGCTTAGTTCTGCTTAAACCCACACTAAAAATAAAGAAAAGAAAAAAAGGGGTGATAAGAAAATGGTGACATGGGGGCAAGCAGGGGGAAAACATACTGAAAGGCAGGTAGGGTTGTGCAGGAAGGGTGTAGGAAAGGACCATGGCTTTCCATTTCTTGTACAGCAATAGCTGTGCAGGTTTTACAGAATTTGGAATTTGGACCCTCACATCCCAGAGAGAGGGGTGAAGGTAACATAAATGTATTCATTAGTTAATGTAATAATTACTTGTGTCCAATGGGTACGTGTGCAAAATGGAGAGCTATGTATGGGGTAATATTTTTTTTGTAGGACAGGTGCCATTTTTTTAAGAAGTGGGTGGAATATTAGTGAAGGGATCTTGGTATGTGTGGGGAGGTAGCTTGTGTAAGAGAGGTTGCATTTGTGGATAGACAAGACAGGCAAGACAGCATACAGGGCAGTGTGTGACACATGAAGGGAGTAAACATCTTGGACAGGGAGGGTGTTGTGGAATCAGAGGTGCATATGCCCCCAGATGGCAACAGCATGACTGAGCTCCACACCCTTGAGCAGTCAACACTTCTCCTTCACTGCCCCGAAGGTGGTTATGTTGTAGGCTGGACACTAAGCCACCAGGCCTCTCCAGGTTGGACAGTCTTCCCTCAGTCTGGTGCAGGCATTGCTCATACGCACAATGAACTATCCTGCGCACCATCACCGGTAGCAGATCATGGGTGATAACCCCCCCCCTCCACCACCACTCCCAGAGAGGATGGGCTCTGTCCCCTGAAGCAGTTCCACCCGTAGGTGGTGCAGAGCCAGCAGAGGGGGTACCACTGGCTTGGGTCCTGTGCCATGGCTGGCTGAGGAAGGGTAGGCAGATCCCCAGGAACCAGTCTACCCAGCCGAGCTATGGTGTTGAGGTATTTCAATGTGTATAGGCTAATAATGAACAAAACATTTAGATAGTTATAACAGCATGCCAAAACATTGCAAATAACTAAGTAACATAAGATTGCATAGTACATGGAACACAACAATAAGTAAGATAGCAGTCAGTATAGTAAGAGCATGCCAGTAATAGTTATGGCATAAGGCCAACAATATAGGTGATTCAACAAGATATGTTAGTATGCAACCATTGTAATACATAACAATAATAAAACACAAAGCCCAACATAACATTTAGAGTACAACATATGTTAATAGTAAACCATAACCAATGTATAACAATAATAATTTATGATGAAGATACAGGGTGGGGGTGAGAGAAATACAGTCCATTAATACATTAAGGCTATATAGTTTGCAACAGTACTATTATATACTCTACAGGTCTATCCTTCCTTTATTTATAACAGTGCCTATAGCTGCTGTAACACATACATACCTCTCAAGCTGTCCACATGAGACAGTATGGGCAAAGCAGTAACACCTGCAGGTACACAACTACAGAGGACTATTGCATGTCAGGTGGACCTATATAACTACTAAGGTGTACTGTGGACTGATGTAGTGTGACTGTGCTATTAACATAATTATGTTGATGATAGATCTGTGAGAGAGGGATTAGGCAACAGTGATTACAGTCCATGACAGCGTGACACGTGAGAGACATGTGTACAGTACAGAGAGTAAACAACTATCATGCTGTCCTTGGCAGGCTTGGGGTTAGACTGTCACCAAATGTTCACAGATCCAGGCATACAGCCATACCAAGATCACACATTTTATATATTGTATTATCTTTTATTAGTATTGTACCTGTTGCCTTTATTTTATGACATCTTATCACATTCCTGATCAATGCAGTTACCAGTCTGTTACATCTGAACAAACAAATTATTAACCCATAATAAGGGCTACTGCACCCATTTACCTGTAATTCTTGTGGGGAGAACATCTGCTAACAACACAACTGATTCAGTAATATTTATTAGTACTTGTCACTGGATTCTAACCCTGATCTGTGTGTGTGACAAAATGTACATCAGACACAGCATTTAACAAACTGAGCTACTAAGCCACTGCTGACCACTGACTGACTGTTATTTGCCTGTTTGCCTTACAAACACAAGGTGCAGGGTTTGAGTCTCACAAGGGATAATTGGCTAGGGTTAAAATGGCTCGCAAAGGCAGTTAGCTTAGTACTAACCTATGAACCTATGAACCTATAGCTCACCTCGAATCAAAATATGACCTAGTAATAGTAGTGCAGTTTTATACAAGATTGCAGTGACAGTTGAACACACATACAAGAGATTTGTGCATGACAGAGATACTAGGTAAACTGTACATTAATACATACAATGCAGGTGTACACAATAAACTCTTAGTGGGTGGAAATATCTGTGAAGTGTACAAACCATACCAGAGTACTGGGTTGGCTACCTGACCCATATACAGTTGCAGATAGCATATTTGCAGTCTACAGCTATTATCTGCAGCACTGTACCTCGGAGCAGGAATGCATATAGCTGAAAGGCAATAGTTAACACAAGACAATACTGATATACACAATATACCTTGAGTGTTCCTGGTATTTCTTCACATGTTAGTGCAGAACAAATGTCATTATGCATATACCTTGTAGTACAGCTCTAAATCTACAGTTTAGCATAACGCTCTTTCTTAGCTAACCTTGAGTCAGTTAGTGGTATTCTTTGTGTTTGTATTTCAGAGCTGATGTCATACTTGATTTCATGAACAACAGCCCTACTTACACACATACTGTACAACACAGCTTTATTAGGGGTACTTTCATGCAGTTAGTGGTATATTTTTGAGTCTTTATTGCACAACAGTTGATATAATGCAGGTGTTGCAATACAGCTGTAATTCCTCAATTATTGCAGTAGAAACTTTATTTCATGAACATTACCAGATTTAATGCTTTAATCTTTATTGCACTATAGTTGGCAGTAGTCAGTTATTGCAGTACAGGCCTATGTCCACATTCATTGCAATACACAAATCTATACTGCATGTACCTCCTGGCAGTGAATGAATTACTCTATCTTGTGTAATTGACTATATATTGCAAATTAATATGTACTTACCATACTCATGGTGCAACCAGGCCTGGTGCCCTGCTTGAACCTCTAGGTTGTGAGCTCTCTCCCCTGCAGCTGTAGGGAGAGAAGCACACCATTATGCATACCTGTCTATCACACATTCAGATTATGTATTAGTAAAACAATGCTAACAGCACTTAAAAGCTTGTGGGGTATTCCCATCCTGAGCATCCTGGACCCAAGTGCCCAGAAGTCCCCCCTTTCAATGCTTCAGATCATCATATTGGTGATGGACCTGCTCACCTATGTGTGGGATGCCTGTACCACTGGTGAGATTACGTGCCAGCTGGTCCCAAGCCTCTGCCTTGTGCACTGATCCCTGGAACAAGCCCTGCAGCAGCCAGTGTTCATGGTCTTTCACTAGGAGTCCAACCATGACCCTGGACTCCAGAATGCCCCACCGATGTGCCAGAAGCGTGCACCCTCTCCAACACCTGGTTCCTACACAGTTCAAACTCCAACTAGTTATGCTGTATTCCCACTTGTTGCAGTTAATATAGGCTGTTTTCCCACCCTTACACACCATTGGGCTATTTTTAAAAATGCGGAGCGTCACTTTTCACCGCCCAAACCAGCTTAGCTGAGCAGTGCTTAAACTGTGAAAACTTAGCAATCCTTAGCAATGCGTAAACCAGCTGAGCACAGCCAAGCGGTCCTTAAACATAGATTGTTTTAACAATGCTTATCATGGCTTAGCAAGGCTTAGCAGAGGTTAGCTGAGCACAGCAGCTCAAGATTTAAAAATAATTGGCATAATTTATCTTGCAAAAATAATTGCTTAATTTCCCTTCCATGTATTCAAACCCACACCTACTGTGCAGAAGGCTGTAACTCTATCCACTTGGCTACATGGATATGTAGAATGCTTCTATACTTTTACATATGGGTTCACTTTGTAATATTAAAATTTCACAATCTCGAAGCTCTGAATACTGATGCTCAGAACTTCAAAATTGCAGTATCTCGAAACAAAGAAAAAAAAAAATGAAAACTGCAAAACATAAAAAAATCATGTTTTTGCAGGGGGGGGCAAGCCCTTCTGCACCCCCCACACCACCTGCAACTTAAATATACTAACTCTGAGATCACACAACAGTGAAGAGAATGGTAAGGTTGTGAAATCTTGATACATATATCTCTCAGCTATGATTGAGCACTGCTAAGCATTGTGCTGCGGTATGCAAACCTACTCAGCTATCCTTAAACTACCTTTGAATCATAAATGAAATGCATCCGGTTTCTAATTTTAGATATCTGGTACATGCTCATCGCTGCACACCGCGCTGCACAAACTTTAAAAAAATATATATATATATTTAATTGAATTTATTGCTATCAGGCACATGGACAGTGCAGGGAGAATGTTACTCATCTACGGATACAGCTAGTGACACACTCCCTATAGTGATTCAATACCACCTTCCCCATCTCTCCCTCAGTAATACGAGTTCATTAATAATCATGGTGCGCTACCAAGGAAGATCTGCATAAATGGACATGGAAACATCTGTGTTGGCTATACACTAGTCCTGCATGGATGTTATTAAATCTGGGAGTTACTTTTTATTTTTTTAAATATGATATTTAAAATCTGTTCCTATTTTTGAGCCTTTGTTCCCACTTTATTTCAGGCTTTATCCAGATTTCTTGAGCTAAAAGGTCTAGAGGTAAGCAAATCTGTTATCTTCTGTTACCTGTCTTCTATTGATCTCACTGTCTATCCCTCTCTCACACAGACCTACACACACACACACACACACACACACACACACACACACACACACACACACACACACACACACACCCTCTTGCACTTCAGAAAATGCACACTAACAAAAATCCTATTATTGAAGCAACTTTGTGATTTTTTTTAACAGGAATATGATCCTGTTTTGAGACTTTGTTTCCCTTTTATTTTAGGTTTTATTCAATTATCTTGACCTAAGAGGTGAGAGGTACGTAAATCTCCTGAATGCTGCTGCTCCCAGTGTTAGATCATTCCCACTTTTCACACTTTCTGTCTATTACTCGCACACACCTCACTTTCATGCACAAAAACATGCATTCACACACACACAGACAGAAACATAAAGACACACACACAAACAGAAACATACACACACATAATTTTTTGTTATGTTTAATTTTACACTCACTAAACAGCTGCTTAGCGAGTGTAAAATAACATCTTGATTGATCTCGCTTTCTCTCATATGCATGCATACACTTACACAAACAGACATACACACATACTTTTGTTTTTTTCATTTTCTTTTTTTTAATGTATTTTACACTCAAAAACAGCAGAAGCGCTGTTTAGCGAGCATAAAATAATGATGCCCATTAGTTTTTTTTTTCAGTCCGAGCTCCACAGCAGCTTGACATGATGCCTTGAATTGTTGGTCTTGTTCTTAGGGGACATTACTTGTACATTGATACCCTGCTGGAGAAAGTTCATTCTCCAGTCAAGGTGCTGATGTACAGTTTGCCTGTTCTCTAAATGTCATTATTTAATGACTTCAGTCCTCTGTGATTTGCCACAAAACCACAAATTTTATGAGAACTAGCCCAAAACTAGGAGGCTAAATCTGGACAGTTCAGAGGTATGTTAAACACACACACACACACACACACACACACACACACACACACACACACACACACACACACACACACACACACACACACACACACACACACACACACACACACACACACACACACACACACACACACACACACACACACACGCTCAGAAACACAAAAACACACTTACCTTCTCCATAAATGGAATGGTAAGTTTAAATTATGTGTGAATGTGTAGAATTTTTTGAGTATATGCAGTAGGCGTTTTTTTGCTGTTTTATGTTGAAGCCTTCTGGCCAGAGAGGGCCCCCATAGCCACTGAGTCCTAGGCGACTGCCTATGTTGCTTACTGCTGGATCCAGCTCTGACTATTGGTTTAATGTTTAATGCAACCCACCCAAAATCAGCTTGTGACCCAGCAGTGGGTCATGACCCACACTTTGGGAACCTCTGATGCATACAATGAATGAAGATTATTTCTATACAGTGCTTGGGCAGCACTGAAGACTGACTTATGATTGTTATATGAGGAAAATGTGTCATTTAGGGAAGGCAACATTAGATCTAAGAAACAAAAAACATACTGGAACTGTTAATAATAATTCAACACCATTATGAAATAGGAATCACAAGATGAATGAGAGGTTGAAAGGACAAGAAGAGGAGACAACTGTATACAGTATAATCAGCTCTGTACTCAAAGCAAATTTACAGTCAGGAAAGTCTGTCTGGAAGTGAAACTGACTTATTGCAAATAAATAAATAAATAAATAAATAAAAATAGGCATGCCCTTTATCCTTTCTTAAAGAAACTTGAAAGAGACTGGTGACTAAAAGAATAATCATAGCTAGCCCACACATAGATATACATAACATCAGGCAATGGAAGAGGTCACTTTAAATATTCGTAAGGGTACAGAGGTGCAAAGCTCTATGTTTGATAGCTGTGCAAATGGTTACAGACATGAAACAAATAAACAAAAAACGTGCTTCAGCTCATCAAATAAAATACAGTTTAGGGCCTTCGAAAATTAAGAAAGCTAAGGGACTAGATAAGATATCGAATTCTGTTTTAAGGAACTTATGCTACAGACTAGAGTCAACTGTCTTGTTATTTATTTAACAAAAATTTTGCTTGATTGATAAATAAATGGATGAAGAAACAATTCTAAATATTCAGACCTACCATATGTAATAATTAACATTTTATATGGTATTTCTTAGAGGCTAAAGACCATGGTGGGGGGTTCCTGACAATGACAATGTAAAAAGCTAGAGAAAATATTGCACGTAAAGTAACAGAGCAGCTGTTAATAGGGATTAACATCTCACAGTTCATTTATAGAACAATTCACTGCACTATTGTTAGCCACTATCTTTCAGGGATTGCAATTTTACAGAAATCATATTACAGTGGATCTATGTTTTATCTAAGGAAGGTGTTATATGGGAAGACCCCCAGAAAATGGAGATGATTATTTGTAAATACTTCATTTAAGACTGTATTGGCCTGTGGATACATGGAGGACTGATCTAGCACCTAGTTACAGTAGGTGCTCCTCCATCTTCTGTTGAAAATAAAAGCTGTGTGATTCTTCAGTAAAACTAAGTTAAAATGAATTGTGAAGTGCAATAAGTTTTTTTGACCACATGTTAGTAGTACTACACAGTGGCAAAATACAGGGAGTTCTATCAGCTCTAACATGTATCTAGGCAGAGAAAGCTATCCTCAAACACAAGGCACTTAACATAATGTGGACCAAAAGTCCTTCTCTGGACTATCCTTATATTGCAACCCTTGTGGGTTTCTGCTAGTCCTCTCCTAGCCTGGAAGAGGTGCAATACAAGAAATCTCCCTTCATCTAGTTTCAATCTTGTTGTTGGTGCTTTTCATTTGGCTGTAAAACATATTTATATCCAGTGAATGGACTATCACGTTTACTAGAAATATATGATAATTTCCTGGCCTTGATACTTAAACCTGCATTGTGCTCCATGTGTTTATTGAAATTCCATTGGATAAGAGAGAAAAGCGAGGCAGGAAAAACAAAACGAACCATATACAACAGCAGAAGCAACCACATAATTATGTACAGCATTTAATGAAGAGAAACTACTGAAGATTTTAATTTGGAGCTTTTAATGAATGAAGATACAATAATTCCAGATTTTACATGAAAATATTCTGTTCATTTTTGCTGAAGGCCCTCATATCCCTAAAGGAATGGAAGCACCTCTATAATATACACATTTTTCTCTGGTAATAATAATTAATCATTCATTAATGGTATTGATTTAAGAAGAGAAGAAAAACACAATAAAAGGAGATGAAATATAGGACAAAAATGTGATAGGAAACTATCTAATATTTATCTAAATGTGATATTTGTATCGAATGGCTTGTGTTAATATAAAAATGTAGAAATTGAGAAGTACAGGCTCAGTAGGTGTTATTAGTGATAGTTTCTTAGGTTAGAACAGCACCACTGCTGGTCAGCAAAACCATTCTTTTTATATGGTGGTGTAACAATTAATTAAAGTTAAAGTATCATCTCCTTTCTTGCCAAACGTCCTTAAGAAATGACAGTTTTTATTTTCTAGTCTTTTATTGCTAACTCTTTTCTTTCCTTTTCTTGTCCATTATTGCTCATTACTTTCTTATAATTAGTAAAGTTTATTTAAAGTTGCTGCTTGTAGCGGGCAGAGTATATATTTTAAAAACAGCCCAGACTGATGTGCTGTAATAATAATAATAATAATAATAATAATAATAATATATAGATATAGATAGATAAAATAGTTATATTAAACAGCTACTGGTTCTAATTGTGCATCATTTTTTTAAATAAGAAGTGCATTTGATGTGATAAAGAAATTATCAGTTATTATTATACTAAGAGATGAAAATATGGGATGGGGAAAGACAGAGAGATGCAGAGTTTATCAATGAGTGACAAAAGACAAAGCAAAGTCAAAGTACAGGCAATGCAGTGGCTATCATATTATTTATCCTCTGAAAAAGCAGTTTGTGATGTCTTGATATTATGTTATCCATAGAATAGTTAACATCCCAAGTAGCATTGATGTAATCCATTAATATGAAAAGGGTGCTTGATAATGGGTAATGTTTGTGCTGAAAGGTTTTCCAATAAATTATAACATAACACAGGTTAACAGTAATGCATTCAAATTAATTTGTTGATCCAGCTGAATCAGTACGTTTGTACTCAGCACTATAGCAGTATTGTGTGAATGAATTATAAGTATCATAGCATATTTATTTCTTTAAAGCATAGTCTGCGGCAAAAAACCTACACAGAGACTGCATAACATTGTACATTCGAAGTAATAAATCACAAAAATCCAGTCCTATTAACCATAAGCAGTTAAGAAAAACAGTCTACCTGAAGTCAGATTCCTCTGTTACTGAAATGTATGTATAAATATGTAGGGCATCATTCTGCTTTGAGAACAATATTGCCTTATATTTCAAGGCATTGTCCCAAACCACAATACACAAAGGGCAATGAAAATGTACCTTTGTATAATTGTATAGGTGTCATGCAGTATCTCATAACCAATTAGCAATTTCCATCTCGGGATATGTAAATGATGTATGATATGACAAGTGCAAGACAAAGCAAATCATTAGCAATAAAACTAGATTTGCACTGTTTCATGAGGGGAAGAAAAGCAGATGCAGTCACAGATCTAACAGAAAAAAATATAGTTAATAGATCTACTGCTGCTATACAGGAGCATTTATTCAGGCTACTTGGTGTCATACCTTATTACTGCAGTTGTGAACAGACAAGATAACTACCATAAGAACAGGGAAAACCAGCCCCCGGATTCTCAAAAGCTTGCACAGCGTGCATGATTAGTGTAAGAGGTAATATTGCCAATATAGCAGCCGAGTGATCCACGTACGTGCTCATTTGACGTGTGTGAGCGCTCTAGCAGTAGTGCTGCACGTCCCCAGCCCCATATGCAAATTACCCCATTTGCAGGTGAAAATCATGCAAATGAGGTAAATCTGCCATCCAGGAAGCAGGAATCAGGGCGTGCAGTACTAGCGTAATATGCAGAAATGTACTCAGTTAGTAACCGGATACGGTACTGCAAAATCCAAAACAAGGACATGACAGCTCCAAGTAAAGGCTGCATATTATTGAGGAAGCATGCCAATGGCCAAATAGAAGGCCATTGGCATTGCAAACAATGCAAAATGTACAAAATACAACTTTTATTATATGTCCGCTGATCACGGCTGTTGAAGCATAGGGCAGCGGCACGCAAACGGGATCGGTGGGGAAATAAGAAAATAAACCTAAAAAAGCAGTCTAACTAAAATCAGTATTCCACCATGCAAGTCAATGGCAGGCAAAAGACAACCTGGCCAGTGAATAGTGTTTGCTAAGAGGGGAGGCACAGTGTGACACATGTAACTATGCATTAGCAGGCAATCCTATGCAAATGAGGGGAAGGATAGTGAGTTTTCCCCAGCATGTGTGGTAGGTCCCAACAGTGTAAGAGTATGAAGAGCTGAGTGCAAGACTTGGAGGTAGGTGACATCATGGGTGGGTGTGTCAGGCATATGGTAAGAGGATTGGAGCCCTGTGGCTTGAGTATGCTCCCAGCTTAGCACAGCCAAGCTAGGGGGTGTGTCTAAACCTGCCCAGCACTCTTTACAAAAGTGTAAGCGGGTGAGCGAGCCATGCACCGGGATGTACAGGAAGAGAAAAGAAGTTAAACCAGGAAACAACAGTAGTGTGCACATCCGAGTACTCTGTTTGTGCGGCGCAGCCCTGGGCCCAAACAGAAGGGCAATGGGAAAGGAAATCAGCAGTTTGAAGGTAATCAAGGAGAACTAGCTTGTCTAGCAGGTGAAATGTATCAGAAGCAGCCAATTACACAGGCAGCAGCCCAGCCCAGAACACTACTATAAACTAAGCATACACCTTTCCCACTGTTTTTTCCCACACTCTACACCACTGGTGTATACAAGCGGGGAAATTTTAACAAACAAACGTACAAAATGAGAAGGGCTGCTGCAGGCAACATAGAACAACATGTGCAACAGGATGAGGGTGGTGAGGATATGCATGCTGCCGAACAACCCACAGTGAGGAGATGGAGAACAGTGTACAGACCCAGAGTAACCTACCAGGGACTTCATGAGCTGGAGATACCGGAGTGCTATAGGGTGGACAGAGACCTCCTACAGCAAGTAGTAGAGCTGTGCCAGCCACACCTGACACACCAAACCGAATGAGTGGAACCCATCCCAGTGGATACCAAGGTATGTGTAGGTCTAGGTATACTAGCCACAGGTACCTCCCAAAGCACAACTGGGGATAACATGGGGATCTCACAGGCATCAGCATCCAGAGTATTCCACCAGTTCCTGGATTCCATGTCAGCACATGCCAGTGAGCATGTATATTTCCTCAACACCGGTGAGGTGCTAACCAGCATTATGCATCTCTTCCACCAAATAGCAGAATACCCCGGGGTAGTAGGTGCTATAGACTGTATGCACATATGCATCAAAGCACCACCCAGTGAGCAGGGTAGGGCCTACATCAACTGCAAGGGCATCCCCTCCATCAACTGCCAGGTCGTATGTAATGCCCAAGGCATTATAATGAATGTGTGTGCTGGCTGTCCTGGAAGCTATGATGATTCCCACATATGGCATCTGATGCAGCTGTACCAGAGATTTGCTAATGGGGACATCCCCTATGGTCACCTAGTGGGGGATGCTGGGTACACACTGGAGCCGTGTCTGATGACACCCATCAGAAATGCACACACACCTGAACAACAACGCCATAATGAGGCACACGCACAGGCCAGACATATAATAGATCATGTGTTTGGGATGTTCAGGTCATGGTTCTAGTGTCTGGACACATCCAGTGGAGCCTTGCAGTATTCACCAGCTGCATGTAGCCAAATTGTTATGGTATATGCTATGCTACACAATATGATCCTGCAGAAACAGCTGCAGCAGGAACAGCATGGGGCAGGGCCACACAGCCCCCCACCAATGCCATGGTCTGCACAGGCACAGAGTGATCCAGAGGAGGAAGAACCTGAGCCTGCCCCAGTGGGCAGAGGAGGCATGCCCAGTATGCCCAGGCCTTGGCAAAGAGGCAATACATAGCACATGCACTGACACAGTAGGGTCCCAGGGAATGACACCTCTCTTCGACTCGCACATACAGTAAAAGGGATGCCAAACATGACACCACCTATGCTCAACCATGTATAGGGAGTGCACTATGTGCATCCGACATAGGCAGCCCTCCAGCACCATCCGCAAGTCTGGCACACCCACAAGGTAAGTCAATCAACCTACCAATTGCCAAATGGAGTAGAAAGTGTTGTCACCTGTAGCTATGGTATGGATGTGAGAATGCAAGGGAATTGGGAGGCTGAATGTTATGGCAGCAGACAGTAGACACCCATAGTGGCACCCTGACATGTGTAACACATACTGGAATCACCATAGGAGCCAGTACTACACAGGGTGACAAAAACCACTGCAGGAAATGTGATGTGCGAAATGTGCTTCCATATGACCCACACATGCTAGTCAGGACATTTCACATACCAAACAACAGTCGCAGCCAGCAGGACAGGTGGACACAAATCCAAACAGGGCCTGTGTCATGGCCCCAGAATGATGGCTAGGGTTAACCCCACCCCCAGGCCTACACAGACAGACCACAGCAGGACAGGCAGTGGGATGCCAGTTCTGAAGGGTAGAACGTCAGACAATAATATGTAGGGCAACCAAAGCCACGATCTGTAGTACACTGGTGTGCCTCTAGTCAGCATGATAGTTAGCAATACAGAATGAAATGGAGTAAATGACATACCAGTACAGTCATAGCAAATGTGTACATGTGTCACTTGTGCCCCCCATCCTACATAGCAATGTAATGACAGTCAGGTGTGCCCCCCACTCCCATGTAGACATGTAGACATGTAGAAACAGTTAGGTGTGCCCCTATCCCCAATCCAGCGTAGAAATGTAGTAACAGTTTTCCCCCTCAATCCAGTGTAGAAATGTAGTAAAATGCATGAATAGGTATAATACGAGTGGAGCAGAGATGCCCAGAGGTGGCCAAGGTAGCAGGATAGGTTGTAGCATGTGCACAATATGGAGGTGTGTGTGTGTTAGGATGGTGTGTGTTTCATATTGTGTGAGAGTGGTCAGTATGTATGCATGTCAAGGTAAGACCTGGTGGCCATAGCCCAGTACTGCTGATGACAGGGAAGAGCCCTCACAACTGCAGTGCCAAGGACAATCCCCACCAGTATACCACCTGCTACCAGTAAGCCAGTGTAAATGTATGGTGGTAATATGTGTCACCATCTGAAAGACTGACATGGCATGGCTGTTGGGCTAGATATACAAGTAGTACACAGGGGGAAGTACCCCAGACATACAATATACATTGTATCACTATAAAATGGAAACACCCTTGGAATTGTACATACAGGTATGCATTACAGCAACCGGTCCTGTAGTAGGGGATACCCGTGATGTCCACCCGAACAACTGCAGATCACAAAGGAGGTAGGACTAATGTATTGGGAAACAGCTGGTGTACCTGCACATGCCAGCATACCTGGAATGGCCCATGCATATCTGTGTGTCAGATGCAAGTAGTGTCCATAGCACACATGCACCCAGCTCATGTAAACACCACCTACAGGTACCTCTCTGGCCATATCCCTGCTGTGGTAAATGTGTACAGTATGACCCCTCCTGTACATGGCAACAGTGGAATAATGCAGCATGCAGTGCAGGTGTCCCATGCAGGTGTGACCCTAGTTGTACGTAGCACCCTTCCAGCATCCGTACCACCTGATCAAGACTGATAGAAGGAATGTACATGAACACCTATTACACCTACCCTGTCACCCCAGGGAAATATACTGTATGGTGGTCTGCAACTGTAGGCCTGACAGAATGCAACCGCCTGCCACATATGGCCCACAGCAACACCTAATGCCCCACGGGCCTCTGCCAAAGGCCAGTGTCTCACACGTACTGCCAATGCATGTTAAGTCATGGACACCCAAATAACAACATAACACACTCCACATAAGCCAGATGTAAGGCCATGTGGACAAACCACAGTAACATGTCCACCATGTCCCACTGCATCAACTGTGGACCAACACTAACATACACCGTAATGGGCTGATACCCTTAGGAAAAGTATCACAGAATGTAGGCATAATGTATGGAAGAGGTTAGAATAACGGGGGGGCATGGCCAGCATGGAATGTGCAGGGTCTGACACCAAGCTGTGTGCCCACACTATCCCTGTCTGCAAATACATAAATGGGTGGCTACACACCTGCCCGTACACCACAATAGGGTTAATGTCCTGACCCATGGCCCCTGCCTCTGGGCAACCTCTGCGAATCTGTACAGCTGTGAGGCATTGCCACAGCAAGATAAGCCCATACTGTCTTGTCAATGGGTGTACAAGCATGGTATCCCCTGCCAGTACTCTACCAAGGTGGTGAATCAGATACACAGACCCAGCAGCTAGTGTCTGCAGCTCCCCCTGCAAAATGGCATAACATGCCATGAATACGTAAGTGTCTGCTCACAATACTGGACACAGCTGCAGTCACCCTTGTCCCCCAAGACAGCACTGTGAGCAAGAATGCCCACCTGGCAGTACATGAAGACAGAAAACATCACTGTGTATAACAGTACATATGTCTGAATATCTCTACTAACAGTGATAACATGCAGCTGAAGCAGCACAGACACAATCACCTGCAGTACACACTATCCCCTGCACAGTTTGTCTCCATATTGCCAAATGATCGATGGATACCCAGCAGAAACACCTTGCCACCTGTAGGTGTGCAACACAAAGGTCTACACTGGGGTACAAACTACCTGGTATTAATCCACACATTCTATACAGAAGGGCATACTAGGCATGCTCACACACGTAATCAAAAGAAGCCCATGACTGCAAACAACAGTGGACCAGACATATCTGGCAGTTGCAGATGTTAGTGCAGACACTCCTCAGTATCACCACTCATGCTTTGCATACACAGTGGCTAGGAATACATGCATATATCCAAGGACAATACACTATAATAAGCCAAACGTACATGTACATAGATGTGTGGGAGAAAGTGACTGTGACAAGGAGCCAACCATTATGAGACTTGTCCCACCCAGCACACAGCCAAATGACCATAACCACATGATGCTCAGATGTCACTCACTGTAGACAGTAGCCACCAGTATCTGTCAGCATTACTGACTATCTGGTGCAAGTGCTAGCTGTGCAACATGACTATACAAGGAAGTAGTCATCTAGCAGCTGTATACGCATATGTGGAATATAGCCCTGCATGTGGCTGCATGTGGTGTGTCAACCTCTAGATGAATGGGTTATGGCCCATGCACACACGATGCCCTCCCCATAACCCTACTATGGCAAACCTGCTGAGGTTATCCACTTTGAAATACACCCTTGGGAAAAGTGTAGACCAGTAATCTCTGTAGCCCATCCCATAACTGCATACTGTTGTAGTGTGATAAAGTAGCTAGGTAGGTGTTCTAACTCCAAACGTGCCAACTTTGTGTGTGTGTGTGTCTGTCTGTGTCTGTCTGCATAGAGAGCAATGCTTTTTACGGTAGCCATACTCCTTACAATTCCCATACTCAGCTTTGGCAAGGCTGCTGATGTCACCCACCTATAAATACACCACTGGGAAGGTTGTAGCCTAGTGATCTCCATAGCGCGTCCTGTAACTGCGTACTGCTGTAGAGTGATAAAGTAGCTAGTTAGGTGTTCTAACCCCAGACGTAGCAACTGTGTGTGTGTGTATGTATGTGTGTGTGTGTGTGTGTGTGTGTGTGTGTGTGTCTGTGTGTGTTAGTGTGCGTGTCTGTCTGTCTCTGTATAGAGAACAATGCATTTTAGGGTAGCCACACATATTAAATTTTCTATACTCGACTTTGGCAAACCTGCTGATGTCACCCACCTAGAAATACACCTCTGGGAAGGTTGTTGCCCAGTAATCTCCATAGTGCATCCTGTTACTGTATACCACTGGATTGTGATTTAGAACTGTGGCAGGGTTCCATCCCCACCCATGGCAGTTCTGGATGTTTTTTGTGTCCATGTCTGTATACGGAGCAATGCATTAAATGCTAGTCACACGCAGTACATTTCACACGGCCCACTTTGGCAATCCAGCTGATGTCATTCTTCATGAAAGACAGCTTTGGGGAAGGCGTTCTCTAGTAATCCCCGTGGTGCATCCTATAACAGCTCCATGCTGTAGTATGGTATAGGACCTCTGTCAGGAGTTCTATACCCACACATGTCGGTTGTGGATGTTTTGTGTGTGTCTCACTGTCTGTGTAGGGAGCAATGTGTTTTAGGGTAGTCACCCACAGAACATTTCAAATGGCCTACTTTGACAATCCTGCTGATGTCATTCATTGTGGAATACACCCTTGGGGAAGGAGTACTTCAGTAATGTGCATGATGCGTACTATAACTGTGTAGTGCTGATGTGTAATAAACTTGTTAGGTAGAGGTTCTACTCCCAGACATGACAGGTGTGTGTTTGTGTGTTCGTACTTCATATCCTGTGTAGAGGTAGTTGTGAGCATGTGACACCTGTGGTCAATGGGAGTTAGTTTTGCATATGTCTTATATGGTAGCCCTACTATATAGCACAAAGTCCACTGTACAGGGATAACAGATGTGAAATAGCTGAGAGGCTGGGGTGCAAAGCCATACCCATACATGTGACATCAAGGCCAGGCAATCACATTTAGCAACCCCAGTATTACACTCTCAACCCATGTCTCATAGGGATATACATGCCTAGGCAACAGCCAATATGTGGGTAGTACACTGTATATTGGCCACTGATAGTAACCATGTAGTGATAGCAGTGGGCTACAGAGAGCATGTCCCCTGCCCATCTGTCCTATATGCACATACATGCTGACAGTGCACCTCCCCCATGTTCCTCAAGGGACACTTTCACCACCTGTGGTGCCAACACATGTCCCACAATGGACATACCATGCCTGGCAACATACCCTGTATGGACAGCTGCCACTGACATCAGGGAATGCTGTCAGCATGCTATCAATGTAGGTGCAGGTAAACCTGGTGCCCATTACCGGTCCCCGCCACAGGGGGCAAGACTGGCACATATGATGGTAATCTGTGATCACAGCATGGGCCAGACACCCTAGGTACAGTTCCACAAGTCACTGCACATGCATGTGGGAGGTGTGCACATCCCAGACACCATCCATGTCAAGCAGTAAGGAACACATACATGGCAAGCAATGCACAGCATTGGCCACCCAGGTGATTGGATGGGGGATACAATACCCACCTGTGTGGGCAAGAGCAGAAACTACAGCTCTGAGACGCAATGCAGACCATTGTCATGTGGCCTGATGCCAAGGTATACCCATCGCCTACCCTTGTATAGCCTGCTGCCACAGTCTACCACCACACACCCGTGCAGACATGCACCCATGCATGTCAGTACTGGCACTCTGTGTATTTGTCTGTGAGTTGTATGGTGCGTATGTTCACAGCCACATTCACTACAACCCCCATGCGCATACAGAAGCATGCAGTCACATGTCAGACACCTTCTCATATCCTTTGCCCATACAACCTCCGTGTGATCCGTGTGGTGCATGTGGTACCTACACAGTGATGTGTTGTGGCAATCCCGCTAATGATGAGTAGTACCCTTGGCCCTGCCAAGTGTGTCGATGTGTGCATGTCCCTGTGAGAGTGTGGCTGTGTTGACGTTGGCAGCTGTTAATGCTGACAGGCAAGTGTATGTCACCTACCATATAGATACCATATCCCTGTTGCAGATGTCATGCACCATCACAGATATGTTCTGAGAGCTCCACAACAGGTAACCCATGTGGCGCATCCAATAATTGCATCGAACTGTGAACACAGTACATAGTTGTCAGGGGTTTGATACCCTGTGCTGGTAGGTGTGTGACACAAAGAAGCTGCTGTTTTACTCCCCCACCCCTCCCTGACATGTCTTTGCCTCTGTCTGCCTCTCCCACTCCTTCTTGGGTGAATGTGGAGACCTACAGCAGCTTTGCTTAGGCAGCAGCATGTGTATTTTAAGTGATGCTCATGATCAGCCGATGGTCTCTGCATGAATTGCAGCCCTCCCAAAGATGACTGCATGTGGAACAGCTGTGGTAACATTTCCATAGCCGATTGCATGGAAACACACTCAGATATCTAGGAACATCATGTTGGTGTTGGCCCTTGTCATTCACTGTGAGCAGGAACTAGATCTGTTGGTTGGCAGCCAGCATCTGCGATGGATTGGGAATTTACCTTCAGCAACATACACTGTGGAAACAGGGCAACACACAGGAGGGGGATGTGCCTGACCTGCCTACAGACTGTAGGTGCTGCTATACTGCATGTGGCATACTGTTGGGTTAACAGTGTGTGTGTGGATATGTCTTTCCTACATGTCTCCATACCTACCATGTCAGTTCCATGTTTCTGTGGGATCCCCATCTGCAGGGTCATCCGCAGACAGGGCATTGTGTTGTGCCGTTGCTTCCATGTGTTACCAACGGAGCATCTATCTGTGGACTGCAGACAGTAGTGTGAGGAGTGCAGTCTGTAGATGGTGAAAGTTGTGACAGTTACCAGGGTCTTATCCCTCATAGGACATACGTTTACACAAACCCTGTTACAATGGTAAATGTATGAGGTTACCGCTGCAACATGTCATTATTGGCCCTGTATATGTGCTGACAGCCACAACTCTGCCAACCTGTGTACATATGTCATGCATAATGTGGTGCGTATGTGCTGTACACCATAATTAGTGTCATCATATCCGCTAACAAGCCAGTGAGATATCAGACTGCCCCACATATTATGTACAGTAGGGGTTATATTTTCTGAAATAACCTGGACATTCTGTGGATGTTTGTACAGTCCTACGTGTGTGTGGGCATCAGTGTTACAGACAGCAGATAGCAATAACCTCTACAGGAGAACCAGCACACTCAGGGCAGCTACATATGTGTAGGAGGTTCAATACCTACAGACATAGTGTGAGTAGAGCCGTGTTATGCTTTGTATAGTACTGGTGTTACAGGGTGTGTGTGTACATACTACTTTACCTTGGAATGCAGTCTGTCTGTTCCATAGTGGGCGGTGAGTATATCACACTGCCATTGTTGCCATCAGTCCACATCTGTTGTATCCCCCACACATATGGTGGGGCTGGGGCCATATATGTGTGGGCGTCACCTACACAAGATGTGTGTGCTCTTATGCACTCCAGAGGACAGTGTAAATAACTATGGTATATGGCTCTGTATTACTGAGTCTGGAGGGGGGAACACCATAAATGACCTAGGCTGTTAAATATGTGGGGGTATCAGGGGTGAGCTGCCATAAGGTTTCTGGATGTAAAGTGCCGTATACTTCACCTATATGTACATCATGTACATATATTCGGTTACTGCAAGCCTACTGCCACCTGTCAGATGGAATGTTCTGTTTGTCAGTGGGCATGTGATGGTGTCAATTATGCCTTGTTATGTCACAATTACAACCCATGTGGTCACATGACGTCTTTACCTCCCACTGCTGTTGTACAGAGTGTAGATAGCGGCTGTTGAACTATACACATGCATTACACACTGTTGATCGTTTGGTATCCTGTGGCCCAGTCAGTCCTCACTACTGTACAAATCTAAGGACTTGGCCTGGACAGCGACAGTTGTGAACCTTTCCAGACTACTGCATTAGTATACCTGTTTCACAGTTGCATTCCTCTGTTTATATGGATGTCACTGCCTGAACAGCTATATGACATGGCATTTCTGCAAACCTGTGTGTGGAGTTCACCCAATGACCTCTCTGTGGGTATATAACGGTCGTCATTTGTATGGGTGGCTCATACAGTGTCCAGTCATTCAGGGGTTAGCTGTAGGCATAGTGGCTGTTCCATATTGTGTGCACTGATATGTATCCTACTGTACATATATCTGCATGTGTATATGTAGTCACATGTATATCCATATATATATATATATATATATATATATATATATATATATATATATATATATGTACATATGTACATCTATATGTATGTATCTGCATATCTGTGTCTGTGTATCTGTATCCTGGGGATATTGCTGGCTACCACAGTTTACATTACCTATGGGAGGCAGTCTGTACTGCATGATATGTCAACAATACCAGCCTGACATCATACAGGTGGGATCTTGTACTGTCAACTTCCTGTGCCCATGTCATGTCAGGTCTAGGTTATGGGATCTGCAACACTTGTTATTGTATTGTGGGTCGGAAGTGTTTGGCCATGTGTGGGGGGGGTGCTTACTTGTACAAGACGTATAGTGTGTGGGGCCTTTCAACCCCAGTAACGGTGCATGTGGACATATGTATATTCGTTAATCTGCCATTGCTCTCTACAGATGTATGGCCATATGTACCAATATATATATATATATATATATATATATATATATATATATATATATATATATATCTGCTGACATATATGTAACCATGTCCATATATACCTACATAGATGTATATCTGTATACACATATGTAACGTGCTGTGTATACTGTCACTGTACAGTTGCATGACTGGACTGGCTGATATGTTTTGCATATTGGCCTGACTTTCTACAGCTGTAGTGGCCTACTGTTAGACCGTTATAGCTGTGTTGCGGAGGGTCCTAGTGTATATGCAGACATATAGGTGTAGACACATATATGTGCGGATGTAGCCATTAGCATGTATATATGTCCATATATAGTAATATATATGCATATAGTGTTAGAAAGCTATATATATATATATATATATATATATATATATATGTATATGTATATATATATATATATATATATATATATATATATATATATATATATATATATATACAGATATGTTGTAGCAGTGTAGATAGTAATATATTTACACACAGATACATCTAGATGATGGTATACATTCTCTGTACAGTTGCATGACTGGACTAGTTGATATGTTTTGCATATTGGCCTGACTTTCTACAGCTGTAGTGGGCTACTGTTAGACCATTGTAGCTGTGTTGCGTTGGGTCCTGGTGTCAAAAACTGCATGTGCTGGATATTGCATTGCACCGCATATCTGTTACGGCTGTGGGGGGGGGGTGGCATAGCAGTCATCACCAGGTTCCTCTCATCTGAGCCCAAACCCCCATCTACTGTGCACAAGGTCAGTTATTTGTGGTGGGGGTTCCAGTTGATATTCCTATCTGGTGCTGCAATTCACATATCTATCCATATCTATGTATGTATGTATGTGTGTATATATATATATATATATATATATATATATATATATATGTATATATATATATATATGTATATATATATATATATATATATATATATATATATATATATGTGTGTGTATATCTATATTTATATCTAAATATATGCAGACATATGTATCCATCCACCAACATTCCACTGATGTGATATGATGTATGTGTGAGTCAGACATTTATATGTACCTGTGTATCTCACTACATTTACAGATCTATGACTGTCCATATATCCATGCATGAGTGGCTCACAATATTGGCCTGCCCAACATTTATCTGGCCACTTGACGTGGATGATGTCAGGCATGTGGTCAGTCAGGAATGCTGATACATTATAGTTGCAGACATCATGTTGTCCAGACTATGTGTATTACAACAGATCACTGTTTAACTAGCAACGTTTTACATGTACATGAACAATAGTTCACATGTCCGGATATGTACCCCACTGTTGTCACACTGTGTCCACAATGTTTGCAATAAGAGGTTGAATGTTGTAAAATTAGTACAATTCCCCTTATGCAGATTGACTGTGCTGCATGATATATCTGAGAATACATGGGATGTCTGTATATCCGACATGGTGTAGTGTTAATTCACTATGATTGTGGTATGCAGGGTCCTGGGTTCAGGACGTGTAGTGGCTGTCAATTATGTTGCAGGGTTGAACAAGGGCGATAGGATTCAGGGTGATTAAGGCACTTGTAAGCAGTCATGAGCATGTTTGTGTGATGGTATGCATCACCAACTGCAGGTAACAGCCAGTTATAGCAGGTTAGCCTCGACATTGCTTACTTTGTGTATGCAGTGCTCACCGTCGCACAAACACAGACCTCCAGTTACATATGCCTACAGATAGTTTGCATCAGATTTGCTGAGCCTGGAAAATTAAACTCGATTACTAGTGTTGACATATGCTTACAGCAGCTTAGTGCTGCTTAACCTAACTACTGCTGTATGCATTATGATACCGACACCTCACATGTGCATTTCCTGCAGTACTCCTGTTCATATATATACATGTTATTTCATGGCCGCAGTACTCCAGTTCATGTATATATGTTATTCCGTGGGTTATGCAACATACATATTACCCATAATGTGGTTTGCCATGGAAATGGTGTGTCCCACTACCTTCCCTATGTCGTTCCCCCCCTCCTTTCTCGTTGACATCCATGGGCTGGTCCCATTAGAATGGGTTCATCCAACCACAGCACGCCTTGGTCCATAATGTTGTACCCATCATTCCCCCCCCTTCACCCTCCACATCAGTCATCCTCCCTACAGGTTCCAGCCTAATCTAACCACACCACTACACATTGCCCACTCTCCACTTCTCGGGACCCTTCGCGTATGTTGTCTCAACCCATGGATCTTCAGGCTTCCCACACATGTAGTCCGTGAACATACGTCACCTTCTGTGCTTACTTTGTAGGCATGGTATGTTACCCCAAGGACTCATTTTGGCAGACATTTGGGGTCGTCCCGCCAAGGACGGATGTGGGTTTGTTTAAGAGTAGACTTAGCAGGGTGACACCATTTCTCCCACTGGTAGTATACTGCCAGTCGTCTGGAAGCCAGTGCTGTGCTATGCTTAGCGGTGCATATTATTAGATTTGCATGGTAATTGCCTTTTGGCATTGATTTCCCCTTTGCCAATTGTTATATATGTGTCATGTATCCTCAACACATGTGTACGGACACTGCATGGGGTCCTAGGATCTTCTACATTTAATTACAATAACACCTCACATCTGGATTTACTGCAGTACTCCAGTTCACATATGTATGTTTTGTAGTCAGTTATGGCACATATGACTGTATGCTGATGTCTTTCACAAGTTCAGTTTGGTTATACTATGGTGAGGACATGTTTACTACTGCCCCATTCTTCTGTACATGTGTTATGGTTTGGTGGATAGCTACTGGGACTATGGTGTATAGGGTCCTGGGTTTGTGACCTGCATGGCTGTTTATTTTGTTTCCGGGCTGAAAAAGGCCCATTGGATGCAGAGTGATTAAGGCACTCTAAAGCAGTTGTAAGGCCTTACACCTGCTTACTAGTGTGTACATATGCCTACTGTTGCCTATTTGTGCTTACATCTGCTTACTAGTGCCTTACTCTGTCTGACACTGATACGTCACATGTGCATATCTTGCAGTACTCCAATCCATATATTTCAGCTATTTAGTGGGTCTTGCAACAAAAATATTGTTTATAACATGCTTTGCCATGTAAAATAGACTGTGCTACAGTGGGACCCAAACCGGGAATGCCTGCTCATTGGTCAGATGCTCTACCCACTAAACTATTGTTGTTCTGCTTCATTTGCATATTCCTACCATATTGTAATACCCATGTTTCCTTCCCTCAGCCCTGAGCGCCACATACACAGCATCCATCCATTCCCCAGTTGCTAGCCCAGCCATACCACACCTCCACAAATTTCCCTCTCTGCACATGTCAGTACTCCTCCATTATATTGTCTCGGCCCAAGCTCCTACAGGCTCTTCATCCATGTATGTTCAAGCATTCCCTTGATCCTCCTCCGATACTGGTGGAAACACCTATGTGACCCACAAGGTTTGGTTCGTCACACCAGGGATGGACCTGTTGTTGTGTCACAAGTAGACTTTGCTGGTCTACACTGTTTCTCCCACTGGTAGCATCCTGCCAGGGGTTTGAGAAGAAGCGGTTTGCTCACACACCAGGCCAGCCTCATCTCCCAGTTCTGTGGAACCAATGCCCCAGGTGTGACATTCTGTGCATGAAGCTTGCACACACGCCCCCACCGCGTGCGCCATTTTTCATTCTTCACTTCAGTATTATGCAAGACTACTGTTCTCACAGTATGTTTGGACAGGCACTGTTCATTGATACACATAGACTGCTCAGAATACTGTGATTGAGTGATGTGCACATGTTTGCTGGTATTAATCTACATACTTACATGCATTTCCTATACTGTTGAATGACTGTGCTGGATGATGTATTTGTGATAACAGCAGCTGAATGTGTATCTGCCATGCCTTAGTGGTAAGTCACTTAGACTATAGTGTGCAGGGGGGGGGTTGGAACCTGGGAGTGCAGAATATTTTGTTAATGGGCACGATGAGAGCTGTTGGCTACAGAGTGCCTAAGGCACTGTGGAGGAAGTGTAGGTGGGTATGCACTGGTGGGCATCAGGCTCAGCCTTCCTGACCTCTGGTTATGGCGTCTTACACTGAGTTGGCCTCCACATTGCTTAACCAGTGTGGGCATTGCTTACTGCCACCCAAACAGGCGTAACCCCACTTGCTGCTGCATACCCCCATGCTACTTCATGTATTTAGTTCACATTTGTTGTCCGCGACAATATGACTGGATGCTTCTCCATTGTCAGTGGTGGCCTGGGGAGTGGACCCCACAGTAAACCCCAGCTACACATTACATGTACTGCTGAGCTGTACACATTCATAGAGAGTAACAGACTTAGCAAAGCTACGTACCACATTCTTCATGCTTAGTTTGCATTAACATGTCAGTATTATACATGCTTAGGTCAGGTTTACATGTCTGGTATGACTGTTGACAAAGGTCAGTTTAAGGTGAAGTGGGATTCCAGTTTAACAGTTCTGGATAGGTTACACACAGGTATTCAGGTTAGGTTTGGTTATGCCATACCTGTGTGGTAGAGTAGAAGAGAATATTGAAGGGGTAGGTAGGTAGGTGAGGGGGGGACATTGTAACTGTATAGTAGGCCGTTGGAATGATTGGTGGTGGAACAATAGGGAAAGTATGCAGGATGTTGGGATTTGTATGTGAGGCAGGACAGGAGGTGTTGGTTTCACTAGTTGGTGTAGGGGTGAAAATTCATCAGGTGGTGAGCATGTACTGATCCAAGTGTGCTTGAGGTGTTCCTTCATGTGTTATTTACATGTGTCGTGTGGGACAGCTGAGGTAATACACTGGGTAGAGGGTTCCAGATAGTAGTGGACATGTCCAGGGATGTGCAGGAAGTCTGACGGGAAGGTCCACGGGTGGCCATTTCTTCTACAGCAACAGCTGTGTATATACCCTGCATTTGGAGGTAGGTTTGGACACTCACACCCTTGGGTGGGGCTGAGGACAACAATAACACCTTGTGATGCCAATTAGTTTGGCTTACATGCCTACAGTGGGGTGTTGCGACCATGTTTTCTTTGGTGTTATTTAGTGGGATTTGCAACAACGCATCTGGTTATACCGTACTTTGCCATGTAAAATAGATTGTGCTGCAGTGGGACTCATAGCAGGAGTGGCTGCTCGTTAGGTGGTGGCTCTGCCCAATGAACACTATTGCTTACATCCCTGGGGCAGTCCAAATAGAACCACTCCAGCCAACACCTGCACGCCTAGGCCCATAATTTCATACCCATAGTTCCCCCCGCACCTCCTCTACAGCACTCATCCTTACTCTGGGTGCAGGTCAGGTCTAAACACATCACTACACACTGCCCACTCTCCACTTCACGGGACCCATCAAGTACGTTGTCTCAACCCATGGGTCATCAGGCTTTCCCACCCTTGTATTCCAGATACATACACACCCTGCCTTGATAGGTCATTGCACGGGCATCCTCCTATTACAAGACAATTTTTGGGGTGTCCCGCAAGGGACGCTCCTGTCTCTGTTCCAAGATTAGACTTAGCGGGTCCACTGTGTTCACCCCTCTGGTTGTATCCTGCCTGTGGTTTTGGGAGCAGTGGATTGTTTACATTGTTTGTGTGTTTGTTTGTATGTTTCCCCTGTCTGGCTGGGGCGGGGGGGGTTAATGCTACGTGTTATAAGTTTGTTGATTGGGCCCCTCACCCTCATTGACACAGCCTGTAAACATATGTCATTCTTAAGTGCTGTATCATATCATAGCTATATATCTGTGTACACACACACACACACACACACACACACACACACACACACACACACACACTGTATATATATATATATATATATATATATATATATATATATATATATATATATATATATATATATATATATATATATATAATATATATATATATATATATATATATATATATATATATATATATATATATATATATATATATATATATAGATATATATATATATATATGTCTATGCATGTATACATTTGTACTACAGAGAGGGATATATATATATATATATATATATATATATATATATATATATATATATATATATATTTTTAGTTATGGGTATATATACACACACACATACCTCTACATATTTAGCTACATATCCTGTAATGTTGACTGGTATTGCTGGATACTGTGTTTCGTGTGCATACCGGCCAACCTTGTGTGCCACGTATGCTTTGTGATACCTACAACTAAATCTGATAGTGTACACAGAGTCACACATGAAATCTATTGTCTGTACCAGGAATACATTCGTCCCATGTGGGACAACCCGAACATTGGGTATTCAACCTTCGTCTACACCCAGAGTTACATAGGTACCCATGGCTATGTGCATGGACTACGGCGTGTGCCAGACCTAGGATACTTGGGTTGGGACATCATACAGGATGGGTCCCGAGGGGGTGGGGGGGCAATGTGTGGTGGTGTGGTAACTATGGGCTAGTAACCAGGGTAGGGATGGTGGCTGTGTGTGTGCTGCGGGTGGGGGGAAGCGGAACTGTGGGTAATGCATGTATGGGTTGGGGTGGCCTAGGTTGGATGGACCTGTACTGCTCAGCCCACCTAGTGGGTGGGGGAGAGGGGTATGTGATGTCAACATATGAAACATAACGGAGGGTTAATTTAATTCCCTAGTTCAATGACATACATACAATACAATGAGCTTGGTAGTGTACTGCAGGGCAGATGTGTTTGGCTGGACAGGGGGTATGGCAATTCATAAGTGACGCATTTTGTTTGGGGCCTCTCAGACCCATTAACAGTGCATGTGGACATATATGTTTCTGTTCATCTGCCATTGCTATCTACAGATGTCTGGCCATATATACCTCTGTGGGTATATATATTTGCTTACATATTTCTAACTATGTCCGTATATACCTACGGAGACATATATCTGCGTACATATATGTAACTTGATGTGTATATGTGGACATATAGATGTTGACATATATATGTGTAGTTGTCGGCAGTTGCATGTATATTTGTTCACATATTTTTATATATATATATATATATATATATATATATATATATATATATATATGTATCTATCTCTGGATATATATATATATATATATATATATATATATATATATATATATGTGACTACATCTATAGATATGTTGTATTCATTTACATAGTAATATATTTGCACATACACGTCCATTTAGCTGTAGATATACATTCTCTGTACTGTTGCATGACTGGGCTGGGGTTATGTTTCTGACAACATACGATTTATGCATATCTGGTATGGCTTAGTGGTAAATCATTTTGTGTATTGTGTGCATGGTCCTGGGTTCCGGCCTTGCAGAAGCTGTTTGTTTTATTGCTGGGCAGAACACCGTCCATTGGATATGGTGTGCTTAAGGCACTTTCAAGTGGTTGTAAGTGGGTTTGCGCAGAGGTAAGCACTGCTAACTTCCAGTCACAGTGTCTTACACCCAGTTAGCTTCTCCTTTGCTTAATCTGTGTTGGCAGTGCTTAACTCCATGGAAATGCACTTGCACACGCTTACTAGTGCTTACATATGCTTACCACTGCTTATCTGTGCTTACGTCTGCTTACTGCTGCCTTATTCATTATGATACTGACTCTTCACATGTGCATTTCATGCAGTACTCCTGTTCATAAAAATGTATGTTATTTAGTGGGTTTTACATTACAAATATTGCTTATACCATGCTTTGCCATGTAAAACAGACTGTGCTGCACTGGGACTCGAACTGGGAATGCCTGCTTGATAGGAGAACGCTTTGCCCACTACACTATTGCTGACATGCTTCATTTGCATATATCATCCTTGTAATCCTCTTCAGCCTTTTCAGGTTGCTTTCACCGTGACTAAGCAATGGACACACCCGTGCACCTACTGTTAGCTGTACTCAGAGCTTTAGACAACAATACAGGGGTTTCTTCTTTTCATCTTTATGTCTTGTTGCTGTTGTATGCATGGGGAACTGTTGGTGGGGATATGTGGACACCTATGGCGGTATTGCTCATTTATTTCCACTTTCTGCTGTTCAACATTGCAGGTGAGTGTTTATTTTTTTGTGGGCTCTGCTCTCAGACACTCCCCCTGCACTTGTACACGCTCCATGTAAGCCTGGGGGCTCAGGCAGCATGCCTTCATTACTATGCATGATGCACTGCCGTTCTGCTCCTAAGTGGCCACTTCCATGCAGGACTAGACCAGTCATTCACGGAAGAGTAGTGAATCTGGGGGCATGTCACATTTTCAGTTTGTCTCACAGCATCAGAACAGACAGCATACGAGAATAGTGAGCACATGTTTCAAAACACCCAAAAGCTATTACCTGCTGATCACTTTTTATCAGATATTGACTGCTGTGATCTTGTTGTCACATAGAATTGTGTAAAACATGTTACAGTTTTTTTTTCACTTTCAAGATGGCTGCACACTGATCACTAGCTTAACTTCAGCTCTCCTAGTATCAGAAAAGAAACTGACAGATAACTCTGTCAGTTTTAGCAAAATTCAGTTACTGACTAGATGCCAGAAAATAAGAAATGTAAAGAGCCTGAAAGAAAATCAACTAGAAAAGATGAAGCGAAAACACTGAGTCAGAAGAATCCTGCATCTGTTCAGCAAAAAACAGTTCAAACTCCAGCTTTGGTAAAAGAGATTGTTTCCAGTAATTTAGAGGAAAAAAAGTAAATCATATGTAACCAGGACTTATAAAATTAAATGAAACACTGAAGGAATATATTGAGTCAAATAATAAAGCCTGGAAAAATGGAAGAAGCTTTAAACAGCTATTCAGATGAACTGATAAAACTGCAAAATCAGAGGTTGAAATGAAGCAAAGGCTGGCTGAGTATGAGACTGCTCAAGGAGAGCTGTTTCAAAAAATGGTAGAGTTACAGGACACAGTACACAGAGAAAACCTGAGATTTTCTGCTTCACCAAAGAAACTGGAAGGAACACACTGTATTAATTTTATGAGAGCCCAAATAAGCAACTGGGCTAGTATTCCACAGCAGGATGTGTTAATTGAAAGGCACATTATGTGCATGCTCCAAACCTAGCCATGAGGCAGCAGCCAAGACTTATCTTAGATAAGATGCAATCATACCAACAGAAAAAGATGAGCCTGACAAAATTGTGGCAGAATGGCAAATTATTAATAATTAGGGACAGTAGTGCATTTGTGGAAAATGATTAGTCACTGTACACCAAGCAGAGGATAACCAAATTTATCACAGCAGTAAAGGATTATCATGAGGCAGATGTGAGATTCAAGTTGTTGTATCCAGTTGTCTTCAAAATACTTTTTCTGGAGGATCAAAGCAATGTTTTGATGCAGAATAGGCTAAGGAGGAAATGCAAGTTTGTCCAACAAAAGAGTGACACATCAAACTAAAGAGGACTTTGTTTCTCATTCTTCTGATAAATAAAGACTATAGAGAGACTTTGCCAGTGAAACCTTTTCCAATGTTTCAAAGAAAAATGATTGAGAGTCAAAAAAAGCACAGGAGTTGACTAGAAGAACCAGGAGTACCTTTGACTTGAACCAGAATCTGAGATGTGGAGATGGAGATGGACAGGAAGAAGATCAGCAACACTGTAATTAGAGAATAAATATAAGACTATAAACCATCAGATCACATTTGTGAAGTACATCTTTACAAGAAAAAAATGGCTGAGAAGGACTGGACTTTTGTTGACTTTGTTAAACTTGTAGGGGGACTGAAAGGCTTATATCCCACTTTATGTCATTAATGTTTGGAAGGACACTAAAAGGGAAAAAAGAAAGAAAAAAGGTAACTGTAAGTAAAATAATTTTTGTTCTTAATATTTGTATGAAACATTTCATGATATAAACTGCATGCTACATAGTAAAGCATTTTCAGTGATTGTTGTATATGATAAAGATATTAAAGTAAACAAGTACTTTTTTCTTTTTTAGTTTTAAGAAATGCAGGCATTACAATGTAAAAAGAGAAGAAAGGTTGAACAGAAGCATGTTCAAGTTAATATGCTGTAATCTTGCGCTGTTCAGATGGGTGACGTGGTATAAAAATGCCTGATTATAATATATGTTGTGTTGCTTTGTTTTCTTTTACTTTTGCATAGATGAATGTCTGTAGTAATGCATTTGGCTTAATCTAATAACAAGAGAACACTGTGACTGTAGTGAAAAGTTTTCCTTTAGCAAAATAAATGTTTAGTTTGAGTTGAGAAGTCAGCAACTGGGGGCAGCTACGCATTCTGTCTTATATTTTCATGAAGACAAGGTGACTGCATGTCTAGGAAATAGATCTTGAGAGCTGTGGGCATTATTCACTGACAGAAACATAAAATTAAAAGGTACAAGAGCAAGCAGCTTAGTAAAAATTAAAATTTGAAATTGTTGGAAGTGAATAAGAGATAACAGTTTTCCTGGTACCTAAATACATGAAAGCATTTATTAGAAAAGTGCATAATTTACTTTTATTTAGAGATAGCTAGTGCACCTTTTCTTAACTCATCCAAGCCTGCAGAACCTTTTTTGTATTCTTCTAGTTAATACCCATTGCTCCTTATGGCATATTAACCTTTTTGGGGTCTGTCTTCTTTGACCAAGTCATTTACCAGCTAATAATAGGCAGCATTAAAAGGGCAAGGACGTATTAACAAAATAACATCGACTGTTAAGCTACAGTGTCTTATAGTAGAGAAATTAATCACTGTTTTCTACTTATTATTCATATTTCACATTTATGTTCATAGTTTCATAACTGAGAGACCTACATGTTATTTAAGAGTATGGTGTGAAATGCTATGGTGGGAGACAGTAAAACTCAATGTCAATTTCTGTCACACTACCCTGGATATATTGCTAGCTGTTTGTTAGTTATTATGAAAATAACTAATATTTCCATATGTACTTAATACGTCAAAAACAAGTGACTTTCAACATCATTGCTTGGCATCAGGCAAAACATTAGGCATTGTTGAAGAAACGTGTAATTGATATTTGCACTGTAAGATGCACACCTTGAAAGGTATTCAATGTTATTTATGTATGCTAATTATACAATTATGCACATGGTTTCATATTTCCATAAATATCTCAATAAACATTCACTCCTGGAGATTTTTTTGCTAGCATATGCAAGTTTTTGCCCAGTTAACAACATATATTTTCAGGATGTACAGTTTCCAATATATGCCAATTTGTTTTCAAAAGCTTAGCAAAAATATAATTCTGGGTTTGTGTGCATTATAATATATTATAGTATTTATGGAAAGACTATCCCCAGGATTCAGCAAGCTCTGCACGGCATGCAGGAATAGTGCAGGAGCTGCTGGAGGCAATATGGCCACCAAGAGATCCAGGAACAAGCTCCTAGGGTGTGCACGAGTGCTCCTGCAATATTTCTGCATGAACACAGCTCCTGTATGCTAATTACCCCATTTGTAGGTGGCAACCATGCAAATTAGGTGAATTAGTGATCCAGGAAGCTGGCAGCCGTCAGTGCAGGATTAGTGTAACCTGCAAAAATCTACTCGGTTAGTAACCAAGTACATTTCTGCAAACTACAAAACAGAGCCATGACAGCTCCAAATAAAGGGCGTATATAATGTGGAAAGCATGCCAATGGACAAATATATGGCCAATGGCATGGAAAACAATTGCAAAAAAAAACCTTTTATTTTTTTTTTGACCGATTTCAGCCGTTTAAGAGTAGGGCAGCAGGGAGCAAATGGGATCGGCCAGAAAATAAAAGTAAAACCCTGAAAAAAGCTTTTTCTGCAAAATCATAATTTTGCCATTATAGTCTATGGCAAGCAGAAGACAACAAGGCCAGTGAATAGAGGCTGCTTAGGGGGAAGGCTCAGTGTGGGACTTGTAACTAGGCATTAGCAGGCAATCCTATGCAAATGAGGGGAATGATACTGAATCACAGATTTCCCCTCACAGCCAGCCAGCACCCAATCACGTAGGTGCAGAAAAACCTTGGTGCAAGCCTAAGAGTAAGCTGACATCATAGAGGGGTATGTCAGGCATACTGTAAGCTTACTGAAGCTCTGTGGCTTGAGTTTGCCCTTAGCTTAGCAGAGCTAAAGAAGGGTGTGTGTCTGAAGGGGCCTAAACAGGTGTGCGTGCCACACACCGGGGTTTAAACAAAAAAAAAGTAAACCAGGAAATAGCAGCTCCGTTCAAATCTGAGCCTTTTGTTTGCATGGCATGCCCCTGGGCTTAAACAGGAAGGCAATGGGAAGGGAAAACAGCAGTAGGAAGGTAATCAAGGAGAACTAGCATAGCTGGCTGGTGAAATGTATCAGAATCAGCCAATTACAGCCAGCCAGCAGCCAGCCCAGCATACTACTATAAACTATGCAAACACCTTTCCCTCTGGTTTTTCCCACAAACTCTACACCACCTGTGTACACAAACGGGGACATTTTACCTAACAAAAGCAACAAAATGATAGTGGCTGCATTCGCTCTCATAAATCAACATGTAGAAGAGGCTGAGGGTGGTGAGGATGAGAATGCTGATGACCAACCCACAGTGAGGAGAAGAAGAGTGTACAGATCCAGGGTTACTACCAGGGACTACATATAGTGGAGCACTATAGGGTGGACAGGGACCTCCTATAGCAAATCATTTTGCTGTGCCGGCCACGCCTCACACACAGAACCAACAGAGGGGAAGCCATCCCAGTGGATACCAAGGTATGTGTAGGCTTAAGAATACTAGCCACAGGTACCTTCCAAAGGACAACTGGGGATATCATGGGGATGTCACAGGCATCAGCATTCAGGGTACTCCACCAGTTCCTGGATGCCATGTCAGCACCATGAGACGTTGACTAGCAATATGCATCTCTTCCACCAAATAGCAGAATACTCTGAGGTAGTGGATGCTATAGGCTGCATGCACATATACATCAAAGCACCACCTGGTGAGCAGAGTAGAGTCTACGCAAACTGCAAGGGCTTCCCCTCCATCAACTGCCAGGTCATGTGTGATGCCCAGGGCATTATAATGAATATGTGTGCTGGCTGCCCTGGAAGCTATCATGACTCCCACATCTGGCATATGACGCAGCTGTACCAGAGATTTGCCAGTGGGGACATCCCATCTGGCCACCTAGTGGGGGATGCTGGTTATGCACTGGAGCCATGGCTGATGACACCCATCAGAAATGCACACACACCTGAACAAGAACTCCATAATGAGGCACACGCACAGACCAGAATCATAATAGAGCATGTGTTTGGAATGCTCAAGTCACGGTTCCGGTGCCTGGACATATCCGGTGGAGCCTTGCAGTACTCACCAACTAAATGTACCCAAATTGTCATTGTATATGCCATGCTACACAATATGATCCTGTGGAAACAGCTGCAGCAGGAACAGCATGGGGCAGGGCCACACAGTCCCCCCACCATTGCCAAGGCCTGCACAGGCACAAAATGACTTGGGAGAGGAACAACCTGAGCCTGCCCCAGTAGGCAGAAGGAGGAGTGCCCAGTATGCCCAGGCCTTGGCAAAGAGGCTACATATAGCACATACACTGACATGGTAGGAACCCAGGGAATTACACCTCTCTCTGACTGGCACATATATTAAAAGGGATGCCAAACATGACACTACCTGTGCTTTACCATGTATGGGGAGTGTACTATGTGCATCTGACATAGTCAGCCCTCCAGCACCATCCTCAATACTGGCTCAGCCACAAGATAAGTCACTCTGCCTATCAATTGCTGAATGGAGTAGTATGTTTTGCTACTTGTATCTATGGTATGGATGTGAGCATGCAAGGAAATCGGGTGGCTGAGTGGGATGCCCACAGATAGCAGACACCTATATCGGCAGCATGAAATCTGTAACAAATACTGGTGTTAACATAGTAGCCAGTACTAGACATGATGACAAAACCCACTGCAGGACATGTGTTGGGCCAAATGTGTGTCCACAGGACACACACATGCAAGTCAGTGAGACTCACATACCCAACAACAGTGTCAGCCAGCAGGACAGGTGTAGACAAACACAAAGAAAGGCTGTGCTATGGCCTCTGAGTGTTGGCTATAGAGAACAGCCTCCCTCCAGACCTACACAGACAGACTACAATAGGTCAGGCAGTGGGATGTTAGTTCTGAAGGGTAAGAAGTCTGAAACTGAAATGTAGGTCAATAAAACCTAAGAACTGTAGTACACTGATATGCCTCTAGTCTGCATAATAGGTCAGAATACAGAATGAAATGGAGTACCTGAAATACCAGTACAGTCATAGCAAATGTGTACAGTTGTCAGGTGTGCCCCCCCCACACACAATCCTATGTAGAAATGTAGTAACATGTATGTGTAGGTATAATAACAGTGGAGCACAGATTACCTGAGCTGGCCAAAGTAGCAGGATAGATTGTAGCATGTGTACAATATGCAGGGCTGTGTGTGTTAGGCTGGTGTGTGTTGTATATTGTGTGAGAGTGGTCAGCATGTAGGCATGGTGGGTTGTGTCCTGGTGGCCAATGGCCAGTACTGCTGATGACAGGGCCAAGTTCTCACAACTGCAGTGCCAAACACAATGCATCCCAGCAAGACACATTCTAGCAGTAAGACATACTAATTGTTCGGATGTAATATCTGTCGCCATCCGAAAGATGGACATGGCATGAATGTGGGCCCAGACATACACACAGTACACAGGTGGAAGTACCCTAGACAGAGAGTGTATAAAATGTAATTGTCAATTGCACACACCATTGGAATTGTACACACAGGTTAGCAGCACATTAATTGTCTGTGTAGTATGGAATACTGATGTATTCTGGCCAAACACTGGCAGACCACAAAAGTCACAGGTATGAAGTACTGAGAAACTGCTGATGCCACTGCACAAGCCAGCATAAGTGGAATGCCCCACGTATATCTGTGAGTCAGCTGCAAGTAGCTTCCATAGCACATATGCACCCAGCTCACCACACCATCAGCCACAGGTACCTCAAGATCTTATCCGTGCTGTTGGGAATGAGTACAATATGACCCTCACCTCTGTATGGGAATAGCCACAGAATGCAGCATGCTGAAGAGGTGTCCCATGTAGGTGTGCCCCTAGCTGTAAGCAGCACCCTGTCAGCATCCACACCACTGTATCAATAAGGACAGAAACTATTGACATTAACACCTTGCACACCTCCCCTGTCACCCCAGGGGAATATAGTGGCTTGCAGCCTGGGACTGTAGGAGTGACACAATGCAACAGCCTGCTACAGATGGTCTGCATAACTACCAAATGCCCTACAGTCCTCTGTCAATGGCCTGTGTCTCACTCATACTGCCAATGTATGTTATCTCATGGACTCCCAAATAACAACATAACACAGTCCACAGAACCCAAATGCAAGTCCATGTCGACAAATCCCCAGTAGCATGTTCACCATGTCCTACTGCATGAACTTTGGACCAACCCCTACATACTGCTGGGATGAAGTGATAACTGTATGGAACTTATCAGATAATGTTTTCATAATGTTCAGAAGAGGATAGAATAAAAGAGAGGGTAGAAGCACGGACGCCATGGAGTGTGTGAAGTCTGAAACTCAGCTGTGTGCACATACTATCCCTGCCTGCAAACACAGGAATGAGTGGCTACAAACCTGCTAGTAAACCACAATGTGAAGGGGTAATGACCAAAAATATGAGCCCTGCCTCTGGGTAACCTGTGTGAATCTGTACAGCTGTGATGCATGGCCACAGCAGGATATGGCCATACTGTCACGTCGATGGATGTACAAGCATGGGATCCTCAGCCACCACTGTACCAAAGTACTGAACCATTTACACAGACCCATCAGCAAGTGTCTGCAGCTTTCCCTCCAGAATGGCATGATTGTGCAAGAATATGTAGGCTGCAGACCACAATGCTGGACACAGCTTCATTCACCCTGTGTTCCCCATGAAATTACTGCAAGCAAATATGCATACCTGACAATGGTTGATGACCCACTATAATAGACCAAACTTACACATACATAGATGTGTGGAAGAGAGTGACAGACATGAGGCCTGTCCCACCCAGCACACATCCAAGTGGCAAAAACCACATGATGTGCAAATGTCAATCACTGTAGACATTTGCCTCTGGTATCCCTCAGCACCATAGTGTCTGTGGTGCTTGTGATAACTGTGTAACATGACTGTACAAGTCATCATTCATCTAGCAGTTGTATACACGTACCTGTTAAATGTAAACCTGTGTGTGATGGAGTGTTGTGTGTGTGTGCTTCCAGATGAATAGTTTATGGACCATTCACACACACTGCACTCTCCATTGCCCTACTTTAGCAAGCCTGCTTAGGTCATTTACCTTGAAATACACCTTTGGGAAAGGAGTAGCTCTATAAGCTCCATGGCATGTGCTATAATGCTGTTGTGGCCATTCACAGTCACTACACTCCCCATTGCCCTACTTTGGCAAGCCTGCTGATGTCATTCACCTTGAAATACACCTGTGGTGAAGAAGTAGCCCTATAAGCTCTGTGGCTTGTATTATAACTGTGTAATGCTATAGTGTGCTCCCTATTGCCCTACTTTGGCAAGCCTGCTGATGTCATTCACCTTGAAATACACCTTTGGTGAAGGAGTAACCCTATAAACTCTATGGCTTATGCTATAACTGCATAATGCTGTAGTTTGATGTACTAGTTAGGTAGGAGTTCTAATCCCAAACATGGCGACTGTGTCTGTGTATAAGGATCCATGCTTTTGTGGTCATTCACAGTTACTAGGCACTCCTAAAAATGGAGAACATCGATATCTGTGCAGTAACAGAGACCTAGTTCAAGGCTCCAGAGAGCACCCCTGCAATACCTGGCTACAACCCTTACCATACCTACTGGCCACCAAACTAGGACCAAAACACTAAATGTAGAGGAGTGTCCATATTCACCAAGGATATTCAGCCCAACAGGCAAGTTGCTCAACACAATACATCTGAAATTCTCGAGGTGCAACTAACACTAGGTAAGACTGCAATCCAAATTGTATAGCTTGTTACAGATCCCCCACCATGCCACAAGATTCTCACTACACCTTTCTAAACATACTGGAAAATATTAAGATACAACCAAACACCCTAATACTGGGTGATTTCAACTACCCTGCCATTAACTGGGAAAACTGCTCATGTAACACCAAACCAATGGACCACGGAGACGAAGAAAAAACAATAAGTATAAATACCAATAAGTATAAACTTATAACTTTATAACTTATATATATAACTATAAAACTACTCATGTACCAACACCTTTGCCCAACGGTTCTTGGAATTCATAATTTCCAATGCCCTGGATCAACTAACTCATAGTCCCACCAGGGGCTCCAATATCCTAGACTTAGGCATTACCAACATGGGAAATCGATGCTCCACACCTATGGTCACCCCTTTGGTGGTCAGGTCTGACCATAAACTAATCACCCTTGACATCCACATCCCTCCCCCACCCACCAATAAGGAAACCTCTATAAACAGCTTCTCCAAAGTCAACTTCATGCTACACAAGTCAGACGTGACAAACTTCATGACACCCATGCAAACGGGAACTGAAAGCTTGACTGCTGAATCCTACACTAAGGCACCGTACGAGCACATCCACTTGTGCATGAATTGTGCCATCCCAAATAGAACCAAGACACTCTCCTCCAAGAAAAAGAAGCTAATCTGGTGGTCTCCTGCCATAAACAAACTTCACAACAAAAGGAAGAAACTGTTGCAGAAAAGAGAAAAATCCCAGGATGCAAAAAACTCCCTTACTAGCCTCAGTAAGAAGCTGAGATCCCTCATAAAACCTCCATAGCTAGTTATGAAAATAATATAGCCAAAGATTCCACAAAGACAAACGCAAGTCATTCTATAGCTATGTCAAGAATCTAAATGGCAATGCTCAGATATGTTCTGAGCTACAACAGAATGTCATTAAATATACTGATCCCAAGGATATTGTCAATATCCTGGCAGATTGATTCAGTGCCAACTGCACCCCTTTCACCCCTAAAGGGCCCATCTCAATACTGAAGGATTGCCAGATTCCTGTAATAATGGACACACAGGTAAAAAACACACTCTCCAAAGCTAAGAATACAGCATCCATGGGACAAGACAACATCCTGGGCTGTGTACTACATGAACTAAAAAATGAACCAGCACCTCATCTAAGTGCCATGTTTAATCATAGCCTCACCTCAGGCTTCATGTCCACTGAGTGACACACAGCTACAGTTATCCCACTCCACAAGGGGGGATCCACCTTGGATCCTGGGAACTACCGCCCCATCAGTCTCATGAGGCTGATCTGCAAGGCCATGGAACGTATTATCATGAAATGTATAAACAAAGACATTGTCAACCTTCAAACACTGGACCCCACCCAGGTTGGGTTTGTGAAGTGCCGATCTTGTCTCCTGATCCTGACTGACATCTTGGAATCAGTCTCCAGAGCTATGGATGAGGGTAAGGTGGTCCACACAGCCTATCCGGACCTTGCCAAGACCTTCAACACCATCCCCAAGTCTGGAATCATAGATAAATATACTAAACTGGGCATTATTCCCTACATCACTCAATGAGTTGCCAACTGGCTTACTGACAGTACCCACACTGTAAAAGTAGCCGACTCCAAATCCAGCTCCAGACAAGTGACAATTGGAGTACCTCAGGGTTCAGTTCTGGGACCGCTCCTGTTTGGCATCTACTGCTCTGAAGTACAGGCCAACACTAAGGGACTCTGGCTAACAAAGGTCGCAGATGACTGAAAACTGGGAGCCATTATTGAATCCCCAAATGATGTGGATATTCTACAAAAGGGCCTTACAGAAACAAATGCTTGGTGCCAGAGACATGGACTCAAGCTCAATGCCAAGAAATGTATAGTTATCCCCTTTGGGAAGAAACACGTACCCGTGAATTACCACATAGGTGGCAGTATACTAATTACCAAAAGTGTGATAAGAGACTTAAAGACACAGGTGGACAGTGGTCTCACCTTCAATAACCACATTGCCACAACAGCCAGGAAACTGCCTATGTGGGACACCTCATCACTAAGGGCATTTCATCCAGAAAAAAAGGAGGTCATAGTCCCACTGTAGTCATCTCTCAGTAGACCCATTATAGAATACAATGCCCCATTTGGTATGTACCTCTCAAGACATCTGCAACAACTAGAAAAGCTGCAGAAATACCTCACTAAAAGAATCACAGGCCTAAAGCAGATGCCCTATGCCGACCGTCTAAACATCATCCAGCTATACTCTGTCGCATATCATCTACTCAGAGGTGATCTCTGCTTAACATAAAAGGCCATGTCAAACCCAGAGTTGCTGGACATGCTACACTTAAAGAAATCCCAATGCCTGAGAGCCACACACTCCAGAGATCTAAACCTTGTCATCACAATGAACAACACATGCTGGAGGGATGGGTTGCTGAACCAAAGACTCCCCAGACTCTGGAAAAGACTGCCCATACATATCAAGCAGAGTGCCTCTTTGGCCCTCTTCAAAAGGAACCTTGATGATTGGATAGGAGATAGGAAAGTCACCCCGGGGATCATGTCAGTTGTCCTGTTAGACAGGAGTCCAGGGAAGTAAATACTGAGGGAATAAATAGCCAGGGAATTGTTATGGCTAGGCTTGTATAGGCCCTAGGGTAGATGGCCTACTATCAACCTATGAACCTATGAACTTATGAACTACACTTTCCATTGCCCTACTTTAGCAAGCCTGCTGATGTCATTCACCTTGCAATACACCTTTATGGAAAGAGTAGCCCTATAATCTCCGCAGCGTGTGCTGTAACTCCATAATGTTACAGTGTGATGTACTAGTTAGGAAGGAGTTCTAATTCCACACATGGTAGCTGAGACTCTGTGTGTGTTTGTTTGTCTGTTTAGGGATCAATGCTTTTGAGGCCATTCACAGTCAATTCACTTTCCATTGCACTACTTTGGCAAGCCTGCTGATGTCATTCACTTTGAAATACACCTTTGGGAAAAGAGTAACCCATTAAGCTCTGTGGCACATGCTATAACTGTGTAATGCTGTAGTGTAATGTACTAGTTAGGTCGGAGTTCTAATCCTAGACATGGCAACTATGAAACTCTTTGAGTATGTTTGTGTAGGGATCAATGCTCCTGAGGCCATTCATAATCAAATCACTTTCCATTGCCCTACTTTGGCAAGCCTGCTGATGTCATTCACTTTGAAATACATCTTTGGGGAAGGAGTAGCCCAGTAAGCTCAATGGTGTGTGCTAGAACTGCAGAATGCTGTAGTGTGATGTACTAGTTAGGTAGGAGTTCTAATTCCAGACATAGCAACTGTGAAACTCTGTCTGTGTGAGTGTGTTTGTTTGTCTGTGTAGGGGTCAATGCTTTTGAGGCCATTCACAGTCACTACAATTTCCATTGCCCTACTATGCCAAGCCTACTGATGTCATTCACCTTGAAATACACCTTTGGTGAAGTAGTAGCCCTGGAAGCTCCATGGCATGTGTTATCACTGCGTAATGCTAGAGTGCGATCTACTAGGTAGGTAGGAGTTTTAATCCCAGACATGACAACTGTGAGACTGTGTGTGTGTGTGTGTGTGTGTGTGTGTGTGTGTGTGTGTTTGTCAGTATCCATGCCTTATACACATGCCCTGTATGCACAGATGCCACTAACACCAGTGAATACCTGTATCATGCTGTCAATGTTGGTTCAGGATCAACCTGAGTTCCATTGCCAGTTCTCACCACATGAGTTCAGGAATGACACATCAGATTATAATAATCTGTCCATGCAACATGCCCCAGACACCCCAGGTACACTTCCACATGTCACAGAACATGCATGTGGGACATGTGCACATTCCAGACACCGTCCATGTTATGGAATATAGAACACATACATGCCAAGCATTGCACAGCACTAGCCACCCACAATACTAACCCAGATGAGCGGATGGTGAATACAATACCCACTTGTCTGGGCCAATCCAGAGACTACACCCCTGAGCCACACTGCAGACCATTGTCATGTGGCCTGATGCCAAAGTATACCCTTTGCCTAGCCTTGTACAGCCTTCTGGCACAGTCAACCATTACACAACTGTGAAGCAATGACTCTATGTATGTAAACACTGGCAAACCTGTGCCTGTGTGTGTGTGTGTGTGTGTGTGTGTGTGTGTGTGTGTGTGTGTGTGTGTGTGTCTGTGTGTGTGGAGATTAATGATTTGGAAACCATTCACACTCACTACACCTCCCATTGCCCTACTGAAGCATGACTTCTGATGTCAGTCACCTTGACATACCCTTTGCCCATATATCAGCCTAATAATCTCTGTGGTGCATGTGATACCTGTGTAATACTGTAGTGTAGCAAACCAGTTAGTTAGGAATTCTAATCCAGACCCTGCCAACTGTGATAATGTGTGTGAGCCCCTGAGAGAGTGTGGCTGTGTCATTCTTGACACCTGTTCTTGTGGACAGGCACATGTACTACACCTACCGTATCCCATCTTTATCACTGTTGCTGATATCACTCACCTTCAAATATACCTTTGGATAGCTATCCAACATGTAAGCTCTGTGACGCATGTAATAACTGCATAGAAATGTAATAGCAATACATAGTCAGGCAAGGGTTTGAAACCCCATACTGGTAAGTCTGTGACACAAACATGCTTAGCTTCTACTCTCATACCCCCTCCCTTTTTTACTTTGTCTCTGTCTGTCTCTCTCACTTCTCTGGTGGATGTGGAGAAATACACCTGCTTTGCTTAGGCAGCAGCTTGTGTTTTGTAAGTGATGCTCATGATCAGCTGATGGCCTGTGCATGAATTGCATTCCCCCATTAGCTGACTGCATGTGGTACAGCTGTGGTAACATTCCCATAGCCATTTGCATGGAAACACACTCCTATAACTAGGAACATCATGTGGGTGTTGGTCCTTTTCATTCACTGTGAGCAGGACTTCATGTTGGTGTTTGGCAAACAGCATCAGAGGCTAGTGGGATATACCTCTTACAGCATACACTGTGGAGACAGGCCAACAAACAGGAGGGGGATGTTCCAGACATGACTACAGAATGTAAGTTT